>NC_140590.1:867546339-867906339 GCF_964204655.1 Triturus cristatus
GAGTTGTTGTTTGAGTGAGTGTTTGGTTAAGTGAGTTGGTGTGTGAGTGGCTGTATGAAGGAGTGAGTGTCTGTGGGATTGGCTGTATGGGGGACTGAGTGGCTGTGGGAATGGCTTCATAGGCAAATAGCTGGGTGTATCAGCAGCTGTATGGGTGAGTATGTGACTGTGGGAGTGGCTGTATGGGTGAGTGACTGGCTGTATGTTCAGGCTCTATGAGTGAGTGGGTGTGTGTGAGTGGCTCTATTGATAAGTGAGTGCTTGTGTAAGTACTCGTATGGGTCTATGAATGGGTATGTGAGTGGTTGTGTGGGTGCAAGCGGGAGTGTGAGTGGTTCTGTGGATGATATCATCAGGGATGTCATTTGAGATGTCATTTGAGATGTCATCAGTAATGTCAGATGAGTGATGTAATATGTGAAGTCAAAAGCAGTACATTGTGGGGGCATAAGTTATAATTAGTTCAGGTAACTATAACTGCAGTTTTCAAATTCTATTTCCTAACTATAACATCCCTGTAATCTTTGTTTTTTAAGTGAATTTGGGAGTTTTATAAAAACTTTATTTCCCAACTGTAACAACTAATCTTTGACAGTGAGTGTGTGTGTGAGTGAGTGCATGAGTGTCTCAGTGGGTGTATGAGTGTCTGCGTAGGTTTGTAATTGGGTGTGAGAGAGTATTAGTGGGGCTGTAAGCAGGTATATGATTGTCGGAGTGGATGTGTGAGTCTAAGGTGGTCTCTGAGTTGGTGCGAGGGTCTCTGAGTAGATCTGTGTGTGGGTGAGAGAGAGTTTGAGTGATCCTGTAAGTGGGTGCATGAGTGTCTGTGAGTGGGTATATGTGTCTGAGTTCATCTGTGACTGGGTGCACTATTGAATGGGTCTGTGAGTGGCTGTGAGAGTATCCGAGTTGTTCTGTGAGTGAGTTCATGAGTGCCTGAGTGGGTCTGCTCATTTTCTGCCTTTTCTCTGCTCACTTCTGACCTTTATTTTGCCTCTTTCTGTTCATTGCTTACCTTTATTTTTCTTCTTTCTGCTCGTTTCTGATCTGTAATTTGCCTTTCCTGCTCATTTCTGACAATTCTTTTGCATCTTTCTGCTTGTTTCTGACCTTTATCTTGCCTCTTTCTGCTCATTTCTGACATTTATTTTGCCTCTTTCTGCTCGTTTCTGATCTCTAGTTTGCCTCATTCTGCTCATTTCTGGTCTCTATTTAGCCTCTTTCTGCTTGTTTTTGACCTCTATCTTGCCTCATTCTGATCTCTATTTTTCCACTTTCTGCTTATTCCTGACCTTTATATTGCCTCTTTCTGCTAATTTCTGACCTCTATTTTGCCTCTTGCTGCTCGTTTCTGACCTTTATTTTTCCTCTTTGTGCTAATTTCTGATCTTCATTTTGCATCTTGCTACTCATTTCAGTGCTTTATTTTTCCCCTTTCTGTTAATTTCTTACCTTAATTTTGCCTCTTTCTGCATGTTTCTGAGATATATTTTGCCTTTCTTTGCTAGTTTTTTACCTTTATTTTACCTTTTCCTGCTCGTTTTGACCTTTATTTTGCCTCTCGCTGTTCGGTTCTGACCTCTGTTCTGCCTTTCTGCTAGTTTCTGACTTCTATTCTACTAGTTCTGCTTGTTTCTCACCTTCATTTTGCCTCTTTCTGCTTGTTTCTTACCTTTATTCTGCTTCTTTCTGCTCGTTTCACACCTTCATTTTGCCTCTTTCTGCTCATAGCTGACCCTCATTCCGCCTCTTTCTGCTAGTTTCTGACATTTATTCTGCCTCTTTCTGCTTGTTTCCCACCTTTATTTTGCCTCTTTCTGCTCATTGCTGACCATTATTGGGTTTCTTTCCGCTCAGGATTATGCCTCGAGCGGAAAGAACCACTGGAAGGGGAACTACGTGGCCCCCTCCATCATACTATAAAAGCCCCGGGAGGTGGTGGTCTCCAGGGCTTAAAAATACCTCAGGCGGGGGGCCCGGTGCTTCCCCTTCCTTTTTAGGTCGAGGGACCATCCGGTCTGCCGAAGGCAGAACCGGAAGTCCGGAGATCTTATGTTTCTGAGAGTGGCTCTTTAGCCCGCCTCTCTTTTTGGCTCTTCTCCATTGGCTGGCTTCCTAAACGGAGGCCAGCCATTGGAGGAGAGAGCCGTCCCTCCAAATAGGCTCCGTCTTTTTCAGATTCGGGGGCGTGTTCCGTGCTGTTCTTTCCACTTTTTAGCCACGCCCTTTTTCGAACAGCAGGAACACGCCCCCGAATCCGAAAAAAAATTGAAGCTTCCATCCGCCATTTTTTTGCTGTCGCCTGGCCGTGAGGATCCATCCGTCCGGCGCCGTGTTGTTGTGCTGTATCTGCTGTGTCTGTATCCATGGTACACCCCCATACCTCAGAATTAGAACATGTATGACTCCTAGCCCGCCTGGGAAGTCATTGGTTCCGCGATTCAACCTGCAGTCCCTGGTGCTGTTTAGTGTCCTTCTAAAATGCTCCAGAGGTCACCTGTGCAGCACAGCGGCGGACGACCATCTAGAAAAGAAACGAAAATGGACTTGTTCAGGAAGAGGTCCTAGGATGTGCGATCATACTCAACACTGCGTAAGTGAGAAATTAACATTACAGTGTGATGTCAGCAAATGGAATGAAGCACAAAACCAAGGGAGACGTAGAAGAAAGGGATAAAAGTAGAAGATAGAACGGTTGAAGATGAACTACTACATCTGGGCATAGTTTCCAGCCACCGTTCCTCCTCTTCGGAGCTCGCACTGGGCACGACTGGGCAACACTGCTCGAAGGGCAAAGAGCGAGAGAGCAGTTAGTAGGACACACCCAGGGACATACCATCACAATACAGTGATGCAGCTAGCCTGTGCCTGTTACTTTGCACACAATGAGCTGAAAAAAGTCTCGGCAGGATTTCCTGTGTTATTAAAGCGCTGAGGATTGCAAAAGCAGGCACGTTGTTATGGTGATGTCATCTCCTAGGACTCCATATGTTTCGGTAACAGCACATTGCATTCTGGGACTTGCAGTTCTGTTCAGCATATACAAACAAGTATTCAATTGTAGTTTTATTCAACAAATCAAATGCAGGCATAAAACATTTGTTTCACAGAGCCTGAAAAAGTGAACCGGTACAATGTACAGGCCCCAGTGGCATTGTAGGTTGTGACATACAGTGGCTGACAACAATGGCTGTTTAGTTTGACTCACCAGAGCCACGGGACGGACAGACGGGAGCAATGACCGTGTATGGAGAGGACAGCCCTTTGTGTCACTGGCTGTATGTACCAGGTTAAACACAGCCCAGGACAGACAGGAGCAATGACCGTGTATGGAGAGGACAGCCCTTTGTGTCACTGGTTGTATGTACCAGGTTAAACACAGCCCAGGACACAGAAGCAACAACATATGCAGACAGTGCTCAGTCTGCAGTACTTATAATGTCACCTAAGACTGCGGCAGATTAACCAGCGCCTCAACAAAGCTAGATTAGGGTCACATTTGCATCAAAGCAGCTTGAGGCCTCGTCTTGTCCTGCCAGCTGCCTGGAGGAGCAAGCTTATCTCCTGGGGCGGGGTCCACACCAAGGGGTTGGCTGGTATTTTTAGGCCAAGCATGAAGTTAGTCAAAATAATGGGAACATCTGTAAAACTCACATTATCCCCCTTTGAAACTTAAAACACAAACACAAGAAGTCTCTTCGAAAGTAGTTTCGAAATCTCCACACTATAAATAATGTCATTGTGTGATGCAACCTTACCAGCTCCCGCCCCTTTCTGGATCTCAAAACATAAACAATTAAAGGGCCATCATGCGCGCCAGTGTTTGCCTTTGATGCAGCCCCCCCCCCCACCCCCGTCGTGTGTGGCAGCCCGGGATGAGACCGCTTCCCGGGCAGATACAAAGCCGCGCCGAGCACTTCACAGGTCTTTAAAAAGACCATTTGCATGTTAATGAGGCCTCGCTGTTGTTTCACCTCTTCTAAGAGCCCCTGCAGCTCCACTATGCCTAGATTCAGCCCCCCCACCCCCGAAAATAGCGCCACCCTGCCTACTGTTTAAAGATTCAGCCCCCCCCCCCGAAATTTTTGGTTAGCCCCCCCCGAAATTTGGCTCTAGTTGCGCCTCTGTCCACAGTGCCACAATAGTCCACTCTGTACAGGCGTTGGCCACATTTTGCATATGTGGAATTACAGCCTCTTCCTGGTATGAATGTAGACCGTAACCCATGTTGAGTCTCCCGATGGAAAGAAGCATCTAATAACTGGCACGGAGTGTGATCCCCTCAAAATCCACATTAGGGTTGCGACTCACAAACGTTGCTTTGGCATAGTAAACACTGACAGATGGATTCTGGCCACCTTTATAGTATCCGTTACAACAAGGATTCCAACGTAACTGACCATGTCAAAGGGCTTTTTAGTAAACAGACTGCCAAGCTTCCGGACGCCAACTGGTGATGATACACCAACAGCCAAGAGAGGAGGTGCGTCTCTAAGAGAGTGCAAAGAAGGCGTCAATTACCAGCGGAAACCATGTCAATGACTAGCAACAGAAACATGTGTTTCTGTGTAAGAAAACCTCACCCATGCATTTGTGGCATGCTCCATCATTAGCAACCGTACCCCATCCTTGTAACATAAAAGGCGATGCGGGGAGCACACGGTAAGTGCTTTTATTTTACCTATCCTGTTGTCTGTCGACTACCCCGCCGCACCGCTCTTAACTGTGTCAGCGGCTCCTGTACTAGGACGGACCCAAGCTCTTCTTGAGGAAGTTCTTTATTAGAGACTACTTGGTATGACAAAAGGATACCGTTTTATAAAATTACCATAAAATAAATTCACATAATTCTTTTTATTAAAGGTTTTTTAGGTAAGATTTTTATTTAAAAAAAGGTGATATGTAATTAGGGCTCCCGGTTTTATGGTATTTATCTTTTTGACATTTCCGTCTGTATTTACCCATATTTATTTTTTCCTAATTTTATCTGTATTTATCCATATTTATTTTAGTCTTTGTGAAAAAATTAAGCTGGAATTAGTATATTTCCACATTTATTTAACTGATAAAAATGCACTCATGCTTGAATGCGTGCCAGGTTTCAGTGTTGTGAGCACCAGCTGAAGTTAAATCTATGCACTTCTATGAAAATATGCATATTTCAAGATCAGCCTTGCTGTTAAAGCCTCTTTACTAAAATCCCTTTCTTTTTTCGCCCCCTTTTCTATCAACCCACAAAACTATTGGCTTGGCAGTCATGGCAGACAGACTTTAGAATTACTTAAAAGACAACCCAATTTCGGATTTGATCCACATTTAAAAATGAATGCAGATACGAAAATAAATGTTTTCGGTCTGTATTTAACTGTAAAAACGTACGCCACTGACATGTTGGAAGTAATGTGTTCTACCAGTACTGGACTTTTAACCTTGTTTTTCAAAAAGGGCATCACATGCCTCCATGTTTTTTCCTTTAATATATTTTGTTTTACACTTTGCTGCTACATATTTATTAGTAAAGAAGGTTAGTTATCATCGAACCTGCAGTCTTGTTATGGAACAAGTATTCAAGTCATAAATGGCATCTCTCCCTGAAGAGGATTAACTGGGCACATAGCTGTTGTATGAAGTTCAAAAGCATTATCGCCCTCTATGAGATTTTGAGGTAGGTTTAAGTTGCGGGCATTAACTTCGATGAAGTGCCTGCGTTCCAAGCCTTTGTGACTTGACAGTCTGAAGCATGGCCAGGTAACATTATTCGGTTCTGTTGTAGAGAGATGAGAGCTTGGGTAAAATGCCTAATGTTTACTTACAGGTTGCAGAAGTTTTCTGTATCTGCTAAGCTTGTTGCTGTGTGGTCATCTTAGCGCTATCTCTTATACAGGGAAACTGTATATGTACACTTATGCCACTAGGGCGATGTGCAATGTAACTTTGACTCTGGTGTTTAATGTTCTTCCTAGAGAGAGATCGGAGTTTTGTCTAGTGGAAGTTTTGGCTCCTGGAAAGGTAGCACATAGGGTTAATGTGCCTGCAGCAAAGAACATGTACCATGCAGATCACAAAGTGCACATAATGTAAATAGGTCAGTGGGCTACTGCGTGTGTGTGTGTGTGTGTGTGTAGGTGGTTCTGTGGGTGGCTCTATTTGTGTGTGGGTTGCTCTATGTGAGTGGCTCTGTGGGTGGCTCTGTGTGTGTGGGTGGCTTTGTGTGTGGCTCTGTGTGGGTGCAAATGCAATAGGTCTCGCATTTGAGAGTGATTAAGCTATTGACATTGTAAATAACAATGCCGTTTCTTTAACCCCTTCAGCGCGGCGCGGATTTCCGCGCCGCGCTGAAGATTCCGTGCGCGGGCGGGGCCATGACGGAGCGGTTCCGTCATGCGCACAGCGCAACCGACGCACGTGACGGAACCGCTCCGTCACAAGCGTCGAACGGGTTAAATGTTTTAAAAACAAAAACATAACCAAAATAATGTCATGAGCAATGCCAATAGCTCTAACTTTAACAATGCCGAGACCATTGCATTGCAAATGCTTGTTATAATCAAGCATGCCACCGGGACCTGGCCCCCCCGGGGCTAAACAGTAGGTAAGTGAGGGAGCCTGTGCTTCTTTTTTTAAAACAATTCTGTGGGAGCTGCGGATCCAGTGCAACTCCCACCAAAAATAAAAATGCTTTTTACCGAGCAGGGTCCCAGGGGTACCCTAGGACCAGACCTAGAGGGTTAGGGTATTCCCACCCTGCCCCCTTTTCTGTATTTTAAGCTTTTTTTGTGGGACTCTGGTATAGCCGAGTCCCAAGATGGCTGCCAACACTTCCTTGTAGAAGTGTTGACAGGCAATCAGATTTCAGCACAGGGACTGTTGGATGCTCGAAGGATCCGCATCCCTATATATACAAATTTTGTTTAACATCTCAAAAAAACTACTGGATAGTTTTACACCAAAAAGTTAAAAGCGTTCTTTCTGGACCAAGAGCTACCTTTCTGCCAAATTTGGTGTAATTCCGTCCAGCGGTTCGGGCTGTAGTCACAGCTAAAATATCTAGGAAATTAACATTGGAAAAACACTTTTTTAGATCCCCCCTTTTTCTCAGTACCCGATTGGCAGATCGCCCCGAAACTTTACATGCACAACAAGAATCACCAGGACACTTTTTGGGGAATTTGTTTTTTAAATTCGTCAAACCGGCGCCAAATGTATAGCCAAGTTAAAAACATTCTTACATGGTCCTAATTATAACTATATATATATATATATTTTTTTTTTAAACCACGCATCCTCGAATGAAAGCGCACTCGCACACCAACTTAATTAGAAGGCAGAGCTGCATTTATTCATGTTCAAGGTAAATACCATAGCCTTAAGCGTTTCGGAGCTTCCAATCCCCTTGGTCACAGGCAAGTAGACATGTAATGGGGCAGATTATTTAAGCAAGCATGTCCAGCAGGTGACTTTTTAAAGCTCTTCAATTGGCCGCATTGAATTACAACAATATGTTGCATGCTGGTAAAAGAAGTTCATGTTGTTTCAGTAACGTTTAAAATGTCTTGCTTTCAGTGTTACCTTTAGTAGGCTCAGTCCCATTACAATATTTCGTCAATTTCAAAACCCTCCAGTGGGTCCTCGACATAAATTGCAGTCTGTTTACACAGCCAGCTGGTATTCCACAATCCGGAGACTTCGAATATTTCCTGTGTCTCCATATGGCCCTCAGTCATTAGAGGTGGTGCGCTTCCGCGGCTGGGATGTCGCCGCATCCATCATTTTTTAAAACAAAGCATCCTCGAATGAAAGCGCACTCGCACACCAACTTAATTACAAGGCAGAGCTGCATTTATTCATGTTCAAGGTAAATACCATAGCCTTACGCATTTCGTGGCTTCCAATCCCCTTGGTCACAGGCAAGTAGACATGTAATGGGGCAGATTATTTAAGCAAGCATGTCCAGCACGTGACTTTTTAAAGCTCTTCAATTGGCCACATTGAATTACAACAATATGTTGCATGCTGGTAAAAGAAGTTCATGTTGTTTCAGTAACGTTTAAAATGTCTTGCTTTCAGTGTTACATTTAGTAGGCTCAGTCCCATTACAATATTTCGTCCATTTCAAAACCCTCCAGTGGGTCCTCGACATAAATTGCAGTCTGTTTACACAGATTTATTTATATATAGCCACTGTGTAGTTATAGTTAGGATTCCAAGAAATAGGAATTCTTCTGATTTTTGATCTGTAATAACTTTGCGCCCATTTGACGAATCCCCACAAAACTTTTCAGACCTATAGCTTTTTCTACATTGGCAATTGATGCACATTTTCGTAGTGATTCACCAAGGGTGCGTAAAGAAGAGAGGGGGGTGCCAAAACATGTTTTTCTCCCAATGCATTTTCCATAGACTTTGTTTCGGATGTAGCGCCAACAACAGACAGCTGGATTTCCATGAAAGTTGGCAGGATTATACATTATGGTGTGCAGATGATAATTTTTTTTAAGTAGTAAATGTTAAATATTATAATACATACAATTAATATATATATATATATATTTTAACATACTTTATTGAAGACCTTGATATCACATCCAATGCAAAGATTATTACAGGTCATTTGTTTTTTATACAATTTCAAAAGTAATATTGCATGAATCCACCGTCCAGTATTCGAATATCATGACAGAAAATGAACTTTATGTACTCTCGAATAATATCTAAAGATTTTTGATAATCGTGAAGTAGTGTCACATAAATATCATGAACTTAAAGCATATAGATCTTTCCAGTTAACCAAACAAACCTATCTATGCCCCCAAGCTCCGTATACCACCCAACCCGAACTCCTGGTCTGAATATGCTAATTCTAATAGTAGCCTAAGGGGGCTAGTAGGGCATCGCTAGGGGACCTACATTACCCATGCATTGTTGTAGGTAACTCAGGGTTTGGGAGATTCGAGGCAGGTGATCACAAAGCCGCATCGCGAGTCACGGTGTAGGATTACACATTGGGGGTATTAAATCAAGTAGTTCGAAGTCATGTAACATAATATCCCATGCCATGGAGATGGGGTGTTTCCGTAACCCTTGCTCTTCCTCCCTCCGAAGGGCTGTGCCTTCAGCCTTCCCCCATTGTATCATGTCGTCTTGCCAGCTGGATAATGTCGGGCACCTGGGGGATTTCCACCTCATGGTAATGGCTCGTATTGCCAGTATGAGGGCCAAATCTAAGAATCTCAGTGGCACTTTCTGCAGACTTGCACGTTTACGAAGGCCCAAGAGGCAATCCAGGGCGCTATCTGAGACAGATAGGTGTGTGACCTCGCCTAATACATAAAATTAATATAATGTAAAATAAATAAATTCCTCTAATTATTTAATGCTATATCTAAATATATATTTATATATTATAATATATATCTAAATATATATTGTGCGACATAATGAAAAATATTTACTTTACAGTATATGAATTGAATTATTTTAATATTTTAACTTTAGTATTCTGAAAAGCAGATAACTATCTACACAAATGTAAATATATGTACATATATATGTGTGTGTATATATGTATATATATAGATATATATATATATATATATATATATATATATATATATTATCTACTGGCGGTTGCCAGTAGATAGTTATAGTTAGGACCGTGTTTCCATAGGAAATCTGAAAATTCTATTTTGAATAACTTTGGCGCCGGTTGACGAATCCTTGTGAATTTTTCAAAATAGGTGGGGCGCTCTGCTCCGCTCCTACCCTGAAAGTCTCGGGGTGATTAGTCAAGCAGGGGCCGAGAAAAAAGGGGGGTCCCAAAACGCGTTTTCCCCATGCATTTTTCCATAGGGACCTTTAGTCCAAGGTACAGCCCGAACGGCTGAACAGAATTACTTGAAATTTGGCAGAGAGGTAGTCCTCAGGTCAGGGATGTGCATTTTGAATATCTGGAGTCAATCTGTTCAGTAGTTCCTGAGAAAATTTCAGTTAAAAGTACATATATATCTATAAGCGCGCACCGTGCGCGCACCGTGCGCGCACGGTGACGTGCGCGAGCGCAATTCTGATTGGTTGTTAGATGTCAGTAAACATTCGAATCGGTCGAAATCAGGAAGTGTCGTCCGCCATTTTGTCTCTCGCAGTCTGAGGCAGTGAAAACCAAAGGTGGAAAACGTGAAAAGGGGGCAGGGTGGACAGTTCCTGACCCCCTAGCCTTTGTCAGGGGGTCACTGAAGGACCACCAAGGGTGAAAAAAACATAATTTTTTTACGAAAAAGCGCGGGGTGCGCGCACCGTGCACGCACGGCACGCACAACGCATCGTTGGCGCTCGGTGCGCGAAGCGCACCGACTGCCCACAGTGCGCGCACGGTGAAAAACCCGAAAAAAAATAAATATTAATAAATACATAACTTAGCATTTAAAAAAACGTACAAATTCACTTAAAAAACCATAGGTTTCACACACGTTATAGTTAGCTGGACATTTCCCTCATAAAAAACCAATGAAATTCCCCCGTTATAGTTAGTGCAGGCAACTATAACTCACGCGACCGCAATCCTCTGCTGATGACGTCAGATATTACATCACTGTATTTAGACACCTATTTACCCATGTCTTCTTCCATTAATCTTTAGCTATGCATATATTACAAATATTTATTTTTCAGAAAGACACATATGTAATCAGTGATGTAATATCTGACGTCATCAGCAGAGGATTGCGGTCGCGTGAGTTATAGTTGCCTGCACTAACTATAACGGGGGAATTTCATTGTTTTTTTACGAGGGAAATGTCCAGCTAACTCTAACATGTGTGAAACCTATGGTTTTTTAAGTGAATATATATATATATATATATTCACTGAAAAAAACCAAAGGTTAAATAATGTTATAGTTATGTGAATTTCTCAGTATCAACATTAACGTTTTGAACTAAAAATGTTTTTTAAAACACAAAAATGCACCAGTTATAGTTATCAGTACTATAACTTGCACCCCTGTCATGCACTGCTTATGACCTCACATATGACATTACTCATGACATGTTCTAAGACATCATTTATGACATCACAGGCGACATCATTGATGACATCACTAACGACATCCTCCAATAAGTGGGCTTGTTTGCTTTATAATTTAGATTCTGTTAGATAGCTACCATATTACTTTCCCGCTTAATTTTGTACAGATTGGGTCCAACTAATGGGTGTAATTATTTAGAAAACACATGTCCTCCTAATGCACCATAGCTGTGTGGAGGTGTTGACCATGTAATAAATCTTTGTATTCAAGAGTAACAGGGAACAGGTGACAGCAGACTTGTGTTCGATATGTTCCACACAAGTATTTTGGTACAGCAGAAAAAGGTTTCCAGCAAGGCAAAGATTCTACATATTACATAATAAGTATTGTAAGCAACCTTGAGTTATTGAAGATAATCATCTCAGCAATTTCTACTTAACATAGAAGACTGTGTGTACCAGGTACTATGTATGTGCACTTGTTTTGCCTCAGAAGATGGGCTATCGGTAAAGTTTTAATCATAGTATAAAGGGTGCAGGTATTAGGATGTTAAGCACCTTCAGATCTTGGTTATTTTTAGCGAAGAGCGTCTTTTTTGACAGCTGTTTCATAGAGTGTGAACTGTTTTTAGTCAGGGGCGTAACACAGGCCCCTGCAGCCCCCGCGGTGCGGGGGGCCCCCACGCTCCAGGGGCCCCCTCACTCTCAGCGGAGGGAGACGGCGCGCCTGCGAGCAAGCCTCTTCAGTCTTCGCAAATGGTGCTTCTGCGCGCACGGCCTCCCCAAGTTCCAATAAATTAAACTGTGCGCGCACACCACGGTGATGACCTCTAAGCCTCCCAGTCTTCCCTCTCTTTCTGTCACGCTCCTCAGTTAGTGAAAACCGAGACTTTGAGACTTCAAGAAACGGGTATTTCCCTCTCTTTCCTCCTTTCCTTTATTTGCTCCCTTGTGAAATGGATCCAAAAAAGATTTTTTTTTTTTTGCTGAAACGTTGTCTTTTTCTGACACAAGTGCAGCCTCGGGGTGGAGAGAAATAAAACATTCCAAACGTGAAAAATAACTAATTGAAGCAAGACAGAGTGGTTGCAAGGTGGCCAGATTGATTTATTTACACCTAAACACATTAGCGCCACTTTACAGTGTTTGCCAGTGATGTGATACTTTTGTTTTCGCATCTCTCTTTGAACAACATAGTTTTCCCTGTGTGGGAAAGTGCACCTTGCCTGGAGGTACTGAAATACCTGCTTGATGGGTGAATTGGAAAACAAAATGTGTACAGTGACTGTGTGTTTACGAATGTGGTCTTTTTAAACCATACTGCCTATGTTTTGAAAGGATATCAGCAATGGGCACTGAAACAGGTCCCTTCCGGGCCCTGTAGTCATGGCCTTACCTTTTCATGCAAAAGCGCTCACTAATTTCAGAATAATGAGTGTAAAAGGAAAAAGGTAACCATGTTGTTCCTGCTTACATTTCACATGCTTTACTTAATCTTGCATTCCCTATGAGTGTTTGCTTTTTCTAGGATGTTGTTAATTTTTTTAAGGCAGCATATTGCTCTTGTCTAGTGCGTAATTAGAATTGAGTCACATCCAGGTGTTTATAGCGGGTCAGTGCAGTGCAAGTTTCTCTAAGTGGGGCAGTATGGTGTTCAGTGGGGAGAGGATGTGGCGCTATGATCAGAGCTGCTGAAGTGGAACTGGTAAACCAGGTTCAGCCTTAATGACCAGGCCCCCAGACCACTCTCCTGAGGGAGCACATTCCTGTGCTACACCTTAGAAGGCGCCGCAAGATCTTAAAGGCCCAGGTGTCTTAGCACCAGCAGGTGGACCCTAGCGGTGGCAAGTGTGGATTAACCTTGAAGGCCTGTCCACCACTATCCATGAAGTTCACCTCCGGTCTTGGGGACAGACCTATGAAGCAGCACACCATAGAGTAACATTGACTCTGTCACTGAGGTCACAGGACCCTTGAGCAGGGTGGCTCTAGGTCAGTGCGACCGCACCGGGCGCTAACTTTAGGTGGGGGCATTGTGTTTGTAAGTATAATATGGTTTTAAAAGTACTTGCTGCCTCCTTCCTGGCCTCCAAAATTTTTGGGCCACATTAAAACTGTTTTGATAACTCCAGTGATTAATGTTCTTACTAGAAAGAGATGGTGTTTTGTCTAGTGGAAGGTTTGACTCATGAAAAGGAATGGCAGAGGTGTAATGTGCATGCTGCTAAAAACATGTGCCATGCAGATCACAAAGTGCATATAATGTGAACAGGTCGGTGGGTTACTGCTTTTGTCAGAGAGACCCTATTGTTACTTGCAGTTAATAAGTTAAAATCCTAACATAGAACAGTGAGCTATTAACTGTCATGTAATAGCTGCATGCAAACTCCAAGGTATAAATTAGAGTATTATGTGTTTTTTCCCAGTCCTGTTGCAAAAAAGGGTTCATTTGGGTAGAATTCTGATTATTAAAGAGAACCCCCAACCATGGTATCATGTTTTTAATTCTGAGTTTGTGTTTCTGCAGACCAATCACTATTAAACTATGCTGCGACTAGTATGGTTGTCATGTGACTCCTACACTTTCTTTGTCTTATGTAACATTTCCTACACAGTGATTTACACACATATGAATGATTGTCTCTGTGTAATATGTGTGATGTAAAGTGCTCTGACACCCTGCACTGGTATTAGTGGTGCTGTACATTTTCTGATACTTTATTATTTTGAAATGTTTACACATGCTAACAGTCTCTGCAAAGATTTTTCCAATTTAGAACTAGTGGAACATACAACTGCAGCAATGAGAAAGGTGACCAGTCAACCTTTGCAAAGGGCCCTCCACTTCACAGCAGTACAAGTCACATTTTTTAGTAACTTTTGATGTGTTTGAGCTATAAACAATTTGTTAATTAAAATCGTCAGATTATGCAGCAGATGATGTATTATGTGGCAAATATGGCAACGCCATAGTTATGTGGAAAACATTTGCAAACTAGGATATTTTGCCATTCATGTTTGAACTGCTCTTGTGGAAAAAGGGAGACGTGCTGATGACAGAAACTCCATGGCTGGGAGACAAATGGCTTGCGATTCCACTTTTAAGGATATTTGGGACATTCTGTGATTGGAAACGTATCACACTTTGTGAATGTATTTTAATGTCAATAACACATATTTAACCTTAAATAAACATGTGTATCTATTGGTTAAATTAAATAATATAATAAGCTGTAACCGGTTAGTGAAATGGGAAACAAATACTAAAAATTGGGATATTTTGCTCTTTCTGCCACACCTCTCACTTCGCCCACTGACCCAATCCATTGGTTATTCCCGCCCTCTGATTCTCCTCCCACAGTTCCCCTACTTTTTTTCCCCCACTTCGACCACTGCCTGGCACTAACATGCATTAGAGACAACTGTGGGCTTTTACCACTGGGTCTCTTAGAGAATGGCACCTCCGGTCCATACAGGGGGGCTAAACACAGCACGTTTCTGGGTTCTCCGCACAACGTGTTTGCTATTTGACACCAGACTTCTGCAGCTTGTGTTGAGGAAATTAAACATCCCCTTGTGCTTGTATAAAACATAGCTGCCAAGTGGCATTGGCACCATGTCGTGTCCATTCGTAGCTTTTATCCAACAACAGTTTGCATGCTGGACCAGCCGCGGCCCGTGGAGGGAGTTCCGTGGGGCGGTAAGGCGGGGCGGGAGAGGGGCAGGGTGGGGGGGTTCTAAAAACCGGAATATGGATAATTGCAGGTAAGTAAACAATTAAATAAATAAAATGAATTATGTAGCGCGCGCTGCATCGCAAAATGCGATGCAGCGCGCGCTATGAAATTTGTTTTATTTATTTAATTTTTTACTTACCTGCAATTATCCATATTCCGGTTTTTAGAACCCCCCACCCTGACCCTCCCCCGCCCCACCTTACCGCCCCACGGAACTCCCTCCACGGGCCGCGGCTGTGCTGGACTGCATAACCCCTTACTTAGATGGTCACAGCACAACTCCCAGAATGCAAGGCGCTGTTGGCTTAAAATCCAGGCCTGGCTGGCGGTGTCACACGTGACGATAGAGCCATTTGGAGGCAATGGTGAATCTGTAATTTAGCAGGCCTGTCTATACTCTTAATAAATTTTAAATACCGCCAGTGTTGACACACTAAGGTCTGAGGCCTCTGTTTGTTATGAAGTAAGGCTCAGTCTGGTGGTTCAGGTCAGTCCTTGTGAGGGAAGCTGCTGGGCTTGTTTTTACCATGCACTTTGAAAGTATTTTCACCTTGATGCAAGAAGAAAGTTGTATGGTTTTACTAAACATGCTTGATTTTTGTATATTGCTAGACTGGTGATTGCTTTATTTTGCAGTTTGAAAGTATTTGCACTTTTTCTTTTGCTTTACCAACTACAGTTTGTATAGATTGTCATTAGGTACTTGCTGATATGGTTTGTTTTTATTCTACATGCAGTGTTATTTATGGTGTTGCTTGCCCTTGTCTGTAATACGTGTACCTTAAATCTTGTATTTAGCATTGTTTACACTACAGAAATGATAAATTAAAACAGACAAACATCTGCATTAATGTTCTGAAGCATCCAAACAGTTTTCTTCCTCAGCCTTGTTTGCCTGCCTGTTTTGCAGTGCTTACTATTAAAGACATTATGATTGAAATTGTTTCCTCAGTTCATGTTATTTTCATGCACACCCCTTGACAGTCGCTAGTGTGTGGCATGCAGATAATTCACCAGTCTATTTCTCTTCTCTTTTGCAGGATACTGAGTTGTAGCTTGTGTACTTCTCATGTATATTGTCAGTCAAGTTTTTATGGAATTGCAGGTTTGGGTTGGTCTTTCAAAGTTTCAAGGTATTGTCAATTCTATTTCAGACCCTTCATAGTTGTTCTTTGTTCTTCAGCCATAGGCAGTTCCTGAGACAATAGTATCACTCCCTGGCATTGTTCTGATTGATGCCTCATTTAAATAATCTGGTTTTGACAGTATTGTTACAAATGGCATAGCTTGTATGTTAAGAGTGTTTCCCACTTTCTCATTAGAACTTAGAGAAAGACAATATAGAGGCATTTCATTTAAATGTTGGAGGTTTCAAATCAAAATATGCTAGATTTCTGGGTGGTAGGGCAAAGTGGTAGATGGTGGGCCGCAAGTTTCGTTACGCCACTGTTTTTAGTAGATATTTTTAATAGTCTGCTGTGTATTTCTTATAAAAGTTTCAGTGTTTGCAAACAGTGTGATCTAAAGTAAACTCTCTCTATAGAGTAAGCACTGTTTACAGTCCTCAGTTCTCTACTGATATGAACTTCATTTCTAAATCTAGGTTTGGTGAGTTTCAGGGTTTTGATAAGCCTGACTGCTTGTGCCAAGATTCCAAAGGGGGTGAGCAAGGGTTAGCTTAGCTTTGGAATCCCCTTATCCTGACTAGAAAGAAGGGTCCCTACTTGGACAGGGTGCAAGCCACTGTCAACTAGAGACCCATTTCTAACAGTGCGTGTGAATGAGAGGATCACACGCTTTGGGGAGAGCCTGAATCTTCAAGGGGACAAGGCATCTCTGTACTGGACGACATTCTAATGTATATTGTCAGACCGGGTGAGGCACTGTGGCCTGGTCTAGCTTTATGAGAGGACTTCGATGAATACTCCAGATATTAAGTAAACTTGGGCAAATCGGTTCTATATTAAATTGGGGACTGGGCTTCGGAGGTTGACATTCCTCCTTAAGGTTGAGTTTGACAGCTTTAAATACCTGAAGTAGATACAAAAAAGTGATGGATGGAATGCTTAAACTAACCTCAGTCACTGGAAAGTGCTCAGGTCGCATCCCAGTCCATAGTTATAATGCCCCTGCTGATGACCCAGTGGTTAGACTAGATAGACATACATTGACAATACCAACTTGGCTATGATACTTATATAGTGGGAGTGAGGGAATGAATCTTGTGGCCCCTACGTATACGGCCATTATAGCATGGTATAAAGAGATGTCTCATATCGGTTCCAAGGACAAAGTTACATTGAAAACTCCTCAATGGGAAGAGTTGAAATAAAAAGAAGTTTGCAAACTAAAGGGACATATCTGCTAGGATTTAATCTGTATCTTCAGAATTGGGGACATCTCAGAGAACAGGAATGTTTCAACAACTCCAGGAAAAACATGAGATTTCCCACTCACAACATTATAAATACACTGCTCTTTATGCAGAGGCCATTGACAGGGAAGAGATACCCAACTGTGCCCAGTTGAAAGTCATATACAACAGGGCCTGCTGGGGTGGGGGGAGTAGTATCCTCTATATACAAGATCATAATCAAAAATATCCCTGACAGAATGGGACTCTTCGGCTGAGGTGGGATAGAGATATTGGGAAGATGAAATACATTGACTGAGAGGCTACCTGCTGTTATAGAAGTGGCCATTAAGGTGCAGTTTCGTTTAATCCAATTCAAAGTCCTATACAGAACCTATTTGGACAGGGCTAACCTGTATAAAATGGGAGAAATCAAGAAACCTATTTGTTTGCAATACCAAAACACTGAAGGTGGCTATTTTTCACACGGTGTGGGATTATCCAGAGCTACTAGCAAATAATCCTACAAGAAGTGAAAGATGTATTGGAAGATGACATCCTGTGCATCCCCAATTTGTTGCTGCTTGAGGTACCTGGGGAAATAGATTATCCTCAACGTAAAATGTTATTTTGCTCTTTGTGATTGGTAGGGGCCAAAAGAGATATTGACCAACTGTGGTGACAGCCAGTACTGCCAACAAAAGAACAAGCATTGGAAAAGTCAATAGGTCTCGCCTATGCGAGATCTATTCGCTGTGTCAATGTTTTTTAGCCATATTGTACAACAGTGCTGGCTTCATTGCAGCATGGCTGAAAGTAAAAAAAAAGCGCAATGTCTCGGTTAATGCTGGCTGGGTCATACAGCTTATTAGGTCTCGCAGACCTGCGTTGCAGCGCGCATGCGTTGCTCGCGTCTGCGAGACATATTGTGGGTGAGTATATTTCAGAAGGGGGCTTGAAGCCCCGCCCCTCATTTTCATTGGGTAGCATCACCATTTATGGTAAACGGTGGCTTCCCATTGAAAATGAGGCTTCTGTGTTATCGCCCTTTCTCCTTTTGGGATGGCCCATCCGGACTGGGTCTCCTGCTTCACGGGCTGTCGTGAAGCAATTTCTTATCTCAGAGGCGTGTTATGTAAACAAGCCTCTGAGATCCAGTCCTGATGGGCCTCCCAAAAGGTGACAGGGCGCCGCATGTTTATTTTTGCATCCCGCTTTTACTGAAAGTAAAAGCACGATGCAAATATAATCGCGCTGCCTTCCCGGAGCGCTTGTTATTGCTCAGTCCTGCGGCAAGTGAGCTGTGTGCGCCAGAAACGTCCATTCCAGACCACAGACACACGAAAAGCAGTTAGCTGTAGGAGCTCTGGCCATCAGTAAAGGAGCACTTGGACCCTTTCTCTAAGAACAAAAAGTAGCCATGAGAGGAGCGCCGGAAATTACTTCAGAGGAAGAGTTTGAAGCCGAGAACTAGACTTCCCCAAACTCCTTGGCTGAAAACAGAAGGGTTTCATACACGAGACACACACAAATGTCTGGAGGTTTCACAGTTTATACACGGAGATGGACACTTCACTGTTCTTCATTCGTAAAGATGAAATAAAGAAATACGAGGATGGCTGCGACAGGAACGTCGGAAACATTTCTTGAGAGACCCGTTCCCGTGAAGTGCACCAAACACGGTCTGGAGAAACACTGTCCATTTCATCAGTGGCGTGGGGATTCAGTTCGTTTAAATGAATATTTGTCCGACTTTGTGTTTTTCCTTCAGCTTCTCTGAATAAATACCATCTTAATTCAGTTTATTTAGATGTGACTGTGTAGTTCGTTGTTTGTGGACCATAGTCAACTTGAAATATCTAGAAATGAGAATTTTGTACATATAGAAATGTAAAATAGTGGTGGACTGTATGGAGTATGATCGGACGCCTGAAACTGCAGCTGTTGTGTGATTGCCGGCTCCCCTGACACTGTGTTATGTTATGTTATGTTATGTCTCCTGCCTGCTCCTCACCCGTCTACCTCTACCCTTCTACCTCCACCCTTCTACCTCTACCTCTAACCTTTTACCTCTACTCTTCTACCTCTACCCTTCTACCTCTACCTCTACCCTTCTACCTCTACCCTTCTACCTCTACCCTTCTACCTCTACCTCTACCCTTCTACCTCTACCCTTCTAATAACCTTCTACCTCTACCTTTACCCTTCTACCTCTACCCTTCTACCTCTACCCTTCAACCTTTACCGCTACCTTTCTACCTCTACCTCTACCCTTCTACCTCTACCCTTCTATCTCTACCCTTCCTACCTCTACCCTTTTACCTCTACCCTTTTACCTCTACCCTTTTACCTCTACCCTTTTACCTCTACCCTCTTACCTCTACCCTTCTACCTCTACCTTTCTCCTTCTACCTCTACCCTTCTACCTCACCCTTCTACCTCTACCCTTCTACCTCTACCCTTCTACCTCTACCCTTCTACCTCTACCCTTCCACCTCTACCCTTCCACCTCTACCCTTCTACCTCTACCCTTCTACCTCTACCCATCTACCTCTACCTCTACCCTTCTACCTCTACCCGTATACCTCTACCCCTCTACATCTACCTCTACATCTACCTCTACCCTTCTACCTCTACCTCTACCCATCTACCTCTACCCTTCTACCTCTACCCTTCTACCTCTACCCTTCTACCTCTACCCTTCTACCCTTTTACCTCTACCCCTCTACATCTACATCTACATCTACCTCTACTCTTCTACCTCTACCCTTCTACATCTACCTCTACCCTTCTACCTCTACCCTTCTACCTCTACCTCTATCCTTCTACCTCTACCCTCTCTATCGGCCTTCCTGCCTGTCTGTCGCTTCTGTTTGCCTGGCTGCGTGTCTGCCTCTGGAAGATTGGGCCATTGGGTCAGTGGGTGTGCCTTTCTTTTTCTTGATCGGTTCGTCCATTTTCATATATAAGTATCTATCTATGCAGCTAGTTTGTCCATAAAATCGATTTTTGTATCTTTATAAGGCTGCACAAACACATTGTATCCGTATTTTCATTTACACAGTTGTTTCCGTTCAGCGCCTCCCTGGCTTTGGCCATTTTGTCCGGTGTGCCTGCTCTATGTCGACGGGAGTGTGGGGAGAGGTCGCGTGGGTACGAAAGTGCATGAGGCATATGGCTGTGTGCATATAATAAACGTGTGTATTTGAAACAGAGCTGGTCTGTGCATGTTTCATTCTTGTCACATGCTGCCTGTGTCAGGGGGCAGTGCACATTACATGTTTACCAACAACAAGTCCATGAATTAGAAGCGAAGAGCTCTGGTGAGAGCGAGGATCAGAGACAATTGGATTAAGGAGGGGGCGCTCCTGTGGTTTTTGGAGGGGTGGCCAAAGATGGGGTTGGGGGGCTCAATCACATACAGAGACTGGTAGTCCGCTGCACTTTGGTAATCTGGTGATGGGAAGGGCGGGGGCTGTCCGTTCGTTGTTCACCTGTGTGTAAGAAGGAAAAAAAGTCAGGCTTTGAAGCCTTGCTCTGTACTCAGCCGTCACCACAATCACGCACCACACCTTTCCCCAAACGCTTGGTTAGCAGGCACCTGTGCGTTGTGTACAAACTACAGCGGTGCTATTTTAGGCTGTACAACCCACTTACATTTAGAGCTTACTTCTTCCAGTCTGAGACACTTTAACAGTGTGTGGTGCGGATCTGCGGCATAGACATAATGGGAATATATATATACATATATATGTATATGTATATGTATATGTATATTTGCGGTGATGTCATGTGTGGTAAATGGTTACATGACGAGATTACATCAGACCCTTTGCGTCTATGTGTGGCGTTGTAACATATGTATTAATACCAACTTTGCAAAAGTATTCATCATTTCTTGAAGTTAACGCTGCAGGAATGTAACTCGCAGATTTATAAAAAGAACACCATCTTCATGTGAAGTCAGATGTTATTACTGTTGGGAAGGGGAATGAACTAAGATTACAATTTGAACGCATCTTATTTTCGCCATTACTTAATTAATGCTTCACGAAGGGGAAAAATAAAACAATAACATTTTCAATGCCAATAGCTCAAAACAATGTAATTGCGAGACCTATTGCATTGTAAATGCTTGTTTTCTTTACCTTCAGCCATGTTGCAACATGGCTAAGAAATATTGGCAAAGCCAATAGATCTGACATATGTGAGAACTATTGGATTTTGCATTGCATGTTATTTTTTGCAGTTTTACATAGCGCTTACCTCGTGCAATGACAAAAGAGCACTTCACAAGAGAAACAGATACCATCCACCTTTCTTTAGCACTGGGAGATCTGCGGAGATTAGGACCTGGTTCTAAGGTTGCAGGGTCGGGCAGCTGTAACAGGGGGGAGGGGGGGGGGCACATTGCCCCCATGAAAGCTTGGCTTGTCTTGGCTCCAGGTTCCAGTAGGACCTTGAGCAAGCCGGAGCTAGGCTTCTGGTTCAAGTCTTGTCGTGCTTTCAGTGCCTCGTCCACCTCTGAAATCACTGCCTCCTGTGGCACGCATCAGCTATGCACTCAGGCACTGTGGGCGCCATAGAAAACTCCTACATAAATAAACCGCTTGTTGGAAGACATGCAATATTTAATCCTTAATAACATATGTGAACCACGGCATAGCAGACGCAGATGTTTATCCTTCCTAGTTCAATGAAATAACTAAACTGGTAAATAACAGAAGACAAGACAGCTGCATGGGTTCCGTCTCTGCTGCACACAGTTGTGTGTAGGAGTAGGTCACTGACTTGACACTAGACAGGACGGACATACTCAGCATTTAATCCTTTTTTGCAAATGTTTGTTGTTCATGCTAGCCAGCTGAAGCATGAATGCCCTGCGCTACCTCAACCACATTAGATAGCATTACCGCAGATTGCACACAGCCCAGCACTGGGAGATTAAGCTGTTTTGCCCAGAATCACAGGATGTCGAGTCGACACTGAGACTCAGTAGCGCTGGCTGTTACGCCACAAGAATATAAGTGCATGGCTAAATGAGGACAGAGGTGTTAAAGAGATGCATTCACAGCAACAAACCACGCAGATCCTCTTTGGCGACAGGTGGGAATTTTAATTGTGCATGGAGCAAGTTAAATTGGAAAACAACGCAAACAGTGGAATGTATGGCTCAGTGCTTTCCTGGCAGTGCACACTATCATCATTAAGAACCTTGGAGCAGAGATAAAGACCAAAAAGAGCACAGAGCCACCTAACAGTGAAAAGACAGAAGAGAGAAGGAAATACAGTGAGGCATAGCACCTCTGCAAGATGCTCTGATTGCGCCTGCCATGGGGAAATGACAACCCTCACTGCAGCTCATGGCCTGCATTGTGAAATAGAGGCTGCCCCTGCCTGAAACTGGAATGAAACGTTCTGATCATCATATATCACAAAGCTATGGCAACCCGTCATGTGCTCGCTAGTGTGTGCAGAGCTTTCTCCTGTGCTGCTCTGCAGAGGTGGCTGCTGCTGTCACACTGTGAAGTGTTGAATTGTTTCCTTTCTTTTATTGTTGTCTCAACAAAACCCATCCACGAAAAAAAATCAAGGCGCTATGAAGCAGCCAGCACTTCAGTTGGGAGGGGACGACTAAACTGAGATGAGTGCATGTTGGAGGGGCAGAACAAATGGGCACGGGGTAAAGAAGAAACAGGATTTGGGGGGTTTGGAGAAAGTAAACAAGAAAAAAAGCACCCTCAGAAGAAAGCACCCTCAGAATACAGCACATTGACATTTGACTTCAGTCTTTGAATGCACGGCAAATGTGACGAGATAAGAACAAGATTTACAAGTCTGTTTACAGATAGGGAGCGCTCTGAAGGCTCCTGGTAAAAACGGTTTTGGCATCAGGAAGGGCCAGGTAAACCTGTAGAGCCTAAACCAGCAAATGGAAGCAAGAAAACATGAGTTACAAAACACAAAGCCAAGAGCAAGCAACGGTCAGAATGAATTCTCAGGTCAAATTTCTAAAACTCTCCAAGATGTCCTTCGTATATGCAGACATCAGGGCTGTCTGGTATGTTGCGACCTAAAAATGGCTTGCAGGAATGGATGTGTGCAGGGGGCTGGAAAGGTGGTTTATACAGGGAAAGGGTGCCCAAATAAATTTGTGAAAATATGAAGGAAATGGAAAGAATTATATGGTTTTCGACCAGAACAATGTGACAGCACGTGTGACAGGGATAGGACATTAGAACAGTGACAGATGCAATCTCAAGACTAGAACTGGTTTGCAAGGGTCCGTGGGGTAGCCGAACACTGTTGGTGCAAGGCAAATGCGCACCCTCTTTTGAAAACCCCCAAAGGGCACCTCAGAATGATTAATATGACTAATGTGAGTATATATGATACAATGCATAGTATAAGCCGAATTGTTATGTACAACTTAAAACTGCACTATGTTCACTGTTTGTAACACAGTTGTTTTGAATAAAAATTAAATTAATTAGAAAAAACAGTGAGGTTCAAAGTCCCCTTTCCCAGAAAGAGTAACGATTTGATTGAATACACAAGAACATATAAAATGATGTGTGATCATCTATGTGGCTAATATATTAACAGATGTTTTACCAAATTTGTATGCACATTTTCAATTCATTTTCCATGTTTCCCAAGTTCTCCTATATAATTCTTGAGAAAGTGAATGGGAGTTGTGAAACATGTTTCCGCTGAAAATGTAAGCAATCATCATAGAAGGAAATGTCATTAAATAAATAAACTGAAAGCTCACTTAAAAACCCCATTAGAATCTTACTGATTGACTGACATCGATCTCCAAAATCTGTCATTTTTTTTAACAGACGGTGCATTGAACACTTATTCCAGATAACAGTAACAAGGAGCAATTGCGTCGCCCTTTCACACAGTCAATGGAAGTAGCCGAACATAGAAGCTCGTGGTCAGAGTTGCAGTGTTGGAGTATATCCAAGAGATAGCATGGGCCTTAAATTGTGGCATATAACTTTATAGACAGAACCCCTAGTTGGCTGACGTAGAACCAAATCAGGATTCAAATAATGCTTTATCAAACAAGTAGAACCATAAAAATCACAGCAGCATATTAGTGTGAGGATAGAGAATGAAGTTAATGTGCAGCAGGGCGGTCCGAGTATAACCAATGCCAACAGCACATGGCTTCTAGAGAAGGGTGTGTAGGGAATGTTTTAACAGTGGTCCATTCCAGAAAGATGAATAGGTTTTTGGAGGAGTGGATCATTACAATTAATAGCAAACTTTTCCCATTGATGCAGATATCCCTGGAAAAGAGGAGATCTGCTGAGCTCCTGGGTCCTTATTACAGAGTGTGCGCTGGCTGCGCAACAGGCATATGCATCTGCTTTGGGAGCCCTCGGGGCACTTTGGTATTATTGTTGGGGCTGCAGATGCTTGTGCGGGCTTTCCTGTAATACAGATAGTGCTGGCGCACATGTAGTGCCAATGCTATCATCAGAGGGCATTCCCTCATTTGCATGGGGGTATAACATACATACCTCCAGGACCATGCCCCGGCTTCTGCAACACCATTCCCAAATTCATCGCCCCACTCGCCATCAACTCAAAGTACTTCATCTTCCTCATTGACCTCAACTTCCACCAAGACAACCCCAAAGACGCAAAAAACGTCAACCTCCTGGAAAAGCTTGAGCAACATTGGCCTCACCCGACTGGTCACCAACCCCAAACAAAGCGCAGGACACCCGCTTGACCCGATCTTTACCGCCATCAACAGAGTCAAGCACAGACATGTCACTGAGCTTACCTGGACCGACAATGCCATTGTCCACTTCACCATCGAACGATCCTCATGCACCACCACTAAGCCTCCCAGCTCCACCCACCGCAGCTGGAACAAAGTGACAGAGATCCAATGGATGGACGCCCTCAACGCCACCCATCCCGACTACGCAACCAACGTGGAACATGCCATCAAGAACTTCTTTGCCTGGATGACCAACTCTGCCGACAGAGTCACCCCTATCAAGCCCACCAAGACAAAGAGATCCACCAAACAAGCCTGCTGGTACACACCAGAACTCAGGACCATGAAATGTGACTGCAAACGCCTAGAAAGATGATGGCGCATCAGCAAAGATCCCATAGAATGAGCCACCCTCAAGTCAGCCCTCAACAAATACCATCAACACATGAAAGACGTGAAAAAATGTGCCGTGGCGTAAAGCAAGGAACTCTTCAACATTGTCAAAGAGTTCTACTGCCCTTTAGCCACAAGAACACCATCTCTTCTTCCAAGGAACTCTGCAACACCCTGGCTGACTTCTTCCACAACAAGATATCCACCATTTACAGCAACTTCGAACCTCAATCCACCAACCTCTACAGCCTCTTCACATCAACTAACACCATTCAAAACCCTCCGCTCACTGCATGGACACCACTCACCACACAAATCACCACAGCTATCATGAACTTCATCTACTCTGGAGCACCCACAGACCCCTTTCCTCACCACCTCTACAACCTCGGGAGATAGGAAATCAGCTGTGACCTCACCTCCATTCTCAAAGCATCCATCACCACAGCCACCTTTCCCTATCAATGGAAACATGCAGAGGTCAGACCCCTCCTCAAGAAACCCTCTGCAGACACCAGCGATTTCAAGAACTACTGCCCCATCTCTCTGCCCCCGTTCCCCGCCAAAGTCCTCCAGAAGGCCATCAACCACCAACTCACAGAACACCTGGAGAGCAACATTCAGCTGGAAACCTCCCAAACTGGCTTCCACACCAACCGCTGCACCAAGACCACCCTGATCGCCTCCACTGACAACACCAGGCCCCTCCTCAACCGTGCGGAGACAGAGGCTCTGATCCTCCTCGACCTCTCAGCAGCATTTGACTTCCTATCTCACTACACCCTCATCAAAAGAATCCGCCACATAAGTATCCAGGCCACCCATTTGAATACCCTCAATGGATGGCATTCTTCCTCACAGGATGAACCCAAAACATCTGCCTACCACCCTTCACTTCGGAACCCATCATCTGCGGCGTCCTTCAAGGCTCATCTCTCAGCCCCATCCTGCTCAACACATACATTATGACCCTGGCCCATATCGCTTGAATCAACGGCCTTAACATCATATCCTATGCAGACAATAACGAGCTCATTCTCTTGCTCTCAGAAGACCCCTCCACCACCAAGAACAACTTCCACAACTGCATGACAAGCATAGCCAACTGGATGAAGACCAACTGCCTGAAGAACAACACGGATAAGACGGAACTGCTGACTTTTAGAAACAACACCTTCTCATGGAACGACACGTGGTGGCCCTCAGAACTTGGACCCACACTGACAGACCACACCTGAAACTTCGGCATCATCCTGGATAGCAAACTCTCCATGAAACGCCAGATCAACATAGTCTCCACCGCCTGCTTCCACACCCTCCACATGCTCAGAAAGATCTTCAGATGGCTCCCCGTCAACACTAGGAAAGCCGGTACTCAAGCCCTAGTCATCAGCCGGATGGACTACGGCAACACTCTCTACGCAGGACTCACCACTGAACTCCTGAAGAGACTCCAGACGATAAAGAACTCAGTTGCCAGACTCATCCTTGAGCTCCCCAAATGGACCCACAGCAACCCCCACCTCAGGAACCTCCACTGGCTCCCCATCCAGAAAAGATGCCAATTCAAGATGTTGACACATGCCTACAAAGCCCTCTATGACCAAGGACGAGCTTATATCAACCACCGCCTGAATTTCCAACAACCCTCTAGACACCTGCGCTCCGCCTCCCTCGACCTCGCTCACACACCTCGCATCCACTTGAGAAAATTACAACATGCTGCACCTCAAATAGAAAAGGCCAAATGGGAAGTAATGGGATGTATAAATGATGCTAGTGATATCTTGGTATCAAATGAAGGAAAGCCTTTGATTCCAGATTCCCTTTTACCAGCTATGATGCAACATAAGCGTGTATGACTCGTAGGAAGATATGGGATGGTATTTATTTTCTGTTTTTATTGGCATAATTCTCAGTTCATAATGATGGCAGAGGATTATTGCATGAGGTGTATTATCTGTCAAAAGCAAAACTGGGCAAAAGAGTAGCAGTAGCAAAGGGCCCCTCTGGAAAGTCTGATGGTCCATTCAACTGCCTTCAAATAGATTTCCTGAAATGCCTTGATGTAATCAACTCAGGTATATCCTTGTGATTGGCTGTTTATTCTCGCATTGGGTTGAGGCTCATCCCACCCGAAGATGAGACAGTTTAACAGTTGCAACACTACTGTTCCAGGAGTTAATAACGAGTTTCAGCATGCCAGCTCATCTTGAATCTGATCAAGGAACCCATTTTAAGAGAGAGCTCATGCAGTTGATATTTACAGCTTTAGGAATTGACCAAAGATTCCACTGCAGCCATAGACCAAAAGGCTCTGAAGTAGTGGAAAGACTGAATGGGACTATCAAAGCTAGCAAAAGCTTCTGCTGCTACATCACTTAAATGGCCTGAAGTTCTTCCTCTTATGCTTATGAGTATTCGAAGTAACCCATGCAAAAGATTGTTTCCACATGAAAAGTGCTGCAAAGAGTTGTCTGATGTGATGCATTCTATCTCTCATCAGGTCGACCTTGCTATCCCAGCAGTACTAGACTCTCCATGGTGCAGGACACAATGCTTCATTAATCTTATTAGACCTCTCAGCGGCATTTGACACAATCTCCCATGAGATCCTGTTACATCGCCTTGCCCACATTGGTGTGGATGAACAGGCACTGGTGTGGTTAGGTGTTTTTCTAGAGCATAGGGAACAAACAATCTGGATTAAACCATTCTTCTCAGAAGCAAAATCCATCAAGTTTGGAGTACCTCTAGGCTTAGCTCGCAGCCCTACCCTTTTAAATATATATATGACCCCCCATAGGCCCATCTTGTCGAATTATTTGGCATACAGGTGGTCAACTATGCAGAGGACACCCAACTCCTGCTGACCTATACCAATAATGACTGTAAGGCTAAAACTAAATTTGCCACTTGCATGGCAGCAGTGATGGGTTGGCTTAATTATAACTGGTTACAATGCAATCCTGACAAAACAGAGGTCCTGCTGTGGTACAAGCGTTGATTTGTCCGTAGGAATCCCTGATTATCTGACCCACAGATTACAAAAAGCTCAGAACATGGCTGTCCGCCTGCTTACAACCTTCCTATGCACACCTCACTCACTCAGTGCCGCAAACAGCTGCACTGGTTACTGGTAAAGAAAAGGGTCATCTTTAAAACTTTAATAGTAGCACACTCTGAATTTTTATAAGACTGGCCCCTCTTACCTGCTGGATAGATTGCCCAGTTACTGCCCGCAATGGTCCCTGCACTCACAGTCAGCATGCCTTTTGTCCATCTCTTCACCCAAAAAAAAGTGGGGGTGGTTCAACCTGCTCGGTGCTTGCTGCCAGGTATTGGAATGATCTGCCTTTCTTTCTCGAAAGCATGTCAGACAAAAACCTGTTCTGCAAGCAACTAAAAAAACACCTGTTTAAAGACTAGATTGCATTACCCTCTTGTCGGCTTTCTGCATCATCACCGGGACACTCTAGGAGTAGCTGTACACTTTATAAAATCCTTCATTCATTTAGGACATGTCTTGAACCCTATGATTGGATTCAAATCAAGAATCACTTCAGAAAGTCTTGCCTGTAAGAAAGAAAGGTGGAGTGGAACCTACCAGGTGATCCTGGTTAAGAACACAGCAGTAAAGAGTGCAGGTCTTCCAAATGGGATACAGGCATCCCACACCAAGAGGGCAAGGTATGAAGGTTAAGAAGCAGAGTCAACATCTGCCAATTCTCCTAGTCACCTGCAATTTGAGGTGTCTGAGGCTTCAGAAGAGAATGAGTAAGACCAGACTAGGGACCCACCATCTCCATTGAATGAACAACCTGCAGAATCAGAGACTTTTGTGGATGTTGCAAATCCAGTATCTTCTGTGATACCAACAACTGGATTGAAAATACATATATGCAGAGACAGTGAGAACTTGTGGAAGGCGGAAACTAATCTGCCACAACAACCTGCAAGAGGGACGGAGTCTGAAACGGAACAAAAAGATTCCACTGTGGAAAGTGAACAAGTTACATCTCAATCAAGAATCTCAGCACTTCAAGGGAAAAGTGGCCAAAGAAAGCAACTCTTAGTAAGGTCTATTGACACGTAAGACAAGACCAGATACGATTAGGGAAGATAGTGAAATAGAAGAACCAGAACAATCAGACATTCTTGACTTTGACTTGGAATCAACTGTTGTAAAACGACCAAAAAGAGAGAGACAAGTTAATCGAAAGTACGCTGGTCCAGACTAGTCATATTATGCAAAGATCGAATTTGATTCAGATAATTGTCTGACAGACTCAGATGAACTGCCTTGAAACAAAAGAAAAACTAAAAACGTCATGCAATGTTTTGAATATCAGAAACTGAAAAACATTAAAAGGATGATTAGAGGGTCAGGGAAACGGATAAAGGAAAATATCCCCTTAAGGCATCCAGCTGACGCAGAATCAAAGATCCTATTAGTTTCTGAAATAGGTAGAGTGAATATGTTATTTATTAGATGACTAATCCTTGTTTATTTAAGATGTTTGCTAGAATAGATTTGAGTTGATCATGGTGCAGTAACACTGCAAAATTATAGTTATAAGCATGGCAATTGACATTTCTGTAGCTATGTTTAGATGGCTGTTGGATGCTTATTTGCTGGGGGGGGGAGGATGACCTTCCTAATCCACGTAATCTTGCTGCTGCATCTGTAACTAACCCTTCATCTCATGAAAGAAAGATTTAGCATCTTCCAAATCATGAGAATGTGTATAGTTGTAATGTGTATTATTAAATGTTATCTAAACATGTAAAGGTTATTATGCAAGTTGAAAATTGTTGTATTTGTTCTTATCTGCCTGATTCTGCAGCTGAAGGAGCAGCCTACTTTCACCTTCCTCTGTTTTATTCTTTTTCCTGTTCCGTTTTCCTTCATCTATATTATCAACAAAACTCAATGAAACAGTTTTATTCCGATTTAGATAATGCATTACAAAATATACTTTTTGTTGATGGAGAGAATTTATGTCTGTGGGCTACTAAACATACGCCTCATATTTATAAAGGGTAAAATTCAAAAGATCCGCATGAGTATATGATTAAATTCTTTACTCCTTTAACTAACAAAAGCATTACTGATTATAATTTGCATGATGTAACGTAAAATAAACGCAGATGAAATCTTCATAGATGAATTGAATGAAAGGATAAGAATAGATGAAGAAAAAGAAGAGAAACAATTGCTGTCCATTTTATTGGTAAAGATGAGGAGACCGTAAAAGAACCTCCTCCAATATTGTGTCTTGAAGTTATTAAGAAAGGAGCATTATGTATGGTACAACAGCCAGAGAGAAATAAGACATTTGAGAAATTAGGATGGAGTGTGAACATAGTTATCTAGTAAAGGGAAAAACTCTTTCAAATGTAGTTCTACGTATGTGGTAAATCAGCATATTTATAGTTACCGCATAATTGGGTAGGTAGTTCCTTTGATGTATTCGTTTTTCCTCGAATTTATCATACTTATGAGTTAGATTTACCTCTTGAGAATTACATTAGATGAAGCAGACAAGGCTTTAAGCATATTCTTATTAATATTTTGGAGCAGTAATACCATCTATAGGAGTAGCAGTGAATGATGTAAAGATTAGAAAATTGTCTACCTCAGTTGATAGGTTTGCTACTAACACCGCAGGTGCTTTAACTGTGATTACTAAAGAAATGCTTGCAAAGCCAACAATGATTATGCCAAACGATCTTGCGTTGGATTAGCTCCTCGGAAAGGAACGTGGAGTTTTCAAAATCATTACCCCCACTAATTGTCATATTAATCAGTATTTCAATTGTGCTATTTTCTTGAAATGTTGCAAGGGAATTTCATAATCGAAGGGAATGACTTATGGGTATAAGAAGATGTCAGCAGCGGGAGGAAGAAAACGAAAGAGACTTGATGTCAAAGTTGAGGAGATGCAAAGTGAACTTTATAATAACACGAAGGATCCCGAAGAGATCAAAGAGAGGAATCCAAAGTTAATGAATGATATACTGTAATAAAAAACAAAAATGAATATGGAATAATTGGGACGGGGAAGTGTGAGTGCTGGTTTTCTGTCAAATATAAACAATGTGGTATAATTTGAACTAATGCTTATGATGAACCATGTTAACATCATCTTCCATCTTGTTTAAACGTTGTACTATGTCATGTGATGTTATTGTTGATTCCAGTTCTAAACAAAACTTTAATAGTTTCACACAAGTCAGCAGAAATTGTTCCCAGATAAAGCTTCCTGGATTTGCTAAGCCAAGGACCAATCTTGCTCACCCTAGTTCTGTTAACATTGTATCAACTAAACTGTATAGCCAATATTGTGAGAATGATCAAACCCTAGTTTGTTGGTGGTCGGAACTGTTTCTTATTTGTTCAAGCTTAATCATGTATTCTCAACAAATGTATGAACCCCATTGTCTAAATCCCTATATAGGGGTTGCCTTTCTCTCACAAGGGAGAACCCCTGCTCCTATTCTTAGCAGGTGAATCTATGCTGAATTTCATGCTGAATTGTACTGAGTTCTTTCACTCATGATTTATATGCTTTGCTGCTAATTAACGGATGACATACTCTGTATTTTCACTCAATACTTACATAAAGCATTAAAAAAAGAACTAATCTCTGTCATTCTTATCTGAATGTTTCAGACGTACTTTGTGGGCCCTTTTTTGATTAGAATAACAGTTCCAACTGAGAAGCACCAAAGTCTAAGCTACAGGGACTACATCACTTTCAGGATTGAAACACCAGTGCTTAATGGTATGCCCTAAGTTAGGAACTTATTGGGTTTCTAAGCGCTGACGCCCTTCTCTGCTTTTGTATCCCGTTCTCCTTCTCTTTCCCTTCACATTATTTCCTTCATTTACTTTCACTACTATTTGTGTTGTGTTACTTTCATTCAGTGTCCAGGTTGCGGATTCCTTGCCACGTTAATTTTACATTTAATTTGTGTGTCTCACTCTTAGAGCTGATTATTTTGGATGTTATTCCGGAATATGTGTAGCCTTGGAAGTGAATTGTGTGTGTGTATGTGTGTATATATATATATATATATATACATATATATATGGAGAACGACCTGTTACAACGACTTGCGCTGGATGGGACTCTAAACTATGGAATAGTATGATTTACTATTCCAACACCTTCCCTACTGTTACGTGGGCTGGAGTTGGAATAGTAAATCATACTATTCCTAAGTCCAGCGCCCTCCAGCGCAAGTCGCTGTAACGACTTGCGTTGTAACGAATGCGATGTAAAATACCACGTTGTGAATGTATGCGTTGTAACTTATTAAAAGAACAGTTTGCGCGATTGGAAAGACTTTATGAATGTGAAGTTCGCAAATGGTGGGAGGCCACCTCACTCCAGCATTATATTGATGTGCAAAGGGTCCCACGCGGTCTTAGAATCTACACCATTCCTGCTTACGAAAACCCCAATCCGAAACTTCTGGAGGAATGGGCGGAGCACACAGCAGCTTCATCTAAAGGGATGTTACTTATACTAATCAAATTTGCCTGGAGCGATAGGGATACTACATTACAGGAAATCAACTTATTAGAGAAAGAGATTGCGAAAGACTGTGAGAAGAACAAATTGAACGAGCTGAAGGAGGCGATGAAAAAACGTATTGCAGTCTACGAGCAAAGAATCAGACAAAGAAAACAGAATAAGTTTGAACGCGACGAAAGAGATTATGAACAGGGTTGCGTCCTGACCTTTGCAAAGAGATACGATTTACCCAGGAAACAATTACTCAGTATCAAGAATAAAGCTGCAACAGAACAAAGAGATACTTCAGAATCTGAAGTTACGGATGTAGATCTAAGCAGTGACGAAAGAGAACCCAGAGCCACTGAGAGTGACGCGGCAACCCCTTTTCACGAGGAGTTTCGAATTATACGAGAAACCTGGGGCAGAGGTGGAAGAGGCAAGCCACCAGCACAAAGAAGAAGAGCAAACGTCGAACAAGGAGAGGTGGCTGGAGCAAGCAACAGCACCGCATCGCCGCGGATAACACGGAGCAAATGGGGGGCGAGACGGTAACGTCACAAACGCTTACCGTGGTGAACTTAACTCCTAGACCATTGAATGAAGCAGAATTGAAAGTGCTTCAACTCGGACTAGGTTTCTGCCCCTCAAGCAAATCGGAGTATGCACAAACGAAAATTGACTTATTCAAATTCTCAAGAAAAATGAAACTTATCAAATACTTTAAAGGAAAATAACCCATCCACGGGAAAGGAATGACAACAAGCCGTGATATGGATAATCTTACAGCTGGCGATTTAGAAACACTGTCGGTGCTGGAAGATCTTCAGAACGAAGGTGATCCTATGGCATTGATCCCGAAAATTGCAAGAACTAAGGATCAATCAGATATAGTACAAGTCAATCCTGGTAGTCCATTCAAACCTATGTCTAGATTTGTTCCAATGATGCCAGCAGATTCCATTGATGTATTTACTGATGTAGTGACCAAAGAATTGGTCAAACTACGAGGAAAGAACAATCATAGCAAGATGATTGGGAATATCACTGATAAGCAAAGAAAAGCTATTAAGGATTTACAGAATGACAAAACCATTGTCTGTAAGCCATCAGACAAGGGTGGTAATGTGGTGCTGATGACATCGGAATACTATCGAAATGAAGCACTAAGCCAGCTCAATGATGAATCCAGTTACATCAAGATTACACGTAAGGAATTTGAGAACAGCATTACGTCTTATCGGAAGCTCCTGAATAAATGGTATCACAAGGGCATGTTATCCAAAGAGGAGTATGGCTTCCTGGAATGCAAATATCCCAGACTACCGACTTTTTATCACCTTCCCAAACTGCATAAAGACGCCTCAAATCCACCGGGGCGTCCAATAGTCTCATCCTTAGGCAGTTTAACTGAACACATGTCTAGATATGTGGATTTTTTCTTGTTTTAATTTGTCACTAAATTGGCTTCATACATCAAAGATACCAAGGACTTTTTAAATCATGTGGAGAATATATTCTGGGAAGATAACTTTGTAATGATGACTCTTGACATATCAAGCTTATACACTAGCATCAGTCATAATCAAGGGTTAGAGGCAATTAAGTACTTCTTGGACAATCCCCCAGCTACGCGAACTTGTTCGTGGGCTGGTGGGAGGAGCAGGTGGCCCGGGCAGAAAACAATAATTATTGGACAGAAAATGTGATAAGCTGGACCAGATACATAGACGATTTGTTTATTGTGTTTAGAGGTACTGAACAACAAGCAAATGAATTTGTTAGAGTACTCAATAACAATGATCTTAACCTTAAATTCACAGGAGAAATAAGTAAGACATCTGTGAATTACCTGGATCTAGAGGTATTCCCTGCGGAGGGCAGACTATGCACGCGTTTGCACAGGAAACCCACCGCGGGCAATTCCGTGTTACATGCCAGAAGTTGCCATTCGAAAAAAACAATAACTAGTATTCCTTATGGCGAACTTCTTAGGATCAAGCGGAACTGCACAAGGGATAGCGATTATCAACTCGCAACCAAAGAAAGTGTAGAAAGATTCAAGATGAGAGGTTATCATAAGGAAATTCTTGATGAAGCGGTCAGAAAAGTGGAAGTGGAATCTAGAACTGAATTGATCAAGGATCAAGATCATAAAATGAAACAAAAGAAAGAGAGTGATAATAAATTCAGAATAATAATTGATTATTCGGAAGATGCTCAGGATATTAGAGAGATAATGAGGAAAAACTGGCATATTGTAAAATCAGATCCTATAATAGGTAAAGATATGCCAAAAAAACCACTCTTAACATTCAGAAGGGCCAAAACACTGCGGGATGACTTAGTCCAGAGTCACTGCAGCAAAGAGAGTACAACATCACCATTTGGAAAGGTAACAGGTTTTTATCCTTGTCTCAAATGTAAAGCGTGTAAAAACAGCAAAAAGGTCACACATTACAATGTACCTGGTTTAGATCATCCCATGAAAATTAATAAGCTGATGAACTGCAACACTAGTTTCACTGTATACTGTTTGGTCTGCCCTTGTGGCTTGCGTTACAAAGGGAGCACTATACACCCCACGAAGGTGCGTATTCTGGAACACCTAAGGGCCATTAACAATAAGGACGTATCGTACCCGGTGGCAAGACATTTTGAATCATTCCATCAGAGTAACAGAGAATTGTTACGTTTTTTCTGTATGGACCATGTGCCACTCAATATCAGAGGGGGTGATAGACAGTTGCAATTAAGAAGACTCGAATCGAGATATATCATTGACACTCAGACCAAGATGCCACTAGGCTTGAACAGTGGGGAAGAGATGGCTGTTCATTTATAGTTCTAAATCTCTATGTACCAGGATATCTGTTCTGTTATATGTATATATATTTCTTTTGTCCTTAACATTGCATTAAGTCAGTGGTAGCATAAGAAAACACCCATTCAGGGTTAAATTATTAGTTGAAATTCGTCAATCATTACGAATGCCCATGCAGGGCGTGATTGTTCAATGCACGTATTCAAATGTTAAACAACTTGCATGTTTAGTAATGGCTGCCATTGTGGGACTGAAGCAAGTCCTCTGTTGTTGTTTATGAGACAAGGCATGTATTTATGTTCACTGAAAGTCGACGCCGGTTGCAATTGACAAAGGCGGTAGCCGAAACGCGTTTTGCTGTGAAGTTCTGAAAATAAAATATTCAGAACACTGTTCCCGTGAGTGCTGGTATCTGTTGTGTACCGAGAGCCTGGACTGTATGCGGTGTCCGTCACCGCGTTGGAAGCACCCGGTCGCGAGTGAAGGGATCAAGACGGAAAGCTGAGCTGGATATATATATATCTATATAGATTTATATATATTTGTATGACAATTAAAACTGCGAAAACATCACCTGAATCAGGGCATACAGAATCAAGGAAGTTCAGTGAATGTCCTGAACGAGCAGGAAAAAGAAGATGCACTTACGGCAGGGGATGTAGATCTCCTAAGAGTAATGCAACAACTTCAGGATGATAAACAACAAAGCTGCCACTGCTACAGGCCTGGAGCCCTTACATCTAGGGGGCAGGATTCAGACAAAATTCAAAGCCAAATCTACTTTCTGTCCAATTATGCTACGTGACAATGTGGACTTATTTCATGACAAAGTAACATCTGAATTAAAAAAACGTTATTGTTCCACTACACGGGCCCCAAGAAAATATACAAAACAAGATAATGTGTACTTTCAATTGATGAACAAACTACAGACTGATGACAATGTCATCATTTGTCAATCGGATAAAGGGGGCAATGTAGTGTTATGGCCACGCAAGCTCTACATGGAAGAGGCCCTCATCCATCTAAATGACAGAGACTGCTAAAGGCGAAGAGACATGCAAGCCATAAAGGTGTCTTGGAATGACTTTTATACAAAGTTGATGGCATGGAAATCAGCAGGTTTGCTGACCATGGAAGAATTCAAATTTTAAAAAATTGAACACCCCATCATTCCTGTCATATATTTAATTCCTAAAATACACAAGGACGCATGTAAACCCCCGGGTAGGCCCATCCTCTCTGCCCAGGGTAGCATCATGGAAAATACATCTAAATTTGAGGACTTTTTCCTTCAAGAACATGTGAAGAAATTGCCCTCATATAAACAAGACACTGGGGACTTTTTACGTAAAATCAAAAATGTGAAATGGGAACCTGGATGTGTGCTCATCTCTCTAGATGTAGCATCATTATATACGAGCATCCACCACCAGGATGGCTTAAAGGTTGCTGAACACATTTTAAATACCCGCCCCATGAGCTGGTATTTGCACAACAAAATGCTTTTGACAATGATTTCAACATGTCTGGAAAATAACTTTTTTCTCTTCCAAAATCAGGTCTTTCAACAGGTCAGGGGTGTTGCCATGGGGGCCTGCTTCTCTCCAAGCTACACTTGTTTACATATGGGACTTTGGGAGGAGCAGGTCCTGATGGCAAGCCATGGTGACACCTTGAATACACATGTCCTATGCTGGTATAGGTATATAGACGATCTGTTTTCAATTTGGAAGGGTACAGAGCAGCCTGCACAGCACTTCATTGAACAACTTAACATGAACAATCTCAATCTTAAGTTCTCTGCCCAAATGAGCAAGGAGAGCATTGTTTACCTTGATGTGGAAATCTTTGTAAGTAATAATAGACTGGAAACAAGACTCCACAGAAAATCCACGGCAGGTAATACAATCCTACATGCCCATGGCCACCTTCCGCCACACTTAATCAAGAGCATCCCCTTTGGGGAGATGCTGCAGATACGCAGGATATGTAGTTCTGACAGGGAATGCAGACAGGCGCAATATGAGTGTAGAAAGAGATTCCTGGAGAGGGGTTATTCTGAAGATATACTCAACACCGCCACGACCAAAGCAAACAAAATACAAAGGTCTGCTGAACTTACTAATAGAGTAGCTATAAAAGACAGTCAGTTACATCAGGATCAATCCACGCGCCTTATACTGACATTTAGCAAGCAGCATAAAATCTTACTCAGGATCATTAATAAAAGCTGGCCCTTAGTGTGCAATGATCCTGTACTGGGGAGACAACTGTTCAAATCCCCCAGCATTACCTTCAGAAAGGCCCACTCTATGAGTAACTCTCTTGTCAGAAGCAGCCCTGAAGTTAGACAAACCAAAACCTGGCTCAACAGTAGGACGGGGTTCTTGAAATGTGCAACCTGTAAAGCATGCAAATACGTTAAAAGCACGTCCTCCTACCATACGGCATTTCACCCCAAAAACAGTGAAAATCACTAAATCTCTCAATTGCAAGACTGAATATGCAGTGTATGTGCTGGAGTGCTTGTGTGGCCTGCAGTACGTGGGCAGCACGAAGCTGCAGGTGCACGAGCGAGTGCTACAGCACATCAGAGCCATCATCAACAATGACGCCGCATATCCGGTGGCAAGGCACTTCAAGGAGACACATGACAATAACTTGCTACATCTGAAGTACTTTGTCATTGATGCGGTATTGCCATTGAGAAGGGGCGCTAATCGTGAACAACTACTAAGACAAAGGGAAACTAGATACATCTTAGAGTTGGACAGTAAAACACCCCAGGGGCTAAATTCAAATGAGGATTTTTTCACCTGCCTCTAACATATTCAAATCCGCCCGCATCACACCGTTTAGAATAGTTGTACTGCCGCCTCCCAATATGTTTTTAACATAATATTCTTTTAGGATTTCTTTTTTTAGCATTGCACATCCAATCACGGTTGTGATTTGGAACAGTGTAAGCACTTGCAGTCTATGCACTAGCACTTTGCACTTTTTCTTCCACAGGTAAATCTCACGGCCCACTTGGGAAGGACGTTTGTTTATATTTTTGCAATGTAATATTTTTGTCATAACCATTTTTGCTGTAACTAATATGAATCAGTATTTTACCTCGATTTTAGTTACGTGCAATAGAGCTTCATATAGTGACCAATTTTATTTCTGACGGATAGTTTAGAATTGCAATTTTGCTGCTAACTTATCGTTCATTTATATTGGTTCTTAGGTCTCGCCTGAGCCAGCGCATGCGTCGCTCTGGCGAGACTTTTAGTAAGTGCGCTTTTGAAAATGCTGCCATGGCCTAGTGCTTGCGGTTACACACGCGAGCGCGCGCGATCAGGCGCCATCTGGCTTTCCACCCTTACACTCGCAGCGGCTTTCATCGCTCGCGATTACTTTCACTTTCGCGGCCGCGTCACTTTCACGGCCGCGCGGCCAATGCTTGTTTAAAATTCCTTTTAGAGAGCGCGCGCGCACCACTCCCGGGCTTGGTGACCGCTTTTGCAATTCAATAGCTCACTGCCAGTTTGTAGTCCTCCTGCTTCTGCAAACAATTGTTTGCTTTCCACTTCCTCTCCCGCATTGCTCTTTCCTCCCATTTCGTTTTTCAGCCATTCTATAGTTGTCTTTTTTTTTACACTCTTCCTGATTCCCCTTTTTCTCCCCTACTCCTGTTCTAACCTCCCTTCCACCACACCTTTCTCATCCTTTATCAACATCCCGCTCTTTCCCTGTTTTCTCTCCAGCTGTTTGTTCTCACCTCCTCGGCACTCACTCTCCTCCTCTACCAACCTTTCCCTCCTCTGGGCACGCTCCCTCCCTTCTACCATTAAATATTCCTTGCCTTCTTTCTCAACTTTCCACTTACTCCTCACCCCCGCATCCTCTCCGTTCTCTCTCCCCGTCCCCCTTTTCACTTTCTCCTCTGCTCTTACTACCCTCCAATTCTTCCTCTACTCCTGCCCCTCCCAGGGACATAACATATACCCCTGCAGCCCCGGTGGTGCAGGAGGCTCAACACCCATTAATGCCTATAAATATCCATGAGATATGGGAGGCACAGGCCCCCCCACCATACGTATGCGTTACAGCACTGCCTCCTCCTCTTTTCAACATCTCGGGCTAATATGTCCTTGCACCCCGCTATGCTTCCTGTTTAGTCCCCAACTCACTCTCTCCTTTAATTCCCTTTTCCACTCTCTCGTTTCCCCCAGCCACCATCCTACCCTCTTGTTGTTCTGTTCTAGCTCACCTCCTTCCCTCTCTCCCTCTACTAGCCATTCATTCCCTCTATCTTGTTGTTCTGCTCTCTAGTCCTCACTTTATTCTCATCCTCTTCTATCACACTCCCCTTTCTTCGCCCTCTTCAGAATTATCTCCCATTCTGCTCTTCTTTCGAGTTCTCATTGCTGTCTTCCTCCTTCTCCCTAACTTACTATGTTGTAGCTACTATCAGCTCTATGATTGATCTATTGACCATCTAATTTGCGTTAGTGTGTTATCCACATGACCGTTGTTTCACAGCAGTTCTTTAAGCGCTCTCATACCTTACGATGTTTGTCACTGTATAAAGCTGTTAAATAATATTTAATTATCGGATATACAATTTTAGCCTGTTCTGCTTCATGTCTGAGCTACAGGCTCACATATTACTTGCTGGGAACCGCCACTGCGGCTGAGAGATGGTCCAGATATTCGTCCTTTTTTTTACTGAAAGTAAATAAAAGCAACATTCTTTGGAGGTAGCCTTTTGATTGCTATGTGTTCACTTCAGAACAAGAATGCACTGAATGCAGATGCTACTAACCGCCATTCCTCTACAGAACATCCGGCAGACCACTGCACTGGACTCCCACACTCATTCATTCAGATTGAAAACAAGCATTGGCATAGCCAATAGGTCTCGCCTTTGGGACCTTATAAGTATTTAGTTATGCAGCACAATATCCTTACTGCAACAACATTAACTGTTGCATGGCTAAACACTTATAAGGTCCCAAAGGCGAGACCTATTGGCTATGCCACTGCTTGTTTTATATGAATTCTTAGCTCTGTTTTTAGCATTTATATCACATTTTATTTATGCTATAGTTCATCAAATATTTATTTATATATAAAAATGTATTGACTTTGCATTATTTGCACTGTGATATTCATCACAGTATGTTATGCATATTGGCACATATTACATTGCAGTAGTTCATGCCGACAACAATGTTTTGAATTGGTTGTCTATGTCCATGATTACCTATGGGTGTGTTATCACGTGTTCTGAGCACTAGCACTTTGAATAGTTGAAAAAATTCTCTATTGGCGTATCATGTGATCAAGGCCTCTGCAAGGCTGAAATGCGTAATGGCGGTGGTGCAGGGCATCTGTTAATAAAATCTTATTGCACTGATACCTGGGTCTGCCATCGTCCTTCCAGGTGATTGTGGCGGCGAAGTATTGTGGAGATATATATATATATATATATATAAATCATCCACTGGCGGTCGCCAGTAGATAGTTATAGTTAGGACCGTGTTTCCATAGGAAATTTGAAAATTCTATTTTGAATAACTTTGGCGCCGGTTGACGAATCCTCGCGAATTTTTCAAAATAGGTGGGGCGCTCCGCTCCTACCCTGAAAGTCTCGGGGTGATTAGTCAAGCGGGGGCCGAGAAAAAAGGGGGTCCCAAAACGCATTTTCCCCATGCATTTTTCCATAGGGACCTTTAGTCCAAGGTACAGCCCGAACTGCTGAACAAAATTACTTGAAATTTGGCAGAGAGGTAGTCCTCAGGTCAGGGATGTGCCTTTTGAATATCTGGAGTCAATCTGTTCAGTAGTTCCTGAGAAAATTTCAGTTAAAAGTACATATATATCTATAAGCGCGCACCGTGTGCGCACCGTGCGCGCACGGTGACGTGCGCGAGCGCAATTCTGATTGGTTGTTAGATGTCAGTAAACATTCTAATCGGTCGAAATCAGGATGTGTCGGCCGCCATTTTGTTTCTCGCAGTCTGAGGCAGTGAAAAACAAAGGTGGAGAACGTGAAAAGGGGGCAGGGTGGACAGTTCCTGACCCCCTAGCCTTTGTCAGGGGGTCACTGAAGGACCCCCAAGGGTGGAAAAAACATTAATTTTTTTGACGAAAAAGCGCGGGGTGCGCGCACCGTGCGCGCACGGCACGCACAACGCATCATGGGCGCTCGGTGCGCAAAGCGCACCGTGCGCCCACGGCGCGCGCACGGTGCGCGCACGGTGAAAAACCTGAAAAAATATATATATTACTAAATACATCTTAGCATTTAAAAAACTGTACAAATTCACTTAAAAAACCATAGGTTTCACACACGTTATAGTTAGGAATTAGCATTTAAAAAACCTTGCAAATTGACTTAAAAAACCATAGGTTTCACACGTTATAGTTAGCTGGACATTTCCCTCGTAAAAAACCAATGAAATTCCCCCGTTATAGTTAGTGCAGGCAACTATAACTCACGCGACCGCAATCCTCTAATGATGACGTCAGATATTACATCACTGATTACATATGTGTCTTTCTGAAAAATAAATATTTGTAATATATGTATAGCTAAAGATTAATGGAAGAAGACATCGGTAAATAGGTGTCTAAATACAGGGATGTAATATCTGACGTCATCAGCAAAGGATTGCGGTCGCGTGAGTTATAGTTGCCTGCACTAACTATAACGGGGGAATTTCATTGTTTTTTTACGAGGGAAATGTCCAGCTAACTATAACATGTGTGAAACCTATGGTTTTTTAAGTGAATATATATATATACGCACACAGCCATGCACGGCAACATTTTTAAAGAGGGAGAAAGGGGGGGGGGGAGGGGAATCAGTGAAAGTATTTTCCCCACTAATATTAACAGTCAATTTTAGGCAAGAGACTGCTAAAATAAATATTTCAGCTTTAGAAATCAAGTCTCACACCTGCATGGGGTCCGTTGGCATGTATGACACATTTGCAAGGTTACTAACATTAGCTATGGTAAGACCTGATGGAGCAGGAATTTGTGAAAATAAAACCTGCTCGGATTAAGTCCTCAGTAAAACTCACTAACAGTGTGCTGTGAAAATAATGTGCAAAAAAATGAAAAACATGGGGAAAAGGCTTTGCGCATCCATGCACTAATGTGTGGACTAATGCATGAAAAGACTAGGCCACATTTGCGTTCTGCTTTGCAATAAATAAAAATAATGCCACTTTTGCATATTAATGCTTTTGCTAAGAAGATAACGTGGGATAGTGCAGAGGTGGGTGGTAAACAGTGAGAAATATATTTCGTGAAATTAATAATGTCTGTGTTTTTGTTCATCGTAGAGAAGCACGCATGGGTCTACATTTCTGCATGACAGTTGAGGGTTAAAGAGAAATAAAATAATTAAATAAGCTGAAAAACGAGCTCTGAGAGAAAATGAAGAAAGCAAAGGCTGATAACCTTCAAGGAACATTGTATGTCTGCCAAGTAACGGAAGGATGGCCGTGAAATCGAGTGAAATGTACAAACTTCTTCTGCAGAAACGGCAGAGATGAACAATAGAAGCGTAGAGACTTGCAACATGTTACATGATGGAGGAAATGTGTATTCATAAGTCGTGGTTAACGTAATGTGAAAAAATGTATAACAAAGAACGCTGTGAAAATTATGAACGTGACTATGGTTGTGTGATAGAACACCCCCTAAATTAGCCAATGAGAGACTGTGTTTCTGAAAATGTTTCAGCAACTGTAGGTTGGACATGTACGTCTTAGGGTATAATTGAGGTGCCTGGGGGGTGTGGCTGGTAGGTGTTGCCCAGAGCTAGATGGAAATTGTCGCCGTCCATCGGTTTGCTGATAGAGGCCTACCTGTTTCCTGTCCCGTATCCTGATTAATCTTTGTTCCCTGAATCTGTCTCAGAGAACCCTCGCTATCCCTATGGCCAGGGAGTGGCATTTCTTGGAATCTCTTGGGTTAGTATAGCTAAATGATCCGTATTTTGCATAATTTTTTGCAAATGTATCTTGTCTCTGAAAATTTTGTCTCTTTGCCGATCCACTCCTTAATTTGCATTTTGCTCATTTGATATGAGTTTGACACTGTTTGAATTGCTAACGTTCTCTCTCTCTGTGAATTATACTTTGTTTGCTTTGTAAACCTGTACATGATGACCATTTTATCTTCACATTAATTCTCGATAAACATTGTTAACCTTACACTGAGTTTGTGATTATTTAGCAAAATAGATAGATAGATTAGTACTAATTATCGCCATCAACTTCTCAACGTTAGGTCCATCAACCAGAGGAAAGAGAGTTGATATACAGGTTCAGTTATGTATTTAGTGTGTCAGACACAAGCCTGTATTATGAACAACTGATTTCAAACTAAAACAGCGCAACAGAGATTCTTGATTGGGTGAATGAGTATTGTCCAGTGTTTTGAGTTGGTATTGATTATCGATCCCTGATTGATGCGCTGGATCAGACCTCCACCCCGAGCTCCCTGCCCTTCTTCCAACGTTGTGCCCCTCTGCTGGGAGCAGGCAGCCGACCACCTGCGTTGTTGGAAAGAAACATATTAATTATTTCAGGCTTTGAAGGGGGCATGGAAACAAGAGCATGCGTTTTTATTCCGCTTTTCATGATGAGTTGAACTTCATCCCAAAAAGTAGGGCATCTACTTAAACTTAAAAAAGAAAGCGTAGGGAAGGTCCCTTAAAAATCAGGAGTATCCAGAGAAATCCGGGACTTCTGTTCAGCCTATGCACTCAAAAGCAAACGCAGGACCACCCACTGCCTAAAAAGCAAAAGTTAAACCCTTCAGCACATCACAGACCTCACACTCAGCCCAATCGGGAAAGTGAAAATGGTTTCGTTGAAAGGCTGTCGGTATTTTCAGCTGTAGCCAATTGGCGCAGGCCCATTCCGTGCCAATCAGAGCCTGCGCTGCCTCCTCCAGGCACATTAAGGGTAAGAAAACATGACCCTGCTAGGATTGGCTGAGATTCCACCAATCCTAGATCACCTTACGCATCACCAGGCCCTTTCACTCCCAGACGACACTGGAATACGTTCAGCCATTGGATTCATTGTTTTGTGACCCGGAAGTACTGAAATTACGTGCCAATAACATCCGCTGAAAGGTCATTGTGGGAACTGACGTCTAACAAGCTTTTAGTAATGTTATTTACTATTCAGCTTTTGAATTCGATCAGTTTTGTGACTGATGCGTGGGTACCAGCGCTTATTCTTTTGTGCTGTTTGGCTTCATGTGGTGTATTATTTGCGGGTCTCGGTTGCTTTCAGACTCGTTTTTTGCGCTCTGTTTGGATGCTGGTCCTCATAATGCACAGGTGTTGTTTTATCATGTTGAAAAAAAGCAACATTTCATATTAATATTTGCATCTCGTTACACCCACAGAGTAATTGGTTAGATCCTTAAATTTACACAACAATGGCTTCTACAAGCGTTGAGGTAATCCCATCTGCTGGGACTGGGGAAGCAATGGGACTGGAAGAACCAAAGAAGATGACAAGAGAAGACTGGCGAAAAAAGAAAGAACTAGAAGAACAGAGGAAGCTCGGAAATGCCCCAGCTGAGGTGGATGAAGAAGGAAAGTAAGTGTTCCTTGACATAACCATGGAAGAATAGGGATTGAAGTTGATAGGCGTTGTTCACTATTAGCTATCCCCCCAAATCATCTCTGCTTTGCCATGATTGAATAGTACTTTGTTACACTGATTTTTAATACAGTTGTTGCGCAGTTATGGCATTTGATCATTTTGATTGTTGGAGCATAGTTGCAAGATGATTTAAATGTGAGTGATTGTGCAACAGATTGGTACACCTGGCTTTAGATCTCGTACGGCACGGGCATTGTCTTCTATTAGGGAAAAGATGATAATTTGGGCTAACTGTCAGAATATTTCTAGACCGTCTCTCTGCAACCTTTTGACACAGTGGGCTGCATGATACCTCTAAGTAAATTGAGGGATGTGGTCAGAATGGTGGAGCCTACATACTTGGGCGGACAGTGATTATGTACAGCCTTACGTCATATGATGTCTACTAGTCATTCTCAATTTTCCTTTGCTCACCCTTTTCTCTTGGTCATGTTCAATGTTCAGTTTTGATCTGTCTTCTGCTCAGGTCCATCAACACTTCCACGTTCTTTTTTGAGCACCTAGACCATGGGGCTACATTGTCTAGATTCAGTTCTAATTTGCTAATTGGCTTGGTGCCATCACCTACAAATGTTGACCATTAATAAGTACATACGCGTTTCCAAGAATGTGACTGCCTTGTAAGCATACTAGTTGGATAACGCTCCCTTCCGAGGTCGAATATTGGCTTTATTTTCTTCAAAATGTTTTTCTTTCCAGTGATCTTATAAATACTTTTGGATATGGTAAACAGTGATGCAGAATCTGCCAAAACTTGTTTTTTTTTTGCCATCAATAGCTAGAATATTTAGTGGCATATAAGGTTCCTCCTCTTCTCCAAGATTATGCTTCTGTTGGATACACCTTGTAATGTGAATCCACTGCTTCCCTCAGCCACACTTGGAACTAGGTTCACTCAAGAGTTTTGCATTCTCAAATCGTCTCTACTTCCTTTGAACCACTACTACACATATTCACTAAGTGACTTCGTTTGTTGCACTTAAAACATTGTATGCTTACAGCTGAACAATTCTTAATGGAATTTAAATGGAACCGTGTCTCTAACGCGTATTTTTTTTTTTTTTTGCGGGGGGTGGGGGGGGGGGGGTGTTATTTTGCCCTTAAAGTTCTATGTCGAACACATGAAATTATACATGATTGAAATAAAGTTGCATCCAGGCTCCTGACAGAATCTTAAAATCAAAGTAGTTAATGGCACAAGTTAATATCAGTACCCAAATACTTCCTTCAGCACAAAGTTGTCGCTGCTTCCAGGTGAAAATGAACTCGTTAAAGGTCAGACGAAAATCTTCAGTTAAGTAGTTGGTACTTCTGCTACAATCAACATCAAAGCCTTGTGATTCAGTCACGGCACACAGGGAAATATATCAGTATGGTAGGGTGGCCGCCATGCATGTTATGTCATACCGGTTGGTTCTATGCAGGGGCAGTGCACATTGCAGTTGGTGACTTAATGTTGAAGACTGGGGATTGTTGCTGCTGACCAGAAGACAAATGCCGGTATTCATGCATGCCGGTGCCAGCATTTCTTTTAAGCACCCCACGCACCATCAACAGAGAAATACTTCTCAGAGGCCTACTATGGAAGTAAGACGGCCAAAACGACAACCCTCCCAAGGGATACAAATGCAGAGAAAAAGCAGCCCAATAGCCATATGAAGCAAAGTTAATCGGGAAAGGAGAAGTGTGGGCTTTGGCACTTGTCGCCATGATGACATTTAGGTTGGTAAGTATAAAAGAATTATCGAGACTGATTACATTTAGGTTGGTAAGTATAACATATTTATCAAGACCACAAAACTGGGAACAAGAGGATCAACTGCCCCACTTGGAAATACTCAATGAGATGACATTGTGGAGAATAGAACATAGGAGGCATGAGCCAGTATACTCGAATACATGGCAACAGTAGCAAGTTCAGTACAAACAAGAACAATCCTTGCATTACCAATTATGCTTATCCACTCCTTGTCTTATTTTTCCATACCACCTTCATAATAGCAAGACTGCATGTTTCAGCAGTCAAATGTAGAGTTTTAAATCTGATTCTGAAAATTGAGTTGGTGTCAAAGAAAAATGTGTTGGAGTTAGTGAATCAATCTCTCACATAATGTTTTTTTCTCCAAATCAGTTTTCATTTGGCTGACCAGTAGCAAAACGGTAACTAAAGCATAACTTTGTTGAAAATAAACACTGAAAGACTGTAGAGTCTGGAAACAATCTTGTCAAATAATTGTAGATTAAACTTGTCTTAAACACTTAGGTTCTTAGGTTTTCCAACCCCCAGTGCTGAGCTGGTTTGTCCATGTTTGGGGCGCTTTGCGCTTAAACCTTCGTAAATGTTTTCCAACTAAACGTATCCTGGCCAATTCTTTCCACCTCTATGTTGGGAACTCTTGAGTAAATGCAGGATTTGTGTTTTCCCTTCGAGGGAACTAAGAAAATATCCAAATGTAGGGAGACCTAGGATTTTTTTTTTAAGTTGTGGAAAAAAGTGTTGGGCTTGAAGCATCTATACTTTTTTCTTAAAATAGCATTAACATAATATTTGCTGTGCTATGATCAAACAATCCAGGTTATATGAATAAGCAGAGTTCTACAAAAAACTAATTTTTTTCCTGGTTTCTACCTACTTGTAGATTGTGGATTTTGCTGATAATTTACTCCACTCTACTGGAATGAATCACTATAGGCAGGTGTTCCCTAGGATTATTTTAGAATACTTTTGTAAAGAGCCTATTGCCCAGATGTTTACCCCAAGCTTCTTCAGATATGTTTGATGTGAAACATTGGAATTTCCAACTGATGGACTGATTGACTAATTTCCAGAATACTCTTGCACCTTTGCGTTTAGAGGTATAGAGAATTTTACACCAGTACTGGTCAAGCTCAGATTTTGTTTGGGACCAAACTGCTTTTTTGTAGAGCATCTTTAGATTTGGTAAAATCTCACACCGGACACTAGAAGATGGGTTTTTTCTTAGGCTCCTCAGAGTGTGGTCCAATTTTCTTTTAGCTATTATAAGTTGAGCTGAAATTTTTTTAGGGAAATAATTTGCTATAGTTGTTCTGGCTATTTGACGAACTGCATTTTTCTCTAATAGGAGTGTTGAAAATTGTTCTCAGTGAATCAAAGAATTTTGGTCTGTGCCATGTAAATAACCCACAACTCTCTAGCTTGGTGTTCAGCCTTCTCAATACAGGCTGCCGACCACTGTAGTTTTTTGTAGTTTTGTACATTAGCATAGCCTATTTCCGGGGCCGGTTGGTCATGTAGTGTGATATTCAAATTAAAACGGATCTTTTGCAGCTGGTGGTCGCTTTCCAGTCTGTTACTCAAACTTGAACTTGTAACCATATGATATACAAGTATATTTTACCGAATGATGAGACAGCTGTTTCGGAATGTCCGGAGACACCCAGCCTTTCATTACTCATAAGCCCAAGTGCTCCAGGTTGCGTGCCGTATCCGTCCCCGTTCCGTCAAACCGTTATTTAAAAGCTTGAGTAAGCGTAATATGCCAAATATGATCGATAATGTCTATTATTTGGTCCCTAGGCGTTGCCTGAAAGATTCATGTTGAAATCACCTGACAGGAATATCAAGGGTGTTGGGTTATTTGCGTATTGGGATGATATAAAACTCAATATATTCTCAATTGTTTCTTTTTTCCTGGTTTCAGAGGAGTGAATGTAAGCATTTATTATCAACAAGGGGGCCTTGTTAAATGGGTGGTTGGTCCTGACCATTATCGCCTGTATATTCGGATGAACAATCCTACCATCTTCAATTTTGATATTTGATATCAAGGTCCACTAATACATACAATACCAAGCCACCTGCTGTGCGACCCATTGTTTTGACTTTAATAGCTGGTTTGCTGGAGCATAAATATCCCGGGAGATCGATTTCTTCCTCTCTTGAAGGAGAATTATGTGAAATGTTCTAATGAAGGATAGAAACTCCTTATCATCTATCTTTGCAAGAAGACCCTCAATATTCCATGCACGGACGTCAATCTTGTTCTCTTTTTGGCCGACTAATGAGCCATTTTTAGGTCTCGGCTAGCGATTTAATGTTTTAGGAGTGGGGCTTTAACCCGCCTCTTTTTTTACCTCTTCTCCATTGGCTGGCCTCTTAAATGCGGGTCAGCCATTGGAGAAGAGCTTTGTCTCTCCAAACAAGCCCCGTCTTTTTCGGATTCGTGGGCGTGTTTTTTCGATTCTTTCTCTTTTTTGAAGCCCCGCCCCTTTTACACATGGAGGGCGTGTTTTTTTTAGTGTCGGAAGATTCGTCCATTTTGTGCGCGTTCGGAGCGGACGTGGGGTCGCCTCTTCCTTGCTGCTGGATCGGCGTTTCAAGTCCGGTAAGGTAACAATGTTGTTCCTGCTTGTTCCATCCTTCTTCCGTCTCCCTCCGCCCCCGCCCTCTTCCCCAGTGCCCGTCCTCCTCGGCTCGGTCTCGCGCGCATCGCCTCCGCCCACTCTTGGTAACAGGGTAGAATCCGCTCAGCCTCACGGTCCGTGTTGAGCTGCTTTAGGCCGTTTTTGTGTAGCGCCTAGTTTCAAAATTGCCTTGTCTCTTGGCGTTGGTTCAGGGTGTAATAGAGTGCAGCACTTGGGATGGAGTACTGTAGAATGCTTCTCCGCTCTTTCACACGTGTAAGAATTATGCGGAGAGGAATGCTGTGTTGTGGTCCAAGAATATGATGAGGAATGCACCTTGTGTAATATCCCAACGGTTCTGTCAGGGACGGGTGCATTGTGCTTTTATTGTTATTCCTGAGTTAGGGATGTGATTTTAAGAGTGTTATTTCTCAGCGGCAGATTTGGAGATTGATGGCGCTTTTGATTTCAGTGGAGCGTGTGCCTTCATCAATGTGTGACGTACAGTATATGTTTGAAAGCCATCATTTGTGATACTTTCTTTGCTGACCTATATTTCCAGGTGGAGGACCAAAGGGTTATTTTTACTTGGTAATGTCCCCTTTATCATGCAAAGTTGTCACTGTGTTACCTCTGCTCGGTACACTGAATTGTTTTTTGAAGGAACCATATTCACCTCAGGTCGTTGACCTTCTATAATTCAGAGATTTTATCTAAGTGAATCTTGCATAGATTAAACTTTATGGCGCCTATAAAAGCCCTGTAAGCTTGTGCCTCTTTTGTGCTGTTAATAGGTGTGCACGTTTTTTTAGCTCACCAGGCAGTATGGTTCTTTAGCCTTTCCTGGTATTTAATTCTTGGTGTGTCATCTCACTTGGCACTATAATGTGAGAAAATGCGAGAGTAGGGTTACAGTTCGTTCTAGTTGATTGCATGCATGAGTATGGTAATTGCATACATACAGAACTCCACTGGCTCTCCTTGCAAGCCCACACCATCTTCAAAGCCATCTGCGTCAGCTGCCAAGTGGTCACGCCTGGCACCTCTGCCTCTCTGTAGAATGCTTCTCCGCTCTTTACCACGTGTAAGAATTATGCGGAGAGGAATGCTCCTCTGCTCAGTTTTGGTATTGGTGGTGAATGTGTCCTTGTTCACTTCTAGCGCTTTTATACAATTTGCGAGGCGCAAAGCATAGAATTCTTTCCTCAGTCCTAAAACTGCTCCTTTACACACTTCCTGGAAGGGTGTAGGACTGCTGAGAATGTTCGCCACTTACTTCTGGGAAATTTGAAGGATTTTCTGCTGTTCATGGCCGCTGAGATGCGATTCTCCTCTTACTCATGTGAATGACCCCCCCTCACTACAAGGAATGATGTCTCTATATAGATCGCAAAATGGTGAAAAATCCTGGAGCACTTTTAAGAATACACCTCTGGTCACTCATGGGAATTAAAGGCGGCGAGCCAACAAATTAACATGGGGGGCAGAGCTAGGGGCCTGGCTCTGCTTTAAGCTAGTGCAGGAGCCGAGCCTTAGAATATTTGACATGTAGATCATGTTGGAATATTATATGGTGTCTTCAATGTTAAAAAATGTGCTTCTTTAACCAGTGGAAGCGTTTCACTTCAGATTATATCTCTGTAAAACTGTAAGGTAGCACATAGGGTTAATGTGCCTGCAGCAAAGAACATGTACCATGCAGATCACAAAGTGCACATAATGTAAATAGGTCAGTGGGCTACTGCGTGTGTGTGTGTGTAGGTGGCTCTGTGGGTGGCTCTATTTGTGTGTGGGTTGCTCTATGTGTGTGGCTCTGTGTGTGGGTGCAAATGCAATAGGTCTCGCATTTGACAGTGATTAAGCTATTCACATTGTAAATAATAATGCAGTTTTTAGAATGTTTTAAAAACAAAAACATAAACAAAAATAATGTCATGAACAATGCCAATAGCTCTAACTTTAACAATGCCGAGACCATTGCATTGTAAATGCTTGTTCTGTCATTTGCTTACTTCTTCATATGGACCAGAAAGCAGTGCGCTCGGAAGCCAAGACCAATCGGTGTTTTGATGTAGGACTTGGCTTGCTGTGTCTTCCTCATAGCTACTATCTTCCTCGGGGGCCATGGTGGCTCTAGGCGATAAGATTGATCGACTCCTTGCACCTTTTAAATTCGAGGTTGCCACTAGATGTTTACTGTTTATGAAATTTAATGGGATTTTTATATGCTTTTAACGTCTTTTAAACTCTCCTTGGTAGCCCCCCCCTCTCCTTCTTCCTTGGTATGGGATTCGTGACCTTCCAGGTGGAGAAACTGTGGATAGGCTTTCTCCTTTTCCCTCAACATGTCTGATGCCCATTTTGCAAATGACTACCTTTCTGCCCCTACCTGATCATCCAAGGAAGAAGTTGCCCAAGTAATCAGCGTCGGTTCTTCAACGCCCCCAGTTGGAACGTTTAAAAATGTGACTGAGTAAATATCTGAAGACTCAATATGCTTTAACAATGTTATTTTGTTGACCATACATATCATTGTCCCCCTGTTCATTCTATCAAAATTCCATCTAGACTTGTAATTTGGGAAAAATGTCACTTTGCTACGGTTGCTGGGTGGGCTGATATGAAACAACGGTTCTCTTGCACCATACTGGGCTATAGGAACTACTACCTGCTAGATATTGAGTCCCTGCTCTGATATTTGCGAACTCTGTTGTAATGCTGCAGTATCTTGTTCGAGATTCCATTTTTGTGTTTTTTCTTTTTTGACCTCTCGAATATTGGATTTTTTCATAGAGATTCGTTTGATCCCACCTTTAGAGGACTCTTTGTATGTGTTACTGTCCATGATTATATTGTATTGCGCTGAACCGATGAGGAAGAGGCAGGGCAGGGCAGGGCTACCTCCCTAACATTGCTAATGTGTCATCGGAGGGACCCATGTGATACATATTAAGGTACTGTGCCGATTTGTGCTGTATAGTGACACTACGGTTTAAAGACACTCAGAACTGGTACTTGGGACAGTCACTATTGTGACACTGTTCTGTTGTTAAACATAGTTTCATAGGCTTCTATTCCACCTTGTAGCATTTAATTAGCTTATGCTAGTGTAACCATGGGCAAAAGGAAAGCAATGGAAGGTCTGGGGGGGCAAATGGAGCAACTAGTGGGGTGGGTAAGGTTAAAAAGGCAAGGAAAACTGTCAAGCACAGTGCTAATAATTGTGTGATCGATAGAATCGAGACCCTAATCACAGAATGTGAAGGGATTCTCATAGCTGAGTTGCCTGTGGCCACTGGTGCTGAGAAAACCCCATTAGGGAGTACCCGGGAGCAACCCCGCCGTACCATAACCCCGTCTATGTTCCAGAAACTTTCTCAAAGCCGTGCCGCACCCAGTAGCGAGAACGATCATACTGTGTTAGCACAGGGGGGGGGGATTGCTTCCACACAGTGCGAGAATAGTCAATTGTTCAGAGATTCTATAATCCACTCAGAGGCTTCTGCTATTTCCTGCTCTAATCGGTTTGCGGCGTTGGCTGAGGCCCCTGATTTGCGGTAGGAGCTAGCAAAACAATCCCAAATCCTGAGCCCTAACGTCATCGCAGGTTTGTCTAAGCCAGGAGGGACTGGTGCCCCAGTATTTGAAGACCCTCTGCAGATTGTTAATGAGCTTGGGCTAGAAATAGGTGCAATGAGGGTGATGATTGAGGAGTTAGTGGCAGTAGTTAAACTAATAGCTCCAAGTGGCATCTCTCGCAAGCTGGCCGCAAATAAAACCGCTATCCCATACCCCCATAGGGCACACACAAATGCACAAAAAGAACGAGCCCCTGCACATCATGGCTCTCTCTCTTCCCTTAAACCACTTGCTACTCAGGCCATTAAGACCCCCCATTGCCAACAGACAGCTCCCGCTCAAATCTCTTTGCTTACTGATCAGGCAGCACATCTGCCTCTACAATCTATTACAATAAACGCTAGATCTTTTCATACACCCGTAGATCCTTGTCAGCGCTCTAAAGATCATCCCTATTTAGAAAATCTTTTGAATTATCCCCCTGGACAGACGCGCACAGTCTATATGGTCAATGTCCCGAAGCTTAAATCACGCGATGATTACGAAAATGAAGACTCCTTAAAAATAAGACCATACATTGGATTCGCCATGTCAGGGGCTGTCGGTCGTTGATACGGGATGATATAGTCAGCACAGGATGATATAGTCAGGGCTCGGCGATGTACAATTCATAACCGTTCTCTTGACTACATTGAACTTACTTTGATAAAGCCTGATCTGGCAGCAAATCTGTTGGCATTAGAATTTCGGACTTGCCCTCCAGGGTCCTCAGTCATCCAATTTAGAAGTTCCCCAATGATCACTGATACTGGGGCCCAGGGCAAAGTAGTTGAGCAGAGTGTTGAGGGTGGATCTACATTAGATGCCAACGACTGACTGAGAGCAGCCCCTGTCCCCTATTCTGAGCCTACAGAGACTTGTCACAATAGTAATCTAAGAATTCTCTGCACATACCCTTCAAGTGTTCCTGGTCAATTATCGACAAATTTACTTAACAACCCTAATATTGACTGTAATCTCGACAACCTGAGGAACCAGCTCATAGAATCAAACAGGGTAACCCCTATTGTTAGACCTGTTTTATCATTGCAACCTCAAGCTACACCTCCACGTGAGGCAGCTCTTGCAATTCCACACCTGCAGCTCAAGATTATCTCCTGGAATATAGCTGGTCTTAGCAGCAAGCTGCTATTACCCGATTGGAACAAGCTAATAGAAGGCCAAGACATCTGCCTCTTCCAGGAAACCTGGAGCTTAGTTCCCCTCTATAAATCTGGGTATACTTGCTTTTTTTTGCCAGCTATCTCCCTAGGGAAAGGACGTCCCTCAGGAGGCCTGATGGCCTGGGTTAATATCGCTTTGGGTTGTAGAATTACCGATCATAATTGCGCAAACCCTGATATAATGAGACTTACTATAAGTGGGAAAGAAGGAGCCACACCTCTTGAGCTGTTTAATGTGAATGTGAGAGGGACGAAAGGGTGTACCTCCTCGCCTATTGTATCTTCTAGGGAGCAAGTGCTGTCTAAATGCCATCCCGACTCGCCTCTTATGATAGCGGGAGACCTTAACTGTATGTTTGAGCCCCTTAGCTCGGGAGATATGTTGGGGTTGGAGGAGGATGATACTAGGTGGGATATTCCCCCCCCCCCTAAGTATTCCTCCCATCAAAAGATGGTCACGGGTTGCAATACAGCTGAATGCACTTGTTCTGGAATATGGGCTACGGGCTGCAAATGGCAGAACAATATCAGATCCTGGAGGGGCTTGTACGTATAATAGAATTAGTTGCCCATCTCGCATTGACTATATTTTAATAGATGTAAGACTGTGAAGAAGTATAATTGATATGGAAGTTGTCCCCACCATCGACAGCGACCACAATCCTCTTTGTTTGAGCACAAAATTCCTTTGGTCTTCTTCTGGCCCAGTCCCTGAGGCATTTAATAACCTGATGACCAAGGAAATAGCCCCCTCAAATAGTAGGAGACGTCTTAAGTGGTTTAAAGTAGTCGTTAATGAACCTAAGATGGCTGAAATCAATCGCCTACTGGCTAAAAATCTAATAGACTTACAAGAAGCATCCCTTAATCTTGATGCCCCACAGAAAGCTCTAGACATCTACATAAGAACGGTAGAACAGATGGGATCTTTGTTTATGACTACTGCTGACCATAGATCTGCAAAAGCATGCCCAAAAAGCAGCCATGCCTGGTTTTCAAAAATTTGCAGACAGATAAGGAAGGCTTTAGTCATAGCTATTAAAAGTAAAAATATCTCCCGCGTCCAATGTGCTAGGAAGGAGTACAAGGTGACGCTGCGACGTGCAAAATTAGACTGGGATGAATCACATTGGCAGAACTTAAAAGACGCGAGTCTGGAAAATGCCTACTCTTTCTGGAATCTTGTTAGGGGGGGCTAACAGGAATGACCCAGATGTAATTCCCAACCATATATCCAGCCAAGACTGGTTTGATCACTTTAGGAATCTATACACCGGGACAGATACAACACATGAGGGAGGATCCTGTGTCCAGTCAATTACTTGCCCAACTCCTAATACTACTGATTATGTTAACTTAAACGAAGTAGCAGGAGCAATTAAAAGAATAATACCATCAAAAGCTCCGGGACCGGATGGTCTCCCAGGGGACTTACTCCGTGCGAGTCCCAGTGACTGGGCGAAATACATCATGCTCCTAATCAACTCTATCGCCAAAGGCTGCCCCATACCAGAGTCATGGAAGGGAGCCGAAGTGTTGCCTATTTTTCAAAGGGGGCCAGGGAGGACTCTGCCAACTATCGACCGATTAGTCTGATAGATGCTATCCAAAAAGCAGTTGGCAGGGTATTGTTCCAGAGGATTCACTCCTGGGCTGAGGACGAGATTATCCTTTCCCAATACCAGGCGGGTTTTAGATCCAAAACTCGAACAATGGACCAGGTGTTTAGGCTGCTCCTTATCTATTGGAAGGTAGTCGTGATAGGTGGAGGCAGTCTCTATCTCGCCTTCATCGATCTAAAGACTGCCTTCGATTTGGTCCCTCGGGACCAACTATGGAAAGTTTTGGCTGAGATGGGTATGCCTGTGTTTATCTTGAATCTGCTTGTCCGACTGCACAAGGGCAATTATGCCCAAGTGAGATGGGGGGTCGCAAGAACAGAAAACCGAAAGAATCTCAGTGAATAGAGGAGTACGCCAGGGCTGTGTTCTGGCCCCCACCCAGTTCTCCTTATATGTGAACGGGGTGGTTAGTTTTCTTCAGGAAATCCCAACTGACGCCCCGGCCCTGCCAGGAGATAGGATACCCACACTCCTCTTCGCTGATGATACCTTGTTGATTTCTAAGACCCCGGTCGGGTTGCAGAAGCTTTTAGATAGATACCATCTTTTTTGTTCACTAAGGGGGTTGACTGTTAACACCACAAAGACCAAACTAATGACATTCAACCCCTACAAGCCCTTTAGGCACATCTTTTCCCTGGATGGAACACCTTTAGAAAGAGTTAGTACTTTTGATTATTTGGGTATTTGGCACTCCGACACAATGCAGTGGAAACCCCACATTAACAAGATGCTTTTGAATCACAGGCATGTGGCTGGGGCAATAGGCAGGGGACATCGTCGCTCATTTAGCAGACCTGTTGCCCCAGCGCTCACGATCTATGCAGCAAGGGCAGTAAGTTCTGCCCTTTATGGTGCGGAACTTTGGGGGTTTAATAATGCGCAAGAGATTTGCAGTTCGGAACATAAGTTCTTGAGAGAGCTTGTGAGTCTTTCCTGTAATGTCCCACTTAAGCCTCTGATGAGTGACATGGGAAGACACTCTTTTAAAGACATTGCCAGACTAAGGCCATTGCTTTTTTGGGCTCGACTGCTACGAACTCCTGAACTCGCTAGTTATTCCACTGCACTCAAGGAGGTAATTGGTCTGGACTGTAATCATAGGGTTAGCTGGCTCAATAATGTCAAGAAACTTGTGCTTACACTGGGACTTAGAAGCTGTTGGGAAGGCCAGTACCCGCCCAGTAAGGATGAGCTTAAAAAAGCATACTGGTTTTGGGTTGATGCGCAGGAACTTAGCAACCCAAATCTGGGGAGGATGGCAGATGAATTTTACCAGTTTAAACAACATATTTTTTTAGAGCCGTACCGTGATTTTATTCAAATCCCAAGAGATAAGGTACTCTACATACAGTTTAGAGTGGGCTCTCTTCTGGTACGTGAGCTTACTGCAAAATGGAGTTCTCCGCGCCAGACAATCGCGGACTGCCCTTGCTGCGAGGCACCAAAAGAGAGTGTGGCCCACCTCATGTTTGTATGTCCAGCATACTCGAGGGCTAGATTAAAGTGGCTTAAACCAATTTGCAGACAACTGGGCACCACAACTAACATTACTGCCCTGCGGATCTTGAAATCAGACCCTAGAGCTCTTTTTGTATGCGACGTGCCAAAGTATCTTGGCTGTATGTGGCTTATTAGATCTAAATTTCTGCGTAGGGAGGTATAAAATGAAATTGGAAATTCGATTGTGCCCCCTATGTTGCTTTCTCCCACATTTTTATTCCTTTAAATGACATCAAATAGCTGTATATGAAGTATGTTTTTTCTTATTCTCTTTTTAATTAAATTTATTTATTGCAGTCTGCTAAAAATTATAAAGTATATAAATGGCATTTCTTCGGGCATTAGTATTCATTGTCAGTTTACTAACACGATAACTACATTTTTGTAAACTGCTCCTGGATCTATTGTATATAATTGTTTTTTTTATTACTGTTTTTATGATAACTCAGCTTTATTTCGATAATCAAATAACATAAAAGCAATTTGAATTTGAATTGATATAATTGAAACGTGTCAGTCATTCAGACACAATTGCACATTAACTGGTTATTAAATGCAGCAATATACACATTTCGGTTTTTATTTTTTCACAAAACTGATATGGATAAATACAGGGAAAATTTGCACTCCTTTGGGAACTGTTCTCTGGTAAGTGCAGAGACCGACTTCTGACCCTTAGTGGGGCAGAAGCAGAGCCCTGTGAACTCATGATGGGCACCCTAATTGATGGATTTGGACTCACTACTGAGGAGTAAAGAATTAGATTCAGGGGGGCTCATAAAACCCAGAGTCAGCCCTGGGTGGAATTTGTAGGCTACTCCATGAAAACACTGGGTGGCTGGTTGATGGGAAGTAAAGTGCAAGATTATGATGGTCTTTATAATTTGTTTATGGAAGAACACATATTAAGTAATTGCATTGATGAAAAGTTGCATCAGTATCTGGTGGCGATCAACCTTTACAACGCGGTTGTTAAATCACGGTACGTTTACATCTCTGTCATTACAACGCAAGTCGTTACAACTGCTTGCTCTGGATGGTGCTATACACTAAAGAATAGTATGATTTACTATTCCAGCACCTTCCCTACTGTTACGTAGGCTGGAGTTGGAATAGTAAATCATACTATCCCTAAGTCCAGCGCCCTCCAGAGCAAATCGTTGTAATGACTTGCCTTGTAATAACTGAGATGTAACATACGGTGCTGTAACGACCGCGTTGTAACGTCACATATTCGTATCTGGTAGATCTAGGTCCAATTTCTCCCCAAGAATTGGGAAAGAAGGCGGACCACTGGGTCAAGACAAGGGTGACCAGAACGTCCACTGGGGGTGACCAAAAGAAAGGGGTTACAAAAACCTCCCCAGAGGAAAGACAGGGAGCATTCTGAAGATAAAAGTAGAGAGTCCCAGGTAGCCCCCCAAAAAACCTGTCCATCAGGGTGGGCTCAAAGACACCTCACAAACCAAAACTGGGTACCAAAGTAAGAATTGGAAACCCAACAAGGTATAGTGTCACAACTGTCAAAAGACAGGACACCACACCAAGGACCCTAGCTGTCCTAAAAACCAAGTCCCTAGAGTAGCACCAGGGGTTGCCATTGTACCTTTGGAGGGTGGTTCCTCAGATGAGGAAGTCCTCCTAGCCTTCAACTGAAAGATGCCTTTAGATCTGGTTATCTTGTCACATTTGCTCTGCTTGCAGAGACTGAGGTCAAAAGTCAGTTTGTCTTCCTATTTGACAGAAAGGGTAAGTAGGCCCTAAAAATAGGTTGCCCGGATTAAATCTGGCTCGCCATAGTGAGTGGATATTTGAGCCTTGTGTGTACCTGTTACTGGAGTCAGTAAAGATACAGTGACACAATTATAATTAATGAAGAAACATAGTCTTGGATTATGATACTTCTTTAGTTGAAAACTATTGAAAATACTTTCCAAATTAGATGGTTCAAATTGAAAGGTTGCTTAGCTAGCAATGGGCCAAGGGAGGTATGTATCAATGCACAGCTTTGTACAGGCACATCATTTCTGTTAATGTGACTGCTCCACTTTAGACAGCTTCCCAGAACTTCATCTAGGATAGGGTAAGGGTTACTCCATTTGTTCTGGAGGGCCCTTGGTGCCACAGGCTCCAAAACCCACACATGTTGCCCTAGTGGGAACTCCACTAGTGCAGCGTTTTGGTCATACCACAGCTTCTGGAGCGGTTGGCTGGCCTCAAGATTTGTGGATGCCTTTTCCATCTACTCTGCCTTCCTGGAAGATAGGCCTAGTAAATAGTCCACCACATCTTCTTTAGGTTCATAGAGAGGTGTCTCCCAACCTTCTTTTATAAGAGCAAATGGCCCCCTCATAGGATGGCCAAACAATAGTTCAAAGGGAGGAAAACCTTCTGAGGCACCTCTCTGTAAGTGAAGAGCAAGCATGGCAAGAGGACATCCTATATCCTGAGTTTTTAAGGGACCCCCATGATCATGCCCTTCAATGTCTTGTTGAATCTCTCAACAAGACCATTGGTTTGTGGGTGGTAAGATGTAGTGAATTTGAAGTTCACTCCACACTTATCCCACGTGTGCTTCAGGTATGCAGACATGAAGTTGGTACCTCTGTCTGACACCACCTCCTTAGGAAAGCCTATCCTGGTGAAGACCCCAATGAGGGCCTTGGCTACTGCAGGATCTGTAGTAGTCCTAAGGGAAATTGCTTCAGGATACCTGGTAGCATGACCCACTACTACCAATATAAATTTCTTTCCTGAGACTGTGGGTGGTTCCAGTGGACCCACTATGTCCACACTAGCCCTTTTAAGTGGAACCCCAACCACTGGCACTGGAATTAAGGGGGCCTTTGGGTGTCTACCTGTTTTGCCACTGGCCTAACAGGTGAAACACATCTGGGGCCAGTACAAGTAACTGACAAGCCTTTCCAAAGTTTTAGTTTGGCCCAGGTGCCCAGCTAGCGGGATGTCATGGTCAAAGTGAGTAAGAACTCTCTTTACCAAAACGCATCTGGAGAACTTGATATTTGAACTCAACCAAATAGATGATAGAATTCAGTTTCCTCATGATATTCAGATCAGATCATAACATGTTTGGATGTTAAAATCATCAATACCAACACAGGCTTGGAAACCGATTTATACAGAAAAGAAACAGACAGAAACAACACCCTAGTGTATGAAAGTTTCCATCAACAATCGCTCAAACACCATCTACCCTATACTCAATTATTGAGGGTAAAACAGATAGTATCCGACACAGACAAAAGCAATGAACGCATGGACAACATGCTCAACAGGTTCAAAGAAAGAGGATATCCGGAATCAGTACTAACACAAGCCAAACAACGTTCTCAGTCCAAATCGAGAGGAATTACTACGCACCACAGAAAAACCTGCACAGAACCGCATGACAGTAATATCAAAATATTCCACAATGAGGAGCGCATACAAAAGAATCATGAGAAAACATTGGTAAATTCTCAAACTAGAACCAGACTTCAACTCAATCTTCAATTTAGAACCTATATTTGCATACACCAGATGTAAAAACCTGGTTGAAATAATCAAAGGTTCCAAGAATCGATCAACCATCACATCATACAAAGGAACTATTCCGTGTTGGAACTGTAACAACTGTCACAATGTAATTACAGGACCTCACATCAACCATCCAATGAAGGGACACAACATTAAATTAAAAGTGAATTCTACCTGTGACGCATCGAACGTGGTCTATATGCTCAAATGCCCTTTTGGCAACATTTACATAGGCCAAACAGAACGGCAAATGAAAACACGAATAAATGAGCATAAAAGTAATATAAGAACACAGCAAAGAAAATCTACAGTAGCAAGTCACTTCGTAGAAATGGGACATAACGTGTGCCAACTAAAATTCAGCATCTTAGAAATTGTGGAACGATGTGAAGGAAAAGACAACTACATACAGTTATTACAACGCGAGAACTTTTTGATTCGGAATTTAAATTCGTTAAAACCTCATTGGGTGAACGAACGCTTGGAGTTTTAATGTTATCTCTAATGTCACTATATTCATGTATATACTCCATACAGAATTGTTGCTTGCAGTAACCAGGTTAGATCAGACAAAATTAACTGAATAACACATTCTTTAATTTTTAATGTTTAATTTTTTAACGTCACTGCCTTTTATTTGCGACGAGCACTGTATTTCCCCTCACTACTTATCCATACAGTTAACACACCGATATGGCAGACGTACTAAAAATCACCATTGAGTCCTACCTCTAGATCTAGAGAAATATGTGAAAACGTCACCTCACATTAGTTTCCATAACAACACAACGTAATGAGCATCAGTTTACAACCCACCATCGAACTAACCCAGATAACGACTGCACACGCCGTTTTATCAAGTAAGTACACCCGCTGCTTCATGGTGCTTGTCACACTTAGGACAACAGATACGGCACTCTTTTAAAAGCACTAACTATGCGGACACGCCATAGCTAACTTTAATTCCACCTTTGACATGTTCGATGCGGACACACGCCAAAGTTAATTTCACCTCTGAAACATTCGATGCATCGTGCGAAACCCACGTTGCACATACCGATAGCCTAAGAATAACATTAGGCACCCTGTTTTGTTTACACGCGGCTCACGTTGCACATACCGATGACCGAAGAGTAATATTCGGTACCCCGTTATTTTACACACGGCCTCTAGAAGTGACACAGCTTTGTTTAAGCACAGAACAATTAGACTTTACAGTTCACGGGCACCCCCCACCACGTTTGTACGGTTCTTTACCACACAATGAGAACGATAATGAAAATGTGATCCATGAACACCCCCTACTCACTGTTATGTTCATATTGCGATATTTTATACTGTGGTCCTTCCTGTAAGGTAAAACAAATTCAATTTGATTTATAGATTATCCCCGGATGAAGGCCACAGGCTGAAATGCATTGGGATGGGATAAAAGAATGTAAAACGACATAAGGCATGCTGAGTAAAGCAGTCTGATGTTTCACCAAGAAAAGATAATGTTGATTAAACAATAGATTGAAAAAAACAGAACACTCTGGTCTCATTATTTTTCATGATTTTTTTTTTGTATTCCTTTGGGAATACACTAGCCAGTGCCTGAGGGACATACCCCATTGAATGGGGATGCAGCAAGGTTCACTGCTTGTTTCTTGACATGGGCCTCTTAGTTTGGTGTTACAACTGACACTACAGTAGGTACACCCTCCTACTACATCTGCCTAAATTTAAGAGACGTTTAGAGAAGTTGGATCCTTTATTGCTCTCTGAACTGTGTTGTAATTGGACATATGTTACCAAATGCCTGCAGGCACACATCCAGTGATGCAGTGTACAAGTTAAATTTGTTATGCAGTGTGAGAAAGTGCCATCTTTCTTGCATGGTATGCCCTCACTTTTTGCTATATTGCTGAATGTACTTTGACTGAGTGTGCTCTGGACTCCTGCCAATCAGGTGCCCAGGGCCTATGTTCCTTCCCTAAACAAAAACCTCAAACCCAAATTGGCAAACCCTGGCCACATGTCAGCCCCTGGTAAATGGTACCCTAGGTACCCAGGGCCTTGTGACCATAGAAGGCCTCTGAGGGCTGCAGCACTCATTATGCCACCCTTAGAGGCCCTGTACCCTAACACACACACACACACACTGCACTTGCAGGCTGAGTGTCTGGGTACAAGACAAAACAGAGAGTCGACATGGCACACATCCCTGTATGCCATGCCCACCACCTACACTGCCCTGGCATACATCCGTCACCCCTCTAGCTGGGTACCCTATGCCAGTGGTGTGGGCACAGAGGCATGAGCCCTATGCCCCTACAGTACCCAGGTCCATTCCTGGGCCCTGTAAGTGCAGTGCTGCCATTTAAGAGTACATGGTGCTGGGAGCTTGTCAAACATGAACTCCACAGCACCATAATGGCAACACTGAAGACTAAGAAGTTTGGTATCAAACTGCTCAGCACATTAAACCCACACTGATGCCAGTGTGGGATTTAATGTACCAAGCACCACAGTGGGCATCTTAGAGAGGCCCCCTGAAACCTAACCTACAATCCACGTCTGTTCTAAGGCTGCCTAGGCTGGCACACAGCAGACATGTTGCTGGACCCCTGGGTAGGAGAGCCCCTGCTTGGGGCTCTCCTGGGTCTGTAACAATGCACATCCTGGGCGAGGTGCTGGATCTCCTTCCCAAGGATGGGCAGGGGGAAGCTTCAAAGGCATGCCGCCTCTGTGAGCTTCCCCAGGCCACTTGCAACCCCCACTCTGGCGGGAAACTTGGACGGAAACCCCAAATAAGGACAGGGGATGTGCCAGCCTGCCAACCCCACCCCTCAGGTGGGGGAGGCGAGGTGAAGCACATCTCCGGGCGCTCGCCACCTTGAAGATGGGAGGCACTACCCAATCAAGACTAGGCTACTGCCCCCCTCCCACAGGAGAGTGGCAGAATAGGGGGTGTACTCACCCCAGTACAGGGACCCATTGGTCCCTGCCCATCACCTACCTGTAACGCCCCTAAATCTAGTATTTAGGGGCACCCTGAACCTTCCTTCCCTAGATGCCAGATTCCGAAATACAAAGAAGAGCAAGAAGGAAGAGTAAGACACCAACTGCTTTGTCCCCAGCCCTACCGGCCTGTCGACCCTCGAACCTGCTCCTGCTACAAACCGGCACCTCTTGTGGCCAGCAACCTCACAAACCCCGGGGGACCTGGCTACCTTTTGGCTCTAAGCACCTGGGACTCCCATGAGTAGAGGCTCTACTCAAAATCTACTTCTAATCCCTGGCATCAGCCCGGAACCTCAAACCCTACACACTCTGCACCCGCCAAGCCTGGCCGGTGCCGGAGTGAACAAAGACCAAAGGACGATCCCACGGCGACTGTAACCCCGAGTCCGGCACCCTAAGAACTTCCCTCGACGCTCCTGACGACGCCTGCAGCCTCGGAACTAGGTCCCCCCCCCCCCCAACCGCGATCAACAGAGGGTAAGATTTCCCGCACCAAAAGGCACCCCGGTGCCCTGCGGCCCCCTGTGCCCAACTCCTGGGTACCTACCTATCCTCCAATTACCCAACTTACCTCTCGAAGTGGTGGTGGCACCTGAAGAATCTTCGTCCCCGAGCTTGCAGTCTTTTTCTAAACCAGAGCTTTCCCATTGAAATCAATTGAGCGCCCGAAGGCTCAAAAGCACCCTGCACCCAGCCGCCCGAGTGGCCCTCGCAGTGTAACCTCTACACCTATCTACTTCCCCATTTGCCCTGAGAAAGTGACCAGGAGCCCAGCTCCCACAGCCGCGTGGCCTGCTAGTCAGCAGCCACCAACCAAGGCCCCCCTGCCTCTCATAGGATAACATTGGTCCTAACTCTCGCTGCCCCTGTGCCGCTGAGGGTGAACCAACTGTACCTACCTGACCCTGGGAGACCCCTGAGTCTATGCCCAGAACCTTAACTCTGCCAGTCAAGTACTTACCTTTAAACCGATAACTCCATTTTCTCTATAGGGTAACATTGATTGGTTCCTTCTGAAATTTCTTCTAAGTGTGGAGTTTTCAAAAAATATTCACCAAAAATAAGCCGAGTAACGAAAATGAAAATACTCACCTGCTATTAGGTGAGCTCCCAGTGCTGGATCTTGGTGCCCAGCACTGACTCTGAATATTCACAACTGTACTTACCAGTAACCCAATTTTCTCCCATAGGAAATCATTGACTGTTTTTCTGTGAAATTTCTTCTGTCAATTTCTGCAAACTTTAAATATTCTTTAAAAATCGTATAACTTATGAAAACGTAATTACTTACATGTTTTGGATAAAGGTTCCAGTACGGAGTCTAGGCACCCAGTACTGGATTACAAAAGTAACGAGAACATACTCTACCTGCAACTTGAATTTTCTTCCATAGGGAATCATTGACTGTTTTCTATGAAATTTCTTCTAAGTGTCAACTTTTAAAATCGCAAAATATTACTTCAAAATCCTAGTAGTAATTAAGTCGACTTTTATCACTTGTTTCTAAGTACTGTCCCAGGACTGAATCTATGATCCAGTCCTGGGATCCCAAAAGTAATCCTGAAAGTAATCTATTGCAAATAACTTGAAACTTCCATTGAACTCAATGCATTACTGTGTTTAAAACTGTGTTGCCTATTGCCTTTCTACAAATGCCAATTGCATATTGCAAAAGTATTAATATAAAGCATCTCATTCTGAGAAAGTATATTTTAATTCCTATTGTTGGTTCTTGTAGGAGAGTAGGATCTACACTTATGTTGCCCCCACTTTTTTTCTGATGTTAACCCTGGTTTCTGGCTGGGTCCCTGCTAATCAGGGCCCCAGCCTCTCTGTCTCTCTAAACATCTTGGAGTGCATATTAGATGCACTAGTGATTGGATACTGTGGTACCTTATGAGCCCCTAGTATATGGTACCCTAGGTACCAAGGGCATAGGTACTTCACAGACCTACCAGGGGCTGAAGCATGTATTATGCCACCCCTGGGAAGCAGACTAAATCTGACACCACAGGCCTGCAACTGCAGCCTGGGTGAGGTTTTAGCACTCCTCACTGAGGTACAGGTTCCTATATCTCACCATACACACAAATATAAACCTATCATTCACCCGTAAGGCAGGCCCTATCAATCCTGAGGGCAGGGTGCTTGGTTTACAATGTGAGGGGGTGCCTCTGCTTGAGCAGGGCCCCTCTGCAGCTGGCAGAGTCTATTCTCTGTGGCTGTTTGTGGATGCAGTTAAACCATATACTCTTAAGTGCATTATAACCTACCGGTGAAAGCTAACTTTGGAATGACTGCATCAAAACATGTTGTGTTTGGTGTCAAACAACTTGAAATCATACCCCCACACCAGTAACTGGTGTGGGAGTATGATCCCACCCTTTTAGAGGGGACGACATGTACCCACTGTGGAAACACAGTAGAAACCTGAAAGAGCCCTGGCATCACAAAATGGATGCCACCAGCACAGACACTGGGCTGCCCTCATGCTGCTGACTGAAACTCGCAGTGGAGGAGGCCCAACAATAGGCATCCTGTCACAGAGAGGTGTCACCACCTTCCAGACAGGATTTAGTGTATTGGGGCTGGGTAGGTGCACTCCTAGATTGCTTTGAAGTCCTGCACTGGGGAGCAGTAGGCTCCTCTGTGTATATGCCAGCTTAAACTGGTTCAGGGGCTACCTGTCCCTGCTCTGGCGCGAAACTGGACAAGGGAAGTGGGTGTAACCACCCCCTACCCTGACCCTCCCAGAGGATTGGTCATAAAGCTAGTCTTTTAGTATAAGATAGGGAACCTTGCCATTGCAAACTAGATATCCCTGGATGACACTTTACAAGAAGAATCCTGGTCCTTCGACGTTCCACTACCTTTGGAAGACGGAAGAATCTCCCTTGGAGTCAAGGAGTGACTCCCCTGCTTGGCAGGCACCAAAACTTTGAATCAACAATCGCAATCTTTCCTGCTCCCGCTGGAGCCCAAAGTCCCTGCAGCCCCGGAAGCGGATCTCCTGACTTCTCGACGGCCATTGTGAGTCCCCAGCAGAGCTTAGGCGAGTGGACCCCACGAGTGACGAGGAACAGCAATACCCGGGTACCGTGCACTATTGTCAAGTGCAACCCCTTCACGATGTTCTACGAACTTGTGCATTGGACCATTTGTGGCCCAAGCCTCCAGCACGTTGTGCACCGAAAATCGGAGGCCTTCCCCGTCCCGAGTGACCGTGGGCTCCTGTAAAGCATTTCCTTACGAGGCGTCTTTGCGATCCTTTGCCCGTTGGCTTGTGGGTCCCCTGAAGATTTTCTGATCGAACCAAAGGGCTCCCCTGGTTGCTCCAGGCCTACCCTCACTTACCCTCGCTGGGTGAGTCCCTCAGACCTTGCTGGTCTGCACCATTGACTTTATTCACTTCTCACAAGACTTGCTGTTGCCAAGGCTTATTGGCTCCAATCCGGTTGCCCACACCTCAGTAAGCTGCAGACGTCGTAGAACACTCCGAATCCAGCTGCTGGTCATCGTCGATGCATCCTGGTCCTCGTGAGCGAAGAATCAAAACACCCTTGATCGCCTGAAATCACCCGACTTCCGTGGGCATCCATCTTCCTGGCCCCGCGTCACTGGGAAGTGACTGTGAACACTGTCCCTTCTGCTTTCAGGTCATCTTCATCTTCATCTTGAATCCAGCCTTGGATTCCACTGGACACTTCTTCAGTCTTCGCAAGCAGCAAATCTTCTTTGGCTTCCGTAGAAAACAGCGACGCGACCTGACACCAAAAGACACCTATGCACCCGGCTTCCCTTGGCGAGGTAACTCGTGCACTCCGGTGCCCTAGTGTGTGTTGGTCCTCGAATTACTTACCTTGTAAGTGGCTTGCTTGTAGACTTCCTCGAAGTACCCTAAAACTATAAAAATCCAACCGCAACTTGCTCCATTGAAATCAATGGGGAACCCGCGGCTGTGTTCTCACACTGCACGCATCTCCCGTGGGTCTTTTACTTACCTGCCTTCGGTGGATTAGTGAAGCCCCAGTGATTCTACAGGCCCTAGCCCTTGTCCCTCTGCAAGTCGACTATCCTAAACCTCTTTTTTAGTATATGGTCTGGTACGCCCCTAGGACACCAGCCATATTTGTGCTTAACTTATTGTGAAACGTTGATATTTGAATGTGTTCCTGACTTCTAATCTCATAAAGAGATTAGTAGAGTGTGTCTAGAAATAAATACATATATATTTGATCTATATACCTGTGTGGTGTCCTTTCATTTGGTAATTCAAGAGATTTTAAGGTAAAACAAGCTGCTTTACATTCCTCAGAGACTTAGCCTGAAGGCTGCTCTCCACAGCTACCACTAGGATAGCTTTCTTTAAAAGGTTGTCTTAAACCTATCTACCATAAGAGTCGAATTGGACTGGTGCACGGTGGCCACTATAACTAGTGACCAGCATATGCCAGGCCAACTTCTCACATTGGTGGGCAGCGTGTGGGATTCCAGCTTGCCATTGTTTTACCAGAAAATCTCTATTTGAATTACTAACTGAAAACCACTAAAGGTACTCAAGGTACATATAAAAGTCAAGCTTAGTATCATTAAGTTCTACTGAACTTAGAGTTGTTTGTGAAGGGATAGCACACCCTTGCTACAGATCAAGCTAGGATCAGTAGACCACAAACTAGTGTAGGTAGTGCAACACTGCATAACACTAGAATGTCCTCAAGGGATGGATCCAGTGGGTCCACCCACCCTCCGTATAAGGACATGACCTGTTATGACCTGAAGGCCATGTGTGTTGCAAGACACCTGAAGCTAGGACAGAGTCCCTCCACACTAGGCCTGATAGATCTGCTGACAGCAGATGATCTGAGGTTGGCTCTAGGATCTAACAGATCTGAATCAGGGAGTGGGTCAATTACAGTGTCTGGGTCAGATGATGAAAATCAAGATGACCAGGACTCTGTGATTGAAGGGCCAGATCCAGAAGGGTCTGAACAGAACAGAGGAATTCTCCCTAAGAGAACTGACCGAGTAGAAGATAGGGTTAGGTCTCCTTCAAGGGAATCTGACCACTCATATCACTCTGAAAGAGAATCTGTTCATCAGAAGAGCTCGTACTTTACTAGAAGAGAGACCTCCACTGAAAGAATGTACAAACTGCTACAGTATGAGGAAGCAAGATTTGCCCTTAAGGCCGAGCAGTTGGCATTAGATAAAGAAGCCTTGGAGCTCCAAAGAGCTTCTAGGAAAGAGGGGTTAGAAACCCCTGGTGGAAGCAGCAGTGTCCCTAGAATCAGAGATTATATCCCAGACCATAGGAACCTGTCCAAGGTTGTTCCTCCCTACCAGAGTGGGGATGATATCCACACATGGATAACTGCTATGGAGAGGGCCTGTAAAGTTCAACAGGTCCCCCAGAAACAGTGGGCAGCAATCTTGTGGCTCTCCTTTTCAGATAAAGGTAGAGACAAGCTCCTCACTGTTAGAGAAGAGGATGCTGATGATTATGATGTCCTGAAAAGTGCATTAATAGATGGGTTTGGCTTAACCACTGAACAGTACAGGTTGAAGTTCAGAAACACCCAAAAAGCACATAATCAGGACTGGACAGACTATGTAGATTGTGCAACCAAGGCTCTGGATGGTTGGCTGGTTGGTAGTAGAGTTACTGATTTTAAGGGATTGTATAATCTTATGATGAGAGAACAGATCCTTAATAATTGCCAAAACCAGTTGTTGCATCAGTACCTGGTGGACTCTGATCTGACCTCTCCCCAAGAATTGGGAAAGAAGGCAGACAAATGGGTCAGAACCAGGGTGAGGCAGAAAACCCAGAACCAAGGGGGTGACACTAAGAAGCAAGATCCTAAAGGCTCTGAGAAAGGTGGGGATAAGGCAAAAGACCAGAAGTCTTCACAAGGGCCCCAAAAATCTGCATCTGGTGGGGATTCACAGTCTACAAAGGGAAAAGGCCAAAAGAAGCCCTGGTGCAAATTCTGTAAACAGAAAGGGCACTGGAAGTCTGATTGTACCAAGTCCAAAGACCAAAACACCACCACTCAAGCCCCTAAAGCAACTGTTCCCCCTAGTACAGCTACTGGTGGAAGTGGTAATCAGAATAAGGGTGTAGTAGGGTTGACACTGGGTTCTGATGTGGACTCTGGCCTAGTCAGAGTACCCACTCAAGCATTGCTGGTTTGTGAGGGAGACCTTGACATGTCCTTCCTAGTGAGCCCCAGTAATCTGGGCAAATACAAACAGCAGCCTATAATAAATGGCAAACAGGCTTTGGCATTCAGGGACACAGGTGCTAGTGTCACCATGGTGGCAGAGGATCTAGTGGAACCTGCACAGATCATCCTGGGTGAAATGTACCAGGTTACCAATGCAAGCAATGTCAGGACCAACCATAGTCTGGCAGTTGTCAATTTCTCCTGGGGAGGGGTAACTGGCCTGAAGAAGGTAGTAATCAGTGCAGACCTCCCTGTTGAATGTATATTGGGCAATGATCTGGAGACTTCAGCCTGGTCTGAAGTAGAGTTATGGACTTATGCTGAGATGTTGGGCATACCTGCTGAGGTATTTGCTGTGACCAGGTCACAGGCCAAAATGCATAAAGCTGAACCAGCTCTGGATCCTGAAACTATGGACCAGATGCTACCCAAGAGGAGGATCAGTAGGGTTAAGGCAGTGCCTTCCCCTGTCTCAGATCACAGATTCCCCTCCTGAGGGAGGAGAGCAGATCCTGAAGAAGGAACTGCCCCAGAGGAACTTGAGCCTGGTCAGGGTGAGTTCTTGGGGGCAGGGTGACCTTCCAGGGAAGATCTGAGTAAGGAGCAACAGTGCTGCCCCTCTCTTGAACCCCTCAGACAGCAGGCTGCTGCTGAGGCTGCTGGGAGTGCTAGTGGGTCCCATAAAGTTTATTGGGATGAGGGACTCGTATATTCTGAGGCTAGAGATCCTACCCCTGGAGCCACCAGGAGGTTGGTAATACCTCAGAAGTTTAGGGGGTTCCTCTTGACCCTAGCACATGATATCCCATTGGCAGGATACTTGGGCCAAAACAAGACCTGGGATAGACTTGTTCCACATTTTCATTGGCCACACATGTCAGAGGACACAAAGGAGTTGTGTCGCTCCTGTGTCACTTGCCAAGCCAGTGGCAAGTCAGGTGGCACAACAAAGGCCCCCTGATACCACTACCTGTGGTGGGGGTTCCCTTTGAAAGGGTAGGGATTGACATTGTTGGTCCCCTTGACCCTCCAACAGCATCTGGGCACAGGTTTATCCTGGTGGTAGTGGATCATGCTACCAGGTACCCAGAAGCAATTCCCCTGAGGACCACCACAGCCCCTGTGGTGGCAAGAGACCTCATTGGAGTTTTCTCCAGAGTGGGTTTCCCTAAGGAGGTTATATCTGACAGAGGTACCAACTTCATGTATCTAACTGCAATGTGGAAGGAGTGTGGTGTAAACTACAAGTTAACTACTCCCTATCACCCACAATGCAATGGGTTAGTTGAAAGGTTCAACAAAACCCTAAAGGGAATGATCAAAGGCCTCCCAGAAAATCTTAGGCGAAAATGGGACCTTTTACTTCCCTGCCTTCTGTTTGCATACAGTGAGGTCCCACAGAAGGGGGTTGGCTACAGCCCTTTTGAACTTCTGTTTGGGCACCCTGTAAGAGGTCCATTATGTTTGGTGAAGAAGGGCTGGGAGTTACCTCTCAAACCTCCCAAACAGGATGTGATGGACTATGCACTTGGTCTCTACTCCTGGATGGCAACCAAAAACCTGGAGGCTAGCCAAGAACTGCAAAAAGCTTGGCATGACCAAAAGGCTGTACTGACTGTCTATCAGCCAGGACAGAAAGTGTGGGTGTTGGAGCCTGCGGCCCCAGCAGATCTCCAAGACAAATGGAGTGGCCCCCATACAATTGTTGAGAAAAAGGGAGAAGTCACCTACTTGGTGGATCTTGGAACTCCCAGGAGCCCCCTTAGGGTGCTCCATGTCAACAGACTTACGCCATATGTGGACAGGGCTGACATGGGCTTGCTCATGGCAACTGATGAGCAACAGGAGGAGGAGAGTGACCCTCTCCCTGACCTGCTCTCACAGAACCCTGATGATTGGTCAGTAGATGGTGTTGCTTTGGCAAGCAGCCTCACTGACCATCAGCAAACTGAGTGCAGATAAGTTCTGCAACAGTTTAGATATATGTTTAGCCTGACCCCTAGTCAGACTTCCTGGTGCACCCATGAGGAGGACACTGGAGACAGTCTGGCCTGTCAAGAGTAAAATCTACAGGCGACCTGACCATGTCAGGGACTGTATCAGGACTGAAGTCCAGAAAATGTTGGAACTAGGTGTGATTGAGCCTTCAGATAGCCTTTGGGCTAGTCCAGTAGTCCTTGTGCCTAAACCTCATACCCAGGGTGGTAAGAAAGACATGAGGGTTTGTGTTGACTACAGAGGCCTCAGTGCAGTCACCAGGACTGATGCCTATCCAATTCCAAGGGCAGATGAGCTCATTGATAGTTTGGCCTCAGCCAAATATCTGAGTTCATTTGACCTGGCTACTGGCAAATCAAGTTAGCTGATGATGCCAAGGCCAAAACAGCATTTTCAACCCCTGGTGGGCACTACCACTTTGTGGTGATGCCCTTTGGTTTGAAGAATGCACCTGCCACTTTTCAGAGGTTGGTGAACAAAGTTCTGACCGGTATGGAAACTTATTGCTCAGCTTATCTAGATGATATTGCTGTCTTTAGTTCCACCTGGCAGGATCACCTGGTCCACCTCAGAAATGTTTTGGAGGCCCTGCAAAAAGCAGGCCTCACTTTCAAGGCCACTAAGTGCCAGATAGGGCAGAGTCAGGTTGTGTACCTGGGCCACCTTGTAGGTGGAGGCCATGTTCAACCATTGCAGAGCAAAATCCAAACCATAATGGAATGGGTAGCTCCAACAACCCAGACACAGGTTAGAGCCTTTTTAGGCCTGACTGGGTACTATAGGAGGTTTGTTAAGGGATATGGATCTATAGTGACCCCCTTAAATGATCTTACCTCTAAGAAAATGCCAAAAAAGTTTCAGTGGACAGCTAGCTGTCAAAAGGCATTTGATGACCTGAAGCAGGCCATGTGCACTGCTCCCATCTTACAGAATCCAGACAACACAAAAAAGTTCATTGTCCAAACAGATGCTTCTGAGCTGGGTGTGGGAGCTGTACTGTCTCAACTGAATGATGGTCAAGACCAGCCAGTAGGTTTCATAAGCAGAAGGCTGACCCCTAGAGAGAAACGTTGGTCAGCTATAGAGAGGGAGGCCTTTGCTGTGGTGTGGGCCCTGAAGAAGCCGAGGCCATACTTGTTTGGCACTCACTTCATAGTTCGGACTGACCACAAGCCCCTCCTATGGCTCAAACAGATGAAAGGTGAAAATCCTAAACTGCTAAGGTGGTCCATTTCCCTACAGGGGATGGACTATACAGTGGAACATAGACCTGGGACCCAACATGCCAATACAGATGGACTCTCAAGGTATTTCCACTTAGAGCACAAAGACTCAACTGGTCATGGTTAGTTTAGTGTCCCTGCGTTTGGGTGGGGGGGGGGGGTTGTGTAGGAGAGTAGGATCTGCACTTATGTTGCCCCCACTTTTTTCTGATGTTAACACTGGTTTCTGGCTATAGTCTGGCTGGGTCCCTGCTAATCATGGCCCCAGTCTCTGTTCTCTCTAAACAACTTTAAGTGCATACTAGATGCACTAGTGACTGGATACTGTGGTACACCATGAGCCCCTAGTATATGGTACCCTAGGTACCAAGGGCATAGGTACTTCACAGGCCTACCAGGGGCTGAAGCATGTATTATGCCACCCCTGGGAAGCAGACTAAATCTGACACCACAGGCCTGCTACTGCAGCCTGGGTGAGGTAGTGTTAGCACTCCTCACTGAGGTATAGGTTCCTATATCTCACCATACACACACATATAAACGTATCAGTCACCCCTAAGGCAGGCCCTATCAATCCTGAGGGCAGGGTGCTTGGTTTACAATGTGAGGGGGTGCCTCTGCTTGAGCAGGGCCCCTCTGCAGCTGGCAGAGTCTATTCTCTGTGGCTGGTTGTGGATGCGGTTAAACCATATACTCTTCAGTGCATTATAACCTTCCGGTAAATGCTAACTTTGGAATGACTGCATCAAAACATATCGTGTTTGGTGTCAAACAACTTGGAATCATACCCCCACACCAGTAACTGGTGTGGGAGTATGATCCCACCCTTCTAGAGGGGACGACATGTACCCGCTGTGGAAACACAGTAGAAATCTGAAAGAGCCCTGGCATCACAAAATGGATGCCACCAGCACAGACACTGGGCTGCCCTCCTGCTGCTGACTGAAACTCGCAGTGGAGGAGGCCCAACAATAGGCATCCTGTCACAGGGAGGTGTCACCACCTTCCAGACAGGATTTAGTGTATTGGGGCTGGGTGGATGCACTCCTAAAGTGCTTTGAAGTCCTGCACTGGGGGAGCAGTAGGCTCCTCTGTGCATATGCCAGCTCAACCCGGTTCAGGGGCTACCTGTCCCTGCTCTGGCGCGAAACTGGACAAAGGGAAGTGGGTGTAACCACCCCTTACCCTGACCCTCCCAGAGGAGTGGTCATAAAGCTAGTCCCTCCCTTTCTTTTAGTATAAAATAGAGAACCCTTGCCATTGCAAACTAGATATCCCTGGACGGCGCTTTACAAGAAGAATCCTGGTCCTTCGACGTTCCACTACCTTTGGAAGACGGAAGAATCTCCCTTGGAGTGAAGGAGTGACTCCCCTGCTTGGCAGGCACCAAAACTTTGAATCAACGGTCGCAAACTTTCCCGCTCCTGCTGGAGCCCGAAGTCCCTGCAGCCCCGGAAGCGGATCTCCTGACTTCTCGACGGCCATTGTGAGTCCCCAGCAGAGTTGAGGCGAGTGGACCCCACGAGTGACGAGGAACAGCAATACCCGGGTACCGTGCACTATTGTCGAGTGCAACCCCTTCATGACGTTCTACGAACTTGTGCATTAGACCATTTGTGGCCCAAGCCTCCAGCAGGTTGTGCACCGAAAATCAGAGGCCTACCCTGTCCCGAGTGACCGTGGGCTCCTGTAAAGCATTTCCTCACGAGGTGTCTTCGCGATCCCTTGCCCGTTGGCTTGTGGGTCCCCTGAAGACTTTCTGATCGAACCAAAGGGCTCCCCTGGTTGCTCCAGGCCTGCCCTCACTTACCCTCGCTGGGTGAGTCCCTCAGACCTTGCTGGTCTGCACCATTGACTTTATTCACTTCTCACAAGACTTGCTGTTGCCAAGGCTTGTTGGCTCCAATCCGGTTGCCGACACCTCAGTAAGCTGCAGACGTCGTGGGACACTCCGATTCCAGCTGCTGGTCATCGTCGATGCCTCCTGGTCCTCGTGAGCGAAGAGTCAAAACACCATTGATCGCCTGAAATCACTCGACTTCCGTGGGCATCCATCTTCCTGGCCCCGGGTCACTGGCAAGTGACTGTGAACACTGTCCCTTCTGCTTTCAGGTCATCTTCATCTTGAATCCAGCCTTGGATTCCACCGGACACTTCTTCAGTCTTCGCAAGCAGCAAATCTTCTTTGGCTCCCATAGAAAACAGCGACGTGACCTGACACCAAAAGACACCTATGCACCCGGCTTCCCTGGGTGAGGTAACTTGTGCACTCCGGTGCCCTAGTGTGTGTTGGCCATCGAAGTGGCTTGCTTGTAGACTTCCTCGAAGTACCCTAAAACTTTAAAAATCCAACCGCAACTTGCTCCATTGAAATCAATAGGGAACCCGCGGCTGTGTTCTCACACTGCATGCGTCTCCCGTGGGTCTTTTATTTACCTGCCATGTGTGGAGTAGTGAAGCCCCATCGATTCTACAGGCCCTAGGCCTTGTCCCTCTGCAAGTCGACTTTCCTAAACCTCTTTTTTAGTATATGGTCTGGTACGCCCCTAGGGCCCCAGCCATATTTGTGCTTAACTTATTGTGAAACGTTGATATTTGAATGTGTTCCTGATTTCTAATCTCAAAAAGAGATTAGTAGAGTGTGTCTAGAAATAAATATATATATATATATTTGATATATATACCTGTCTGGTGTCCTTTCATTTGGTAATTCAAGATATTATAAGGTAAAACAAGCTGCTTTACATTCCTCAGAGACTTAGCCTGAAGGCTGCTCTCCACAGCTACCACTAGGATAGTTTTCTTTAAAAGGTTGTCTTAAACCTATCTACCATAAGAGTCGAATTGGACTGGTGCAAGGTGGCCACTATAACTAGTGACCAGCATATGCCAGGCCAACTTCTCACAGTTCTAAAATAAAACAGACATATATTTTTTATATAAACCGTTGGCCTAGAGTTCAGTTATTGAGTGTGTGAAATCAGTTTGCTGACTGAGTGTGTACAACAAATGCTTTACACTGTCCTCTGATACTGCCTTACTGCTCGACCAAGATACCACTTTAGAGAGTAAGGTTATATCTAACTTTAGCCTCTGACAAACTTCTGGGAACTGTTGACTCTGTACACCCTGTACCCATTTGGGAACAGTATATACAGAGCCACTTTCTCACATGGAGGTACGTCTGTTCATTTCAGACGTAATCCTATGCCTTGGTTAATGATAATATAAACTGATAAATGTGGCATTCGTTTTTTTTTTTTTTTTGCAAACTGAGTATTGCATCTATAACATCAACCAGATTGTTTCTCTGTTCTTCGCATCATCACATTCATAGATAGTTCCATCTGATGTCCCCGCCCCAATCAGCTACCAGTTAGTTAATTCGTAGCACACAGTTTCGTACTTTCTGAAACCACATGATCCAGCTATTGCTATTTACTAAGAGTATTCTGAAATCTTATTTGCAATTGAATTCCTATGTGACTTAGTATGATGTGCAATAAATAGTAGTAGAAAGGAAATGGTCCCAGAACATGCGTACTTTTAAAAAAACTGAACAAAATCAACAAATTAAATATTGCAACAATTAAGGCATATCGAAGTGTTATTTAATCACACCTGGATCGGACACATGAATGTGTAAGTAAATTCACATTAATCAAAAAGGTGCAGGGTGCCACGGGGAAGGGGAGGGAGTGACGAGTTAGGTAGGGTAATAGGATAAGTGACATACATATACTTGCAATAAATAGTAAGCAGGATTTTTCAATCAGTACATTTAATTAGGTAAAGTTTAGCTAAAGCCAATGCTGGTGTATATTTGAATCATGCTCGGTCTCTGGCCTTATCTATGTTATCCCTTTAGGTGTCAAAACATGCAAATCATCCAAGATCTGAGTCGACTATAAGGTAATGTTGCCTCAATTATAGCCTGTTATCGCCCCCCTCAGCAGTATTCTCGACAGGTGGACAGAAAGTGCAATAAAATGTCTTGGGCCCAACATCATGGTCTTCATTCATCTGACATGAGAGTTCCTGCACAATGGCAGATGAATAGTATCCACAAATATAATACTCTTTGTCCAAACCAAACTTTATCATCACCCAAATGCCAGTTATCCATTAGTAATGTCCATCCAGACCTCAGTATTTCTATGCTGAATGGTGCCCTCTTCTTGATTTCAAGTGCGGATGTACATTTAGCAAGCTAACACCATTGGACTAAACAAAATGGTCGCACACTGCTTACCTACCAACTTGGTGATACATATTTAGTGGCTCTCTGAGCCCCGGAGTCGACGGGCTCATGGGTACGCACCTGCGTTCGCTACGAGAGGTACAGACCTGATATGATTTTAGCAGCCTACACAAGCAACCCTGCACTCTTCCTACTCCCTGCTGACGAGCGGCAACTACCGCGAAACACGTGTCCAGGGATGGCTAACGCTACTCTGACTTGCACGCACCACTGAGCATAGGCGTACCCGCCGACGCTGACTACAGGGACCACAATTCTTCGGGGTAACACGCTAGTGGGTGGAGCAGTGTGCGACCAACTTGGTGATACTAACACCATTTGAATCTGGATCTTTTAGGGTTAATGAAATAATTAATGCAAAAGGAATAGTTAACTGCAGGTCAGCCTCTAGCTCTACTTTTTTTTTTTAATGTAAATTAATTTTTCAGCATGAAAAATGCAAAACCACTTTACTTGGGTTGGAACAAGTGCTTATACCTCAGTCTTCAATGACCATTAACCCCACCTCCATAATCAACAAAAGTAAAAGGAACCCCCCAGAAATGCCTGCAAACAGCTTGTTATCCCAGCCCCCTCCCCCAACTCTTCCCTGCTGAGAAGAGGAGAGAAGACCAGCTTCATTACTCCTTTTGCATCCCGGCAGTAGAAACTGTTCATCAAGTTTATCACACATACTTAACCCATTTGATCCGCTGCTCCCATTCTGAACAGGCTTGTCCCTCCTATGTGTCTTAGACATGTAGATCAGCAGTGGTTGCCACACCTCCACAGATGTTTCCTCCTAGCTTGACATATGACGCTGTTTTATATTCATTATATTCCTAGACGATAGCTTTCTCCTGGCATTGAAGGTCTAGTGGACAGAAACAGATGGTATACCAGCTTGTATGTTTAAGACCTCATCTCCTTCCAGAGCAGTGGCTTTAGATCTATTACAGCTAGGAAGCGATCCAAGTCAAGTCAAGTCAAGTCAAGTCATAGAATTTGTATAGCGCACTACGTACCCAGAGGGTTTCAAGGCGCTTAGGAAGGGGAGGAGGGTTATTTGTCAAATATCCACGTTTTAAGCTGCTTTCTGAACGCTAGGTGGTTCTGGGTGAGGCGAAGGTAGGCGGGGAGTGAGTTCCATGTTTTAGCAGCCAGGTATGCAAAGGATCTGCCTCCCATGGTGGTCTTGTTGATGCGAGGTATAGTGGCGAGGGCTTGGCTGGAAGATCGTAGTTGGCGGGAGGGGGTGTAGAAGGACAGTCGAGAGTTGAGGCAATCTGGTCCGATGTCGTAGAGTGATTTGTGTGCGTGGGTAAGCAGTCGGAAGGTGATCCTCTTATTGACGGGTAGCCAGTGGAGGTCTTTAAGGTGATCAGAGATGTGTTCGTTGCGAGGGATGTCTAATATGAGCCTGGCTGATGCGTTTTGGATTCGTTGGAGTTTCTTCTGGAGCTTTGCGGTAGTACCCGCGTAGAGGGTGTTTCCGTAGTCCAGTCGGCTCGTGACAAGAGCGTGGGTAACTGTTTTCCTTGTTTCGAGGGGGATCCAGCGAAATGTTTTTCTGAGCATGCGAAGAATGTTGAAGCAGGAAGAGGATACGGCGCTGACTTGTCTGTTCATTGAGAGTGAAGAATCCAGGATGACGCCTAGGTTCCGTGCGTGGTCTGTCGGGATGGGTGCTTTTCCGAGGGCTTCAGGCCACCAGGAATCGTCCCATGCAGAGGGGGATGTACCTAAGATGAGGACTTCAGTTTTGTCTGAGTTCAGTTTCAGACGGCTTTGTTTCATCCATTCGGCGACTTCTTTCATTCCTTCGTGTAGGTTAGTTTTGGCGGTGCTAGGGTCATTGGTGAGAGAAAGGATTAGTTGAGTGTCGTCCGCGTAGGAGATGATGTTGAGGTTGTGTCGGCGTGCGATGGCCGCGAGGGGGCTCATGTATACGTTGAAGAGGGTGGGACTGAGTGAGGATCCTTGAGGGACGCCGCAGATGACTTCAGAGGCCTCGGACTTGAATGGAGGAAGGCGGACTCTCTGGGTTCTTCCGGTGAGGAACGAGGTGATCCATTCAAGTGCTTTTCCTTGGATTCCGATGTTATTGAGGCGTTGTAGAAGGGTGCTGTGGCAGACTGTATCGCATGCTGCAGAGAGGTCGAGGAGGATGAGGGCGACTGTGTCTCCGTTGTCCAGTAGAGTTCGAATGTCGTCTGTTGCTGCGATGAGGGCGGTCTCAGTGCTGTGTTTGGCTCGGAAGCCGGACTGTGAGGAGTCGAGGGATTTGTTGGCTTCGAGGAAAGCGGCGAGCTGGTTGTTGACGGCTTTCTCGATGACTTTGGCCGGGAATGGAAGAAGCGAGATGGGGCGGTAATTTTTGAGTTCGGTGGGGTCCGCTGTTGGTTTTTTCAGAAGGGCAGTGAGTTCGGCGTGTTTCCAGTCTTCTGGGAAGGTAGCGGAGTTGAAGGAGCAGTTGATGACGTCTCGGAGGTGCGGTGCTATGACGGAGTCTGCTTTGTTGAAGATGTGGTGAGGACATGGGTCTGTGGGGGATCCTGAGTGGATGGAATTCATCAGGCGGATGGTGTCCTCAGTGGAGATTGGGTTCCAAGCGTTAAGGGTGTTCACGGGGGGAAGGTGGTCAGCAGATGGTAGGGTGGGTTGGTTTCCGGGTTGGTTGTCAAAGCTGTTGTGGATGTCTGCAATCTTGTTGTGGAAAAAAGAGGCTAGGGAGTCGCAGAGGGTTTGAGAGGGGGTGATGTCGTTGGAGTTGGCCGAGGGATTGGAAAATTCCTTGACGATGTTGAAAAGTTCCTTGCTGTTGTGGGCGTTGTTGTCAAGTCGATCCTTGAAAGCTGTTTTCTTGGCTTTTCGGATCAGTTGGTGGTGGGTGCGGGTGGCGCTTTTGAAGGCGTCCTTGGTGCTGGTGGTTGGGTCTTTTTTCCAGGCCTTTTCAAGGGAGCGGCAGAGTTTCTTGGACTTCTTGAGATCATCGTTGAACCATGAGGCTTTCTTGCTGCCAGGTTTGCTTTGACGTTTTTTCAGTGGAGCTAAGGTGTCGGCGGTGTTGGATAACCATAGGGTGAGGTTGGCGGCGGCTTCGTTGGCGTTAGAAGAGAGGGCTGGGGAGTCTCGAAGGAGCGATGCGGAGATTTGGTCCGTGGTGATTTTGTTCCAGTTTCTTTGCAGGGTAGGTTGGGAGTGGATGATGGGTTTCGGCTTGTTGTAGATGAAGTGAACGCAGCTGTGGTCGGTCCAGAGGAGATCCGTAGTGTGGCAGAAGGAGATATGATTGCTGGATGTGAAGATGGGGTCGAGTGTGTGACCTGCGATGTGGGTGGGGGAAGTGACTAGTTGTTTAAGTCCGAGGTTGGCGAGGTTGTCCACGAGGGTGGAGGTGTTGTGGTCGTTGGTCTTTTCAAGGTGAAAGTTGAGGTCTCCCAGAAGGATGTAATCTTTGGAGGGGAGCGCGTGTGGGGTGATGAAGTCCGTGATGTCTTCACTGAATTTTGCGCGGGGTCCTGGTGGTCTGTAGAGGAGAGTGCCTCTGAGTGTTGTTTTGGGGTCGATGTGGATCTGGAAGTGAAGATGGTATCTGAATACCCCTAATCTTTTTTGAGTGTGGCCAGGACCTTACCCTGGAGTTGAGGGCATGAGCGTCATATAAGAAAAGCTCTTCCCTGAGCCTACATCCTGTCCAACATCACCATATGTTCTTCTGGTACATTACTTTCAACATATCTAACATTAAGTACCACCCCGTCATGACTTTTTATGTCGGTTCTCTATGTTGCACAATAAATCCATGTGGATCCACCCTATAATTAAGACTTTTCCTCTACAGTGATTTCTCTTCATAGTCACTACTGCGAGTAACTGTAACATTTTCAGGTATAAATCTGGTAAGGTAGCTCTTGAGTAATCAGACTACAGTTTTAAATTCAGACATGAACTTTCGAAGGAACTAAATTGAATACAAAAAATTGAACACCAAACACTATACCAAAATTGAGGGGCAAATAGAAAGAGATGAAAGTGATAAAGCAAGAAAATGTCCAATCCTTTGGAGCATTTGTATCGAGAACTATGAACTTTGTGCTGTTGGGGAAGAGAGAGTATACATCGGGGTGCAATATGGACAAAATTTGAATAGAAGAGAGTGGGGCACTGGAAACTGAATTTTCGACTGCTGGCTGTTTTTCGTTGTTACCAGATAACATACCAGACTGGTTCAGTGTTTTGTTTTGATGGGTTTTTACAAAGTTTGCACCTTTTGAATTATCTACCTCACTAGAAAAGGCGTGTAACTGCTTTCTAGATTCTAGCACAATGACAGAGGCTTCAGCTATACTACTTCCTAAACAATCGTAAGGTCCGTTTGTTTGTACTAAACATTGAAGTTAAGATCTATGCTAAGGTCCTGAGATTAGGCAATATTGTCCAGCAAAATAAGAATCCTAATCCGTCCATGTCCATTTAATGTAGATAAAAAGTACATTACACTTGCGAGGTACGTGCTTTAGTTCAATGTGCCAACATTGAAAAATATTGCTCTACTCATTACATATATTGGGCTTTTGTCAAAACTGTCTTAGCAAGGTCTCACTCTGCCCAGTTTTATCATGTTCATTATGACCAATTAGAAGGTCCTTTAAAACAAGTAGATGATCTCCACTTTAATGTGATTGTATTAGTGCAAAGGTGGTGGCAGGAAATCGTACTTTTAAAAAAATATTCATAATGGTCATGTAGGTCATAACATAAAGCATAAGTCATAGAGAAATAGTGTAAACTGTACAGAAATAAACTGTAGTTTTCTTTTGCAGATGATAATACCTTCTTATTGACTGAACTAGAAATCTCATTTCCAGTTGCTAAGTTTGAGATTGAAGAGTTTTGTAAGGTTCAAAATTAACCAGACTAATTAATTTGTGTTGCAGATTCTGAAAAGGTTTTAACAATACATAATTTGAAGCAGAACTTCCCACTCCTATATGTATTGCCCTGTGTGAAATACCTAGAGGCCAGCCTCTCCTAAAAGTGCAAAAGCCCATGCAAGTATAATTTCAGAAGCTGATAAGGGACACAACAATTCTATTAAAACTCGGGTCTTATGTCTCTTGGAATGGCTGTATTTGCTCTTTAAAAATTTCCTTTGTTCCCAAGCTTCTCTACTATTACTTTCATTGACAGTTTTAATACAAATGTTGTCCTGGCCAAGCACCAGATTGAGATGTTGCAATTGACTTGTGCTAACAAGACCATCTAGTTCATGGAGGGTTAACTGCACTGGACTTAATGAGATACTTCGTGCCGGTTCAGCTGTAAGGCACAAGCAGATGGAATGTGCTTTAAAATCCACACTTCTCCCCTAGAATTATGTGTGGCTGATTGCCTCTTGGAGTCAGAGTTGGAGGGTGCTCTGAAGTTAGACTTGAATAGTGGTGAGGCCCTTAGGCTAGTGCCTCATTGACTAAATAATGAAACAATTAAAGAGCTCGGAACAAGAGCCAATGCCAGTCTGGAAGTTTCCTGGCAAAAAGTGGGAAAACTGGTTCCTGAGAGGGCCTGTGCTTTGAGATTGAAAAGACTCACACCTCAATAAAGTGGACCAAATCTTCCAGAACTCCTTTAAGGTAGAGCCCACCACAGCACCCCTCAGGAGAAATGTAACTGTGCACCACCCGCTGAATTTGCACCTTTAACCGCTGACCTAGTTGCTAAACTACTCAGTAGCTCCAAATCTGGCTCACCACAAGACCTTTGCCCTCCCAGCATACTTAAACTTGTCCCTGAGGTTGTCCTCACCAGCCTCACATACATCTTCAACACTGTTCTCTACAGGAGTCTTTCCATCCATCTGGAAAAAATCCTCCATCCTTCCCCCTAATAAAGAAACCTAGCCTGAACCCGGCTGACCCCACAAGCTACTGCGCCATTTCCAGTCTTCCCCTCCCGGCAAAAATCGTGGAGAAAATAATGAATGCTCAGTTGCCCCAGTTCGTCCACAATATCCATCTGCATGATCCAACTCAGTTTGGTTTTAGACCGGTGCATAGTATGGTAACAGCCCTAATTAAAGCCACAGAGGAGGTAAGAGCTTCACTAAATAAAGGATGCTCTGCAGCCCTTATCCTCCTTGACCTGCCTGCAGCCTTTGATACACTTGATCTTAAGACCCTGATCAACCGTTTAGCAGCACTAGGTGTTAAGGACAACACACTGTCCCTCCTGTCCTGTCTAATAGGAAAGAATCGGTGGCCATGGGCTCCTACGAGTCCTCACCTTTTTCACGGCCTTGCAAGATCCCCCAGGGATCCTCAATTAGCCCTACACTTTTTAACATCTACGTTTCTTAATTTGCTACTCTATTCAAAAGCTTTGACTTTTCACTCACATCATACGCCGATGACACTCAATTAGTAGTGTCATCCTTCAGCGACAATCCCAGAATCTCTACACACTTCCAAGAAGGCATGAGAGCGATAAGCTCATGGATCAGCAGCCACTGTCTGATGCTGAACTCCGGTAAAACAGAGGTTATAACATTTGGCAAGCTTTCTCTGGCCTGGTCTCCCTCGTGGTGGCGTGCTGAGCTAGGCCCCTCCTCATTCCAGTACCCAAGCGAAGAACTTGGGTACACTAATTGATATAGCTTCAACTACGGCACTTGGGTAACCGCTGTAGTCTCTTCATCCTCTTACTCCCTCAGAATGATCAAAAAAATCCTACGCTACATTCCTGCAGATATCAAAAATACAGTTATCACTGCTCTGGTACTATCCAAACTAGACTATTTTAAAGGGATCTACATGAACATGCATGAAGAGCATACTAATAGACTCCAGATGGTACAAAATGCCGCGACTAGCATGATACTAGGATTGCCAAAATTCCTTTCGATTTTCCCTGGAATACGGAAGCTTCACAGGCTCCCAGTGAGAGGTGGGATCAAATTTAAAGCGCTATACATCGCCCCTAAGTCACTTCATAATGCAGGCCAGAGTTTCTGAAAAATATCTTTCAGTGGTTCACTACTAGTAGACCACTGCGCTCCTTGGGTGCCAAAACGTTCACAAGCCCCATATTCTGGAAAGTTAACTGGGGTGGAAGAAGCTTTGTCACCGGCACAACTAAACTTTGGAACACTCTGCCTCCCTGTATAGAGCCATCCCTACTCTACTTGCCTTCTAGAAGGAGCTTAAAACATGGCATTTCAGAAATTGAAGGCCTCTGGTTGTGTTCAAGTGCAGTTAGCCCCAAGACACCTTAGGGTACATGTGAGCTCTATAAATGTTAATACCATAACACAACACCTGAGATATCTATGCAATAGGATGGAGTAAAGATTGTGCAACCCTTTTGGACCTCCTTGCTGGATATTGCAACAAGTGATGGACGGACTCCCGTCAAGAGATCTGGGTTAAATCCATCGTTCTTTTGCTCACTACGACACCCCAGTTTGGACCCAGCCATATGCAAATCAGTCTTGACCCAGTTCCTCAGGGGAACAGTCCAAACCGAAATGCCAAGCCAGGTCTCCCTAGACCAGAAACAAGCATCCTGGGACCGGTTTTGGGGTAACACCCCACATCGGTTAGGTTAGCTTGAATCCAGTGGTACAGCGAGCAAGGGACCCACGTCTGGGCATACCCATCCCACTTAGAGCGAAAAGTGCTGCAGCAACAAATGATGGCTGTAAAATCAAACATTCACCCCAGTCAAGAGATCTGGGTTAAATCCATCTTTCTTTTGCTCAGTACGCCATCCCAGTTTGGAGCCACCCATATGCAAATCAGTGTTGACCCTGTTCTTCATGGGAACAGTCCAGCCTGAACTTCCAAGCTGGGTCCTCCCTGGGCCAGAAACAATCCTCGTCGGACCAGTTTCGGGGTAACACCTCATCAGATTTGGGAAAAGGCTGCTACCACGTCCTATTATGTACACAGGTCAATGAAAATGCTTATAAAATATCCTATATTTCCTATATAGCCCCATTTCCTTTTAAAGAAGTGACTTTAGGTGGAATCATCAGATGAAGGCCGTGCAAAAAACAGGGTACCCTCATGCAACTGTTGTGGTTATGCAAGGTTGCTCACTAGATTCTCGACGTAAGTCCTGTGTCAGGTTAAAGGCCAGGTATTGGTCGACGATAATTATTTTCAGCTAGCTGCGAAAAAATAATGCAGTACGAACAAGTAGGAAATAAGACTAATTTGCTTCTTGATCTGGCCAAGAAAGGCGACACAACAGTGCGGGAAATCTGTATTAGAATTGTGGTAGTGTTTTTGTCCACTAAATTAGGCATTTTCAGAGGCTGTTCAACCATAAGGTTTACTCAGCCAAAGAGAGGAAGCAGGTGTATTGTGTGTAAACATGTATTAGCGTACATATACATTTGTGTTTCTCTTTATTCAAATACATGTACTGTCATAAAATTGTAAAAATAAAAGAATTCAAAAGAAAGAATTTGGAAACATAGAGTTGGTTGAATATTGCATATGCAAAATTGAGACCCTCGCGGGGCTTTGAGACCCTCATGGGTGAGTAGTCGCACTCTATAAGAAACCTGATTGAAAATTGAAGAGTTATAGGAAAAATATATAAAAGTCTACAAGTTAAGCATCATTAGTGAGCTTTTTAGGAACCCAATCATTTAAATGTCGATATCCTTAATGCAGTGGATACCTAGTTATTTTTGTGTACTCTCTTGCTGTTGCAAATGTTTTGAATACCTTCACACTCCATTTTCTGTCAATGGTTTGTATTATTGTTACTAAGTGGTCAGATCACCAACTAAAAGTGCTTATGCAGAATAGCTTTGTTGCTGTTATGAATGATACATACGATCTCATCTTAGCATGTTTAGGTTCAGTCCACCTGGGCAAAAATCAGTGGTATGACATGCATAGTTTTTTTTTTTCTTTGAGAGTTTCTCCCTTTACAAAAATAATTAGAGTAGCAGTACAATATACCTCATGCTGATAAAGCATGGTGAGCAAATGATTAGTTGGAATATCTAATTTTAACCTGTTTATTTCTTTCATACAGAGACATCAATCCCCACATTCCTCAGTACATTTCTTCTGTCCCGTGGTATATTGATCCTTCAAAAAGACCAACCTTAAAGCACCAGAGACCGCAAGAAGAGAGGCAGAAGGAGTTCACCTATTTAGGGGAATGGTATAATAGAGGGGTCCAAGAGGTAATGTCACTTTCATTTCACTCCCACACCAACAGCTTGCCTTTAAAACATACAGAGCATGTCACATATTTCTGTTTCTCAGTGAAATGCATAGTGTCTGATTTCAGCAGCCTGAGGAAAAGTGATGTATAGAAGTTAAAATTGTGGCTGTTCCACTTTATGACAAACAATTACCAAATGTTTTGCAAGTCAAAAGGTCCTCTTGAAAATGTTAACTGGCTATGATGAAGCCTTAGATCCTGTGTTGTGCAAAATGTTTATTGTGGTGAGGAGTTTATTAAAGTGTAATTTGTGACCTGGAGAAGGGGGCATCAAGTGATTTTAATTTAGTGTAGTTATTAGTGGTCCCTACTTTGTCTTTTAAGAAGGAGGTCTCATACCTGTAGCTCAGTAAAATTGAATGCCATATTATTGCTCCACTCACTGGTATGTTTATGCAATAAATAGTCCATATATTTATATCTAAATATACACATATATATCAGTCTCTGTCTATACCATCTACAGTGCTTCAATGTGGTAGCTGTTTAAGTAGCTTCTTATGTTTAATATTATTTAGCTTTCATTGTTAGCCCTTAACATTGACCACGGATTAAACACAATTTGTGTGCAGCTGGTAAACTTAATAAGCATATTCTTAACGAGGTCAATTGAGCATCTAATATCCGAAACATCTTATTTTGGTTCAACCATTACAAATATTTCTTAAACAATGCTGTTTTTTCATTTCATTCACCTCTAGAATAGTGAACATCTGGTATTTTTTTTTAACATCTTAAAAATAAAATGTATTACATTTTTTTGTCAGGCTGCAGTTACAACAAAATACCGTGAAGGTGCATGTCAAAACTGCGGAGCTATGACGCACAAAAAGAAAGACTGCTTTGAGGTAAGCTTCTGAGGGTAGATTAATGGAGGGATTTGTTTCAACTATGCCTTATTTATTCTCCACCCCTCATAACCTTCTTTCCAAGGTATTAATATAAAAGATGTTTTGGAAACTGTATCCTGTGTTAAGCAAAGCAGCCAGTCATTTCTGCTCCCTTCCTCGTAAAATAGTTAAAGCTTGAGAAAGAATCGAAATTTTACATTTTACACATTGCTATTCTGTTGTTGGGGAGGTTGCATTTTATACATTACCATTCTCTTGTCAGGAAGGTGAGAGACTGGCACCAACTTCTATGGGTCTGTGTTTGTGGCCTCAGCAAACCGGGTACAAACCTTAAATCATGAAACTAAGAGAATAAAAAATGGGGGCACATAAGAGGGATTTAGTGTCTTTCCATTTCATATGCATGTCCCATTTTCTTAAATGACACCAAAATGGTTTTGTTCTGTTTGATGATATAAACTCTTAAAACATTAGACCATCGCTACCTTTTTGTGGAACTCGGAGGCATTTAAATTGAGAAATTTATCAGAGGTCAGATGAGTTTCACAGAGAAAACATGTCTTTCCAAAGAGAGCATTTTCTGGATTTAATTTTTTTTTAAATTAGTTTTAAAATAAATTGTTGACACTAGAATCTGTTTGGATGAGACCATCCAATCTTGCTTTCCCCTTAAAAGTTTAGCAAATGGCACACTTCTCCAAACAGACGATTTTGATGCTCTCACTTTAAGGATTAAAAGAGCTCCTGATGGTGTGGCCAGACAAGATGGCTGATTAGACGTGCTTCTAGGGAGCTTTGTCTCCCCACCGATTCATCCTTAACAAATCCTGCTCCATCTGCACTGTTCCAATTGCGTTTGCTCAATGACTTGACCCGGAGTGGCCTGGGTCAGCTATCTGGGGAATTCTGGCACTCAAAATTGCATGCCGACTATTTTGAGGGCCTGCGGCATTCTGGGCCTGCCCGTGTGACAGGGCCATGCATTCTGCTTCTGGGGTGCAGCAGTAGCGGGTCTCGGCCTCCCCTCTACAAGCCACGGACCCCTGGGACCTTGGCGGTCATCTGGGTACCTGCTGCCCTCCTCCTCGGATAGGCCGGAGGCTGGCTGGCTCCACGTCCTACCTCTCCAGGGGCCTGCGTGTAGACAAGGCAGTACGGTGTGAGGTCATGTGTGCGTGCCCTCCCCCCTGCTCACTGAAGGAGTCCTGGGACGCTGGTGTTATTGATCGCGGACCTGCTCGGTCAGTGTGAAGGCCCGCCAACCCTGATTGGAGATCCAACACGGTGTGCCCACTTGTTATGGACTAGACCCTCGGTCCTCCCAGGGATGCTGACTCAGTGAACGAGTGCCTCCAACTCCCTCCCCCCTCCCCCCCACCTTTCAGGTTTGGCTTTGGTGGTGCTCCGGCTTGGAGGCACTGTGGAGGAACATCCGCTCCATGAAACCCTGCCGGATGGTGGTATCCTTGGCCTGTGGGGGCACGCTGGAGACACCGTCAGCTTACAACTGTGGCCCTAGGGTCAGCTTGGAGGTGGCTGGGACCCTGCTGAGGACCTTGGAACGCTGCATCTGTGCTTAAACTAGCCACAGAGAGTACTGCTTTCCTTCAACAATCCAGCCTCCAGGCCAAGAGACAGGCTGCCCACCTTGAAGGTAGCACCCCCACGTCGTTCTTTCCTGGTTGGGGAAACTGCTGTGACTGTAGGTAGGACACCAGACCCACTTAGTGTCCCTTAATGCCCATGAGCCCTCTTTTTACATGTCAACTCTGCGCCACTTGCTCCCCCTGCTATTCGAGCGCTTGAATAGGTTCTGGGAGATATCCTGCCTGTGGATTAATTTTCAGAAATACCTACTCTTCCCACTGGGTGCCTTGGGGTTGCTGGTTCCCAGGGCATTCCTGGTCCTCCCCCCTCAGGTGGAAGGTCGATTAGATTTTGCTATGTAGGCATGATGGCGGCACACACTACAAAGAAATGCCTACAGTACAATATTTACAGGATCATTGAGAGCCTCTGCTCCTCTGTCCAATTTTGGCATACTCTCCTATTTTCCATTATGGGGCAGATGGCTATCCCAAAGAATGGTTCTGCAGCCACAATGCCTCTATAGTATTCATTTGATCTCCTCCCCTGGTTGTCTTTCAACAGCTGAATACCATACTTTCCACTCTGATTTGGGCAGGGGACAGACCCGGGTAGCTTGGCGGAAGGGGGGCTGGCGGTTCCAAATGTGGAGCACTACTACCTGGCGTCACAAATGCAATATGCGGCACACTGGCTTTCGGTGGAGGATAACTGGAAGTAGTTGCTAGTGGACGCCTCCAGTACCTTTACATTACCTCAGATACTGATGGTGGGAGAGAGGGATATGTTCCATTCCTGGTGAGGCGCACGGCGCTGATGTGGAAATGCACTGTCCAACTGACCCTGAGAAAGGACCCCTTTGCTAGGGGTTTTGTGTTCTGGAACTTGCCAGCGTTTAGGGAGCTCGCAAACTCAGTGAATATGTCCCAATGGTGGGAAGGTGGGTGCTAAACTTTAGGAGACCTGTTCCCCAACAAAGAATTTGTAACTTTTGAAGCCACCCAATTTAACTTTAATCTGGGGATGGGACACTTCACTAACACTCCAGCTTTGTGGCTCTCGTTAGGAATATCTGGCCCTTATTCCCAGCAGCTCTCCTACTTCACACCCCTTTCAGGCTCTTCTGGAACTAGGGGGGAGGGTGACACCTATTCACGCGGTTTTAAAGGACCATTTCTGCAGAAAATTCACCTGTACCGCCCCCCTCCAGGGCAGCTTGGGATGGAGAGCTGGGACTGCATATTAAGGACGCACAATTGGTTAGATTGGTTGGCCTGGTGCATTCTGTTTCCACCAATGCTAGGTTTAAGCTCACACACTTACACTTTCTACATCCCACCTATATAACACCACTTATGTGACACCAAATAGACCCTGTCAAATCCCAGGACTGCCCCCGCTGTCGCCACCTGAAACCTCTTTCTTACATCTCTCTTGGTACTGTCAGACTGTTCACAACTTCTGGTTGAAGGTGGTTGAGAGGGTGACTGCAGTGGTGACAATCCCCTGTCTGGCGGAGCCACTTACCTGCCTCTTGGGGGACATTCGCCATAAAAGGGTGAGAAAATGGCTATTAAATTCCTACATTTACTCCTGGTCCTTGCCAAATGGTGGGTTGCAATCACCTGGTTAGGTGCAAATGGCCCCAACCTGAGGCGTAGGTAGAGTTATGTGACAGAATGGGCTGTAGCCAAGCAATTGAGATTAAAAATTAAAGAAGTGCAGATGTGAAGACAAACTGGGTGACCCTAGATATTTGGATTGATTTGTTGTCGGTCTTCCTGGACCGCTCCGGCTCCCAGCTGGCCTGGTGCCTGTTAGTGAAGAGTTCTCTGTTTCAACTGATATGTAATCATCCGAAACTGGGTAGTACTTTAGATCTATTGACATCCCATCATCTACAGTTACACATAATTTGTACTGTTTCTCTTGATAATTATGACTGTATGGCATCTGTTTGTTGTGGTTTTGTTTGTTTTCTGCTATTATGGGTGACAAGCAATAAAGAATGTTTAAAAAAAAAAGATTAGAAGAGCTCTTGTACCACAGTATGCAGAGCGGTACCCTTGTACCCTTGTAGACAGTTTTTTTATTTCCTCCATTGTGGAACAAAAATCCCTCAACATAGCTCTGGCTTAAATGTAACTCCTGAACGTATGTCTTATACCCTGGCACACATTAATTGGTGAGGTCCAATTACCCTAGACAATCACAATCTTTGTTTGTATAATGCCAGGGTGCAAAATCAGTTTGCTTGGCAGGCAAAAAATAGAGGTATAACTAGCAACACAATCAAATTATGTCTAAGCATCAATCATGCATATTGCTAAAGGGAGGGTCTCCATTTTACCTACATCCATATATGAGAGTTATTATACTCAAGTGTCTGCTGGGGATGAATCCCTATTGAGAAGCAAGGACCATTCCCCCGACCCATACCCTCCACTCAACCAGCAAGCTATTTCACTGTTGCACAAGGATATTGGGCAATATGATGATCACTGTGGGTCCTTGCCTTTTTAGGTCTCGCCTAGCAACACAGCGCATGTGCTGCGCTGCTCGCCTTGGCGAGATCTATTGTCGGCGGAAGGGGGACAGGAGATGTGCACGCGTCTGACAGGACAGGAGATGGGCACGCGTGCAGCTCATGTACACGCGTGCGCACAACGTGCTTTTGCTTGTTGCCGAAGCTGCCACCACTCTAACTTTGGCCCTGTACAGTGTGTGTTGAGTGAGGAGCGCGATTTGATGCTTACTGCTACATTCCAAGGAGATCCCAGCGCTAAGCCTTTTATTGACAACACATCACATGCCTGGGCTTCATGCCAGCTTAGCCCCTTGACAATTAAGTTAGTAACATGCAAGGCGAGCGTACAGTTTGGTCTCGCTGCTAAGTGGGTGGTGCGATTCAACAGCATTTCTTTTAATCTTCCCCAGGAAGAAGGAGGGTGGAAGGTGCAGGGTTATCTGGTGCAACACTAACAGGGACAGTATTTGGGCATACATACCCTGCCCCTACAAAATGTGGCACGGGCGATTGCTCAGTAAGTATTAAGAATAAACTCGGGGAATTAACTTATTAGTGAAGTAGCAATCACGTCTCTAAAATCACCAAAGACAGACATAAGCGATACTGCCCCATGAATTCTTATTGTGAAAGACTTTGGAGATAGAGTAGTATTTCTTTTTCAGTTTTATACATACTTCAGTAAAAAACAAAAGAGCTCAGACCCCTTTAACTTCAAGTCGCTTGATTTAGAGAACTCCTGCAACTCAATGAAAGCCAGCTCCTGTTGCTATGGTAGCTAAATTCTCTAGCAAGATCCCTTTTAAAAGTGTCCAATGTAGACTTGTGTACCCACAGCCAAGTTGACGCAATGTCTGTGCCCACTACTAAGGATCATTTTAAGGGCTTCCAATCTACAGTTGTGCAAAGAGAGTATGGATGGGAAATTGTGAATTGGCCGAGATCAGTCTGTGTATCTGTCTAATGGGGTGTCAGACATGCGCTCGTCAGCTTCAGACATACTTTATTTTTTTACAATTTTATGTAGACCAGACGCATTGGACAGTGAGCTATGACCGGCATTAGCGAACTGAGTGCAAAGTGCATGGCATGGGTTTAGAACTTTGTATTTTGTCTCAATCCTGTTTTTATTGTAAGGTTGCTTAAAAAGGTCCCTTTGGACACTAACCGACTACCCCAACCACTGCGTTACGATTTAATTCCTGACTATGCACTCTTTAACGCAGAGTGCCTAGGGAACAGTCACCAACTGCCCAAGAGTGCAAGATACGTGAATCCTTCGTGGTATATTAAAGCAGAATCCCTTGTTAAGCATACTGTTACTATAGTCTGATTGTCCAATCCCATTACTAGGAGCCACCTTTAATGTGGGGGCCCTGGGCCATTGTTCCATTTACTCTTAAAACTTTCTGCTCACAAAACCAGCGCTTTCAACACAACTGCTCTTGTGTGCAAGATAGATTCCTCTTGCAAAGCAGGCCAGGCAGGAGCAGCGAACGTCGGAACTGTCTGTATGTTTCAAAGGCCTCAGTTCAGAGTGCAACTACTAGAACTCACCAGTGTTTCTTGTGCTTTTCTGTTGGTTGTGTTCGTCACTGGCTTTTCTGCGGCGAATATAAATGATCAAAAACAACAGGAGAGGAAGGGATCAACACGGCTAGTCCCCTCGGTTAAATATCAATAAACAACGAAGCCAGTGTACAATAAGGGGGCACTCAAATCAATGTGGTACATCAATCGAGCCACAAGTCTCAGATTCCCTGTGAACCGTTATGTTCATTGGAAATATGCTTGGCAACATCAGAACAATACCCAGTGGGTATGAAAAGCCCTCACTCACCAACCTGGTTGGTGACATGCTTCATCATTGGGCTTCCACTGGGACGACCGAATGTCATCCCAGTGTGCTGCGACGCCAGGTTACTGCGGAGCTGGGTTGGTTGTGTGGGGAAAGTGAATTTAAAATAACCAATTAAGTCAAAAAAGAACTTTATTAATTTTGCTTAAAAGGCAAGAAATAAAAAGGAGTGAGGGTCAAAAAAATAAAAGACCTGGTTCACTCCGTGGCGGTCAACATGTTTCTGCCTCAGAGATTGTTAATCGGGCATTCGTCAGGACCAGAGGGGGATGTGCGTAGACCCGGTGGTGTGCACGCTCTAAGGTACACCCAACCGTGGGCTAATGTGTGAAAAAATCAACAAAAAAGCACACTAAATAGTGTGACCTCCGCTAGATAGGTTAATATGGGGAGAGGAACGAGTTTACTAACGAGGCCTGTCCGTTGGAAGCCTCATGGGTCCCGGTAGGGGGGTAGGAGCAAAATGGCACACCGCCCTTGCTGCTCTCAACCCGCGTTATGCCTAAACAGCCTCTTGCTGCCGGGCCCGGAGGGCGAATATAAATGAAACAAGCATTGAAAATGCAACCGGTCTCGCATTTGTTTGAGTTTGTGCTGTTGGCATTGTAAGTAGCAATTTCTTTTACCTATGTGTTATGGTATGTATGTGATGTGTAGTGGAATTATGTGGGTTGGAATGGATTAGTTAGTAGTGTAATTGTGTGGCATGAGATTGTGTGGTGTGGCATGGATTGGATTTGTGTAGTGGAATTATGAAGTATGGTGTGCTGTGGAATTATATGGATAGTAAATGTGTGGTATTAAGTGTGCTGGAATTATGTGGAGTGTGATTATGTGCTATAGAGTGTAATTATGTGTAGTGGTATGTAGTGGAGTTTAATTATATGGTGTGCTGTTGAATTTTGTGGCACAATGTGGAATTGTGTGGTATGGATTAAATATATGTGGTGTGTTGTGTAATTGTGTTGTAATATGTGGTTTGGTGTCAAATTATGTGGTATGGATTGCAAATGTTTGGAGTTGAATTGTGTGGTGTGGAACTGTGTGGAATGTTTTACCTGTTTAGTGATTCAAAAGAAGAAATAGGTAGAAGCTAAGCTTCATATCTGTGTGTTTAAAAAAAAAAAGAGTTAGAGCTACTGGCATTGCAAATGTAAATGTCTCTTAACTATATGTTATGAATTGGAGTGGATGTATGTGGTGTGCAGTGGAAGTATGTGGGTTGGATTGTAATTCTTAGTTGTGGCATTGTGTGGCTTGGAATTGTGGAGAGTGGATTTGTGTAGTGGAATTAAGTGGCATGGTGTGCAGTTGTATTATGTGGATAATAATTATCTGTTTTTGAGTGTATTGGAATTATGTGTAGTAGGATTGTGTGTAATGGGGTGTAATTATGATGAATTGTATTTTGTGTTGTGGAGTGTTATGTAGTAGAGTTTAATTTGGTGGTGTGCTGTTGAATTTTATGGTATGATGTTGAATTATGTGTTGTAAATTGAATATCTGTGGTGTGTAGTGGAATTGTGTTGTCTATGGAATAATACTGTGTTTTTTTTTAATTATGTGCTGTGGAATGGATTTGTGTGGCGTTGAATAGCGTTGCTTGGAACAGTGGCACAGAGAAGTATTATGTTGAGTGGAATTATGTGGCGTGGAGTGTTTTTATGTGTATTGGTATGTGGTATAGAGTGGATTTATGTGGGGTATATTTATGTGGTATTGAGTAGTGTGAAATTGGGTGGAGTTGAATTATGTGGTGTTTAGTGGTATTATGTGGATTGTAATCATGTTTCATGGTGTGGATGTATTGATTGGCATTGTATTGAGTGGAGGAGCGTGGAGTGGCGCTGCGTAGATTAGAGTGGTGTGGTGTTGAGTGGAGTGGCATAAAGTGGAGTGCAGTTGTGTAGCATTGTGTGGGGTGCAGTTGGTTGGAGTGGTGTTGAATAGAGTAGAATGGCATTGTGTGGAGAGGAGTGGGATTGCATGAAGTGGTGTTGTGTAGAATGGAGTGGTATTGCAAGAAGTGGCATTGCATGGGTGGCGCTGCATTGATTGACGGTGTGTGGAGTGCAGTTGCTTGGAGTGCAGTTGCTTGGAGTGCAGTTGTGTAGAATGGGGCAGAATTGAGTAAAGTGGAATGCAGTTGAATGGAGTGGCGCAGAGTGAAGTGGCTCAGAGTAGAGTGGTGTATTGAGTGGTGTTGCATGGATTGGCATTGTATTGAGTGGTGTTGCATGGATTGGCATTGTACTGAGTGGTGTTGCATGGATTGGCATTGTATTGAGTGGTTTTGCATGGATTGGCATTGTACTGAGTGGTGTTGCATGGATTGGCATTGTATTGAGTTTTGTTGAACGTAGTGCCATTGCATAGAGCCTGAGTGGCATGGAGTGGTGTAGAGTGGAGTGCAGTTGTTTAGAGTGTAGGGCAGTTGCGTGGAGTGAAGCAGAGTGGTGTGGAGTAAAGCAGAGTGGATTTGAGTAAAGCAGAGTGGAGTAAGGCAGAGGGGCATTGAGTGGAGTAAAGTGGAGTAAAGCAGAATCGCATGGAGTGGAGTAAAGCAGAGTGGAGCAGAGTTGAGTAAAGCAGAGTGGAGTTGAGTAAAGCTGAGCTGAGTGGGGGAAAGCAGAGCGGCATGGAGTAAAGCAGAGCAGCATGGAGTAAAGCAGAGTGGTGTGGAGTGGAGTAAGCAGAATGGCATGGAGTGGAGTAAATCAGAGGGGGTGGAGTAAAACAGAGTGGAGTAAAGCAGAGCGGCATGGAGTTAAGCAGAGTGGAGTGGAATAAAGCAGAGTGGAGTAAAGCAGAGCGGAGTGGAATGGAGTAAAGCAGACTGGAATGGAGCAAAGCAGAATGGCATGAAGTAAAGTAGAGTGGTTTGTTAACACACACTTTGTACTTCTTGTTCTTGATTACGAGAAGCAGGGCTGGCAGTAACTGCGCCTCTTTTACTGCCAGCCTTGCTTATGGTAAGCAAGGATTACAAATACAAAGTGCGTGTTTACGCACCACTTGCAGGTTTTCAAAAACAAAATGAATGGCATTGTCATATACAATGCCAATAGCTCAAACTCTCGCAAATGCGAGATCTATGGCATTGCAAATGCTTGTTTGGAATGGAAGTGAAAGAGGACTTGCAAATCACCAAGGCAGATGGAGGTAGTGAAAGTACACTAGACCCTTTTGCTTTTCAGAATAATCTAGTAAAAACTGTTGGCTTTCCTCATACCAGTAGAATGAACATTAATACCAATATAAAACACCTCCACTGACGACCAGATGATGAGGCAACTCCATTAAACTTTATTCACACAAAAAAAGATAGGCTTTTTCCTCAGAACATCCCCATCCCAGTAAAATAAACAGTAGCAAAATTCACAGAGAGCTCAGAAATAAACAGCTTTTAACAAATGTATGCTCAATATTCATAGTAACAGCCACAGATGGCGTTTTTGACAAATCTCACATACTTCCAAACTAAGGGCCATATTACGCCAAGATTTTCAACACTTTCTGTACATAGAGAGTGAGTGTTTTAGTCCGTGAATCCCTCAATGAATTGTAATTGAACCTTTTTGTCATGCAGTATTGTGCTTACTGATTTAAATGCATAATGCTATTCATGGCTATGACGCATCTCTGTAGCGATGCCCTGTCTCCGTCCAGATTTGGGGGTGGTGTCAGGGAGGCACAGTCATCTGCTGGCTTAGTATTGTCAGTCTCGCACACTGTAGGAAGTCTTCTCCAGGCCACCACTCTCACTGGGGCCTCACCATATTATTCGGGTTGCACCGTATTTTCCTGGTCTTTGCTTCACCATTTGAACCATAGCTTGCCACTCCATCTTGATGGCGAAAAATACTCTGGAAGTCTCCACCCCAGGACAGGGTTTCCCACGCAGAGCCCAGTGAAATGACAGGGGAAACCTTCATGAGTTGCAGCTGCTATGCTCTATATTTTGCTTAGGAACAGTTTGAAATTCCTCAAAGATGTCCACTATTCTTCCCAATGTGGTAATAGATCCCAAGCCCTTCTTTGATATTCCCCTCAAAACTTCTAAGTCTATGTATATTCCGTTCATTTGTCAAATATGAGCATATTTTTGTGGATGTAACTTGAGTGAAGACTAATTAATGCTGAAGGCGATCCCCAGTCTGAGGAGCTGATTTCAGAGACTTTGCTTCTAGCAGCTGTTAAATTAGTTCCATATCAGCAGAGGGCCTAGAGTTTTACTCCAGGTACGTCAATTCAGTGCTGCCTTGTATCCACCCCCATCAGGTCTCTTAGGCCTGTACTACCTGAACCAATAGATTGTGGCTATGTTGCGCATGTTGACTTTAGCAACATCACAAAAAAGAATGATGGACAGAGTGTTGAAACTTTTCAAACAGTCGCCCCAGTCACAAATCTTGGTTTAATCCATTGTCATTTTGCTCACCACGTCACCCCAGTTTGGACCCAGCCATATGCCAATCAGTCTTGACCCTGCTACCCTTGGGAACACTCCAACCTGAACTGGCTGGCCAGTTCCTTCGTGGACTGGAAGCAAGCATCATGGGACTTATTTCGGGGTATCTCCCCTCATCAGCCAGGCTGGATTGAATCCAGTGGCACAGCGGGCAAGGGACCCACATCTAGGCATACCCTTATCCACTTCGGGCATACATAGCACATCACAAAATAAAATGATGGACGGAGTCTTGAAACTTTTCAAACACTCACCCTCAGTCACAGATCTGGGTTTAATCCATTGTTCTTCTCTGACATATGTTCTGGGTGCATTATATAAAGGGGACTGGCTAGCATCTGTACACCTCCTGGATGCCTGCTTTCATAATATTTGAGTGCTTTAAAAATCTTTTTCCAGTTGCATGATTCCTATTAGATGAGACTATATCCTCAGTGATGTCCATCAGCTTGTGCCCCTATGCTTTTTCTCACACGTTTGGCTATGATATGATCCTTAACTACTACTGAGCATGCGGTATTTCATATTTGCAGCACTTCTACATATATTTTGCACTACATCCAGTCTTTCATCAAAATCCACACTGCAAATACTGTTCCAACCTTGCTTATTGAAAGGACTTCCCAGTTACTCACTAGTTTTGGAAGCACTTTGCTGCGTCTTTAGAGATATGAAGTGCTGTATAGATGCTGCAATGTAATATACATTTCCATCTATTATGAGCATTTGCAATTCCATAGGTTTATGATAGCCAGTTGCTACTATTGATACAGATGCCTCCCATTTGGACTAAACTCTGAGCCAGCAGTATTTACAAAAGTGATGCCTGTCTCTGGTAGCCATCCAGCATTGACTACAGGGTTCTCAACTTTACCCTTACACTGATGATTGGTTGATAAACAGTGTAGTGTCTGTAGCAAAGTGTCAGAAACCTGCAATTGATGCACATTCCATAAACATCATGATGTCTCACCTCATCCCTTGCCAAAGACATCAGTATAAAAGTGGATTGCCACACGGTTCCTCAGTAATGGCATATGCTTTTCAAGAGAGTGTGGGAGCCCTGAGCTAAACAATTACCCTCTTCCAACTGATACCTCATGTCAGCATGGGTTACTTGAGGGGAATTCAGGCTATATGGCTTCTTGCATTCATGTAGTTCCTCTTGCTCACTGGCTGCCCTTGTGCAGCTCTATATGTGTCTTCATTGTGAGAAAATCTGAAAGTAATTGCGGGAAAGAATTTAAATTTCAAACAGCTGTGGGCAGTTGATGGCTTCAGGAGTCCATGTTGATTAAGGTCGCTACTTTCACCCAGCAATCCCAATCCTGTATGATTGCAATCCACTCCTCACAGTATGTCTGAGGGAGTTAATCATCAAACTGCAAATAAATTGCTTTTGGTTAAAAGTGATCTTCTCAGCACCTTATATTCCCCACCTTTTACTGGTCCCCGCAGATAAATAGGGCAGCTCAGTTCAATTTAAACAAAAAGGTTGGAACAACATTTGGTATGTTCCTAGCATTTATAGAGCGCACATCCACCAATCAGTTTCTTGGCAATAGGGGATTACACAACTCGAGCTTGCTACTAGTTATGAGGATTTTCGTCTTGTTGCAGTTTAATTAGAGTTGATTACTATTCATCCAATCGCGGATGAATAACATCGTAGTTTGGAAAATCATTTTGGATCCTGGTGAGTTGTCGATAGTGAAAAGCTATTGCATATCGTCTGCATAATTGTTAATTCTAACCTTCATGTTTTTTCAAGGAGTGCACAAGAGGGCTGTAGGAAGCTGGCTCTGTATATGATATACCACTAGGTGGTTATACCGTGCACAGAGCCAAGATATTCCCCAGAAGTGTACATGTCTCAATGTAATTCCAAAGTGCTCTATTACTGGTAGTGTGGGCGAGCAGCCTTAAGCCGTCACGTAAGTACGTTTTTCAGGGAATAAACTTTAGTCTTTTAAAAGTTGGATTTTTTTTTTTAAAACACACATTGCTATATGCATTTTGCATGCTTTCACAAGATAATCAATGCACATCACATCAATATGCTCCAGTAGTCTTAGGCAACATAGAAAACAGGGGGGTGAACCCCCAATAGCCTTCCTCTTACAATTCAAGAAATTCCATCACATATTTCTGCACATCAAGCGTCAAGTCCCATCAAGCCAAGCAAATCACCAGCCCAAGAGGAACTGCTCTCCTTAAGCAGCCCAAGAGGAACTGCTTCTTAAGCATCTATTAGCGAATCAGGACATTGCACAAGGCCCTCTCCCATGGTATAGTGCATTACACCAGTTCTAGTACGGAACCTTTGCAGCAGCCATTTAAGAAATCAATACAAAAAACGAACATTTACCAACCAACATGTGCAATTCAGATGTTGTTGGGAGGGTCTTTCGCTACCACATTTCAGTGCTGGTCAAATGCCAGTCCGTCATACATCAATCTAGCGTTCTAAAGAAATGGCGAGGAGTATCCATAGCTTGTGCACATGCGTATATAGGTACTGGAGTTGTGACTTGGTTTGTTTAGGTCAAGTTTCAATTTTGCAAACCTTACAGAGTTTTTTTTTAACTGCTTCAAACAAAGTTGCAGGTAAACAGTCAGGTTGAGTTCCTCAACTCTCTCCTCTGAGGCAGACATGTTTAGTGGAGGTGGGACCTGTTAGAAATGAGATTCCTGGTTGGCTGAAGTATTCACGCAGGTCAGGCTGGAACCAACACTCTAGCCAGGATAAGTTTAAAACACACTAAAAGATAACTTGTGCTCACCCTCTGGTAGATTTGCACAGAGCAGTCAGGCTTAACTAAAGAGGCTATGTGGAAAGTGTACGCACATACGCACGCACGCACGCACGCTCGCTTGCTCACTCACTCACTCACTCCCTCACTCACCGCTATTTGGCATGTACAACTGTGTGTTTAACACTGTTTGCGATCCCCAATGGGGTCGCAAATTGCGAGGCTCGTGAATATTAATGAGCCTCTCGCAATTTACAAGCTCTTTGGGAATGACAAGCCCTCCTAGGGATGGTGGCCTGCTGGGCTCAGCAGATCACCATGTCTGGGACTGCTTTTAAATAAACAGTTCTTCTTTTTTTTAAATGCAGACTGTTTTCCTTAAAAGAAAACGGGATTCATTTAAAAAATGAAACGTTTTTGTTTAATTTTTTAAGGTCAGGCAGTGGTCCCTGGGACCATTGCCTGCCCTTAAAAATAATATTGCATGCATTTGCAAAGGGAGAGGGGTCCCCTGGGAACCCCTACCCATTTGCACATGCATTACCACCTACTTGAAGTAGGTGGTAATTTGCGTGTGTTTTGCGACCCCAATTGAGGTCACAAAACATTGGTACATAGCTTTGCGGTCGCTATTAGGGAACGCCCCTTCCTAATAGCGAGTCGCAAAACAGTATTTTGTGAGTCGCAATTTATTTGCTAGTCGCAAAATACTGTTTGTACATGGGCCCATGCTTTTTAGCGTGCGCAAACGGGTGTAGGGCCCGTTTGCGCACGCTAAAAAGCGTCGTACATCTGGCCTCAAATGCAGTAAAGTGCTTAGAAGCAAGTAGCACTAATAAGGTTACTTTGGGTTGTGTTGGACTGGGGCAAAGTTTAGTTTGGGCTGACCGCAGTGGAGCGCCGGCGGGCTACAGAGCCCATGCAGGCCCTGCTGAACTAAGTCCCTTTCCTGGTCGCGAACAGTGAGATGGGTCGATCTTCTCCACACAGTGAAGGCGATGCGTTAGGTCCGAAGATGGGTGCCGGAGTCGAGAGGCATCGAGCGATGCGCCAGATTCTGCCACGCAGTCGAGGGGATGCGACTATCTCACGAAGCTGCAGCAGCGGCGATACGCTGTCCGTTGCTTCGATCTCTGGAGGTAAAGTGCTGGTTCTGCTACGATGCACCGATTTTACTCCCGCAACCGGATTGATGCGCCGATTATGATACACACAGACTGGAGATGCGTTGAAATCTGTGTTGCAAGTATCTAGGCCACTTCCAATGAGCCAGGCACATGAGTAGGAGTAGAGACTCGGATTCTCAATTAACAGTGGGCAAGCCAACTAGCCCTTGGAGATCACTTGGACGGAAGGCAGAGTCCAGCTCTCCTTCAGCAGAGTCGGAGAGCAGGCTGGGCAACAAACAGAGAAGCAGCCCTTCCAGATCAGCAGTCCGGTGGCTTCCTTTAAGCAGCACAGCAGTTCTGTTCTTCTGACAAAGGTTGAGTTCAAGATCCAGAAGAGTCTGATGCTAGGGGGGTCAGAGACCCAGTATTTATACCAAAAAGTGCCTTTGATGTGGAAGATGACTTCAGTGCAGCTCTCTGAAGTGCACAAGTATCCCTTTTAACCCAGTCCTGTCTGCAGGTTTAGTAAGCTGGCTCTGTAGATACTATACCAAAATGAGGTATAGTGTGCACAGAGTCCAGTGGAACCCCAAAGATAGGCAGAGGTAAAAGTAGATAGCACCTTACTCTCGATTTGAGGTAGTGTGGGCGAGCAGTAAGGCTTTATCAGAGGGTAGTGTTAAGCATTTGTTGTACACGTTCATGCAGCAAATTATGTCATGCACTCAAAGACACCCCCGAGAGCAGCAGGCTCTCGACCCAGGGGTCCAGAAACATGTCTGTGGTGGCAGCTGGCAAGCAGCCACTCAACCTGAACACCAGTGTTTTTTTCGTTTTTCAGGGGGCATCTCTGAGATGCCCTCTGAGTGCATTTTTCATTAAATCCCACATTGGCATCAGCGTAGGTTTAATATGCTGAGAAGTTTCATACCAAACTTCAGTTTTCAGTAAAGCCATTATGACACTTACTGTGGAGTTCGTAATGACAAACTCCCAGCACCATATACTCTTAATGGCATTACTGCACTTACAATATCTAAGAATTGACTTAGACACTGTAGGACACGGGTACTCATCGTACGGCCCGCGGGCCACCTGCGGCCCGGCAAGCCATCCTTGGCGGCCCGCGGACCTTGCAGACATCATACCTGTGTTTTTTTCTATCACTGGTTGCAGCAAGCAGCGCGGAGCTATGGGGACCGGGCGATTCTTTTAAAGACCATTCACTTGTTAATGAGGCTTTGTTGTATTTCACCTCTTCTTAGCGCCCCTGCATCTCCACTCTGAGTGGAGATGCAGGGGCGCTAAGAAGAGGTGAAATACAACATAGCCTCATTAACAAGTGAATGGTCTTTAAAAGACCTGTGAAGTACTTGGGTGCGGCGGCTGTATGTGTTCCCGGGAGGCAGGCTCAGCGCGGAGTGAGGTGACAGAGGGTGACGGAGTGAGGTGACAGAGGGTGACGAGGACAACAGGGTGAGGTGATGGAGGGCAGCAGGGAGTGAAAGCAGCGGGTGAGGTGACAGCGGGAGGAAGAGGGAGGGAGAGAGAGAGAGGGAGAGGGGGAAGACAGAGAGAGGGAGACAGAGAGAGAGAGAGACAGAGAGAGAGGGAGACAGACAGGGAGACAGAGACAGGGAGACAGAGTGAGGCAGAGGGGGAGGGAGACAGAGGGAGAACAGAAGGGGAGGGAGGGAGACAGAGAGAGGGAGGGAGACAGAGAGAGGGACGGAGACAGAGAGAGGGATGGAGACAGAGAGAGGGACGGAGACAGAGCGAAAGGGAGACAAACAGTGATTGAGACAGAGAGAGACAGAGAGATAGAGGGAGGGAGATATAGATATAGCGAGAGAGAGAGAGAGAAGGAGAGAGATGGAGAGAGAAGAAGAGAGAGGCAGAGGGAGGTAGACAGAGAGGGAGGGAGACAAACCGAGTGAGTGAGACAGAGGGAGACAGGGAGAGAGAGGGAGGGAGGGAGACAGAAAAAGGGAGACAAACAGAGTGAGTGAGACAGAGGGAGAGGGAGGGAGACGGAGAGAGGGAGGGAGACGGAGAGAGGGAGGGAGACGGAGGGAGGGAGACAGAGGGAGGGAGACGGAGAGAGGGAGGGAGACGGAGGGAGACAGAGAGAGAGAGAGAGGGAGGGAGTCAGAGAGAAAGGGAGACAAACAGAGTGAGTGAGACGGAGAGAGAGAGAGAGATAGAGAGAGAGAGACAGAGGGAGGGAGGGAGACAGAGGGAGGGAGGGAGGGAGACAGAGGGAGTGAGGGAGACAGAGGGAGGGAGGGAGACGGAGAGAGGGAGGGAGACAGACGGAGAGAGGGAGGGAGGGAGACAGACAGAGAGAGGGAGGGAGGGAGACAGAGCGAGAGAGAGATAGATAGATAGATAGATAGATAGATAGATAGATAGATAGATAGAGAGATGTGTGAATGCCGGGTCTGGTGGCTCAGTGGACTAAGGCGTCAGCTGCAGGGGCCTGTGTTCAACCTAATGGTCATAGTTTTTTTTTTTGCTCTAGCCCCGCCCCCTCCCCCACTTCCCCCGCCGGTTCCGCCCTCATCCACAAACCACACTGTAAATTTGGCCCCCGAGAGAAAGTTTGTGAGTACCCATGCTGTAGGGGTACAGGGCTCATGCACCTGTACGCTCACTACTGGTATAGTGCACCCAGCTAAAGGGGTGGCTGACCTATGCCAGGGCAGTGAGGTGTAGGCATGGCACACAGGGATGTGTGCCATGTTGACTCTTCACTTTGTTTTGCACTAAAACACGCAGCCTGCAAAAGCAGTGTGCATGTCTGTAAAGGTACAGGGCCTCTAAGGGTGGCGCAATAAGTGATGCAACCCTTAGAGGCCTTCCCTGGCCACGGTGCCCTTGTTACCCGTGGTACCATTTGCAAGGAACTGACCTGTGGCCAAACAGTGTCAATTGGGTTTTGTTTTTAATGCAGTTTTAGGGAAAACATATGCCCTGGGTACCTGTTTGGCAGGAACCCATGACACACTCAGTCAAAGTACATCAGCAGTTTAGCAAAAAGTTGGGGCAACCATGCAAAAAGATGGCACTTTCTTACAGTGGGTGATAATCAGTCCTTTGTGTGGGGACAGGACACAGCCTATTCAAGTGAAGTGTTATCTCCTCCCTTCCATCATGACGAAGGCAAGGCCATCAGAATGCAGATTTATGTAAATGGGTACTCCTGTGTTGTGGCTGTCTAGAGGGAATGCACAGAGTGTAGCTGTCACCCACTGCGGTTGTGTATTGGAGACAGCCTGTCAGGCATACAGAGCAGTAAGCACAGAGAAATGTCCACTTTCTAAAAGTGGCATTTCTAAAATAGTAATGCTAAATCCAACTTCACTAGAATGTAGGATCTGTCATTACCATTCCAAATATATGAGACATGAAAAAGCTACTCATCTATGATCAGGAATAACAGCAAAAAAGTGTGTTAAGGAATTCCCAATGCTACCTCTGAGAGGAGTAGGCCTCACAGTAGTGAACAAAGAAATAGGCTATTAGTCACTACCATGACATGCAAAACATAACAGTTCATGTCCTACCTTTCATGTACACAGCACCCAGCCCTTAGGACTAGCTAGGGCCTACTTTAGGAGTGAATTAGGTGTAATAAAAGGGGAGTTTCAAGCTTGGTAAGCAGTTTTAAAGTCCAAGTCGACGTGGTTGTATACTGCACACACAGACCCTGCAGTGGCAGGCTGGAAACTGGTTCGAAAGGGTGTCACATTCATTGCTTCAGGCCCACTAGTAGCTTTTAATTTACAGGCCCTGGGTATATGGTATACCACATACGGACTTACATGTAAATCAAAAATGCCAAACAGGTGTAAAACAATTATACCATGTTTAGAGGAGAGAGCAGATGCACTTTAGCACTGATCAGCAGTGGTTAAGTGCCCAGAGTCCCAAAGCCAACAAAAAGAAGCACAGAAAAAGAGGAGGAGGAAGGTAGAAAGTAATAGTATGCTTTTTAACGTTTCTAATACCGTTTTTGGACTGTGAGACTTGTCACAAGGCCCTAACAGTTCAGATACAAAATCTTGGCAAAATTGAAAAAAGTAGAACATTGAAAAACTATTTTTGACTAAAGTCAATTGTGGATTCCTCAATGGAATCACTTATTAACAGAGTGGTATAGCAAAAGCTAACTCTTGTATCCCACCGCTGCACCACCAATTAAGAAGCTGGCTCTTTATATAGTGTACCAAAATGAGGTGCACTGTGTAGAGAGTCCATGTATCCCTTATTAGTGTACATGGGCTTGCTTTAACAATCTCAAGGCGCTCTATTTGTGGTAGTGTGGTCGAGCAGCCTTAGGTTCATCAGATGGAAGTGTTTGGCATTTGTTGCACACACAAGTGAATAAATGAGGCACATACTCAATAAGGAAATCCAACACCAATTAAAAAAAATAACATAGATATTTATATTACATAGATAAATTCTTTATTGTACAAATACTTAAAATCATTACAATATCGCTTCCAAGATCATGGCAAGCGCAATGGATAATATGCTGCTGATAAAACAATTATTAAAAGGACATAGATCATAGTAACAATTAACAACTGCATTTGAAAGAAGGAGAAAGGCTCTCTCCCCACAGTGGTAGCTTTGCCCCCAGTGTACAGACCAACACTGAGGCCTGGACCCATTGCCTTAAGTTAAGGGGCTTTTAATCCCTGACGCGCTGGCTGTAGCCTCTAGTCTGGGTTTCAGGCTAAGCCCGCGATAGCAGGGCCTGGGTATCGTGCATTAAATGAAGCAACTTTTAGAGCCTAATACACTGGCTTTGCCTCCAGTATGTGGTCTGAGGCTAGGTTCATGGCAACTAAAAAGTATTTACCAGTGCAATATTTTGGATGCATAATCTCCGCGGACTGTATTGTTCTGTTTACCACTAGTTGGAGGATCCAGTCTCAGGCCTAAATAATACGCAAAATGTTATACACTCTTAATTTAAAATAAAGAGGGGACGATTGAGTCTAATAATTAAAAAAGCATGTGAGTCCTGGGGAGCTCGATTCACCTCTGCACATTAGATAAGCCAACGTGTCAGTCTGTAGGGACAAAGTCAGCACTTACGGCCCATGTAAAGTGAAGTGATTTTTAGTCATTGGTTTTTAGCAGCATATTGGAAGTTCAGAGTTCAAGGCAATGGCAGTAGGTGCTAGTGCAGTTTTCATAAATTAAAAAAATGAAGCGGCTAGTTGTGATGAGTCTCCTCTCAGGCAGGCTTGCACAGCATCTCAGCAGGTCCTGGTATTAAGGCTGTACCATATTGGCATTAACAGGAGTAGCGTTTCGCAGATGCAAAGAATGCGTATTGGGCATTCTTCTCCTTTTGCGCAGGAACGGCATTGTCTGTTGGTGTAATCCGGGTTCTTCCAACCATACCACTGGGTTTTTAAAGGGATTAGTCCGAATCGAAAACTCAGCTGTTTTTCCTGGCCCTGTCAAAAGGCAATGAGAAGTAGATGGGCAGGGCCCAGGTTCATACAATGTTGTGGCCCAGGCGCCATGTGCCAGTTTCTTTAAGGCTTGTGTATCTTGTCCTCTTCTATATTAATTATGCTTGTTTGGTCAGCAGTCTTGAGAGTAGAGGCACTGGAAGGCCACTACATAAAATGAGTAATTTAGGTACTTACAGCAGCTTGCCAGGGGTTGCTTATTACTTCCCAGATTCAATTTGTTTCTGTTATTTTTCACCTGCTTGGCATTGAGTCAGTAGGCTAAGCATTTCGCCTTCAATATCAAATACTGTGAAGACAGGCAAAACTCTTGTCAGATTTGGGCATGTGATGTACATTTGGGCAGGGAGAATACTCTTCTGTGATATGTGGACTGTTCCCGGTTCAGACAATTGTCCATTTTTTATCTCTGAATGTCATTGCGTCATGGGTGATGGTAGGTAGTAGTTTGCAACCCATCACCTTTAGAAGCGGCCGTAGGTCAGGATTCTCCATTAATTTATGTAACTTGCGAAATGCCCATTCCAAAGAATTTGCTACCGCCTACTGGGCATGGTCGTGTGGTGCGATGCGGCCCCTGTGGTCCAGCCATACCCCTAGGTATTGATAACGTGTCAACAACTTCGACCGCACTCCTCTCGATGAAGCATGCTCTCATCTCTTTTTTCAGTTTGCATGAGATTATCATCACCTTGGTCTTTGCCACATTTATCTTCAATTTGTTTGCTCTGCAGTAGGTGGTGAGTGCAGTAATCTTATCTGTGTCAATCCAATCATCTGACTACCAGAGCAGTTAAATTCTGGTGCCAGCTAGCTTTGGAAATGCCCTCTCCTTCTCGAGGTGTTTTGTTGAATCGGCCAAATACAGTGTGCAGCCTTGCTTTAGGCCCTTACTTGTCATGATTTTTGCCCTGGTGGTCCATCCCGGTGCTGGCTTTTTTTTTTCCCCCAAGTGTTACAGTATAGAGCTATAATGGCTTTCAGTAAGTTGGATGGGATGCCTCATACGTTCAGCTTTGCCCAGAGCCTTGATACTGTTAAAGGCAATGTGAAAATCAATAAAGCTGGCATAGAGGGCCTTTCCAAAGGAAGCAATGATTACTTCACTAAGATAGGAGAGGCAATTGAGGTTGTCTTCAATGTGGCAGCCCTTTTGAAAGCCTGTTTGGCTTGGAGGGATCAGTTTTTTTCCACTGCCCAAGATTGTAGCTCCCTATATAAAATGCTGGCGTAACAGTTCCTTTTCTTGTCGGGCACAAATTCCCTGGGCATGATTGAGGGCCTTTTTTATGTAAGCAAACCAATAGTGAGCCTCTCCCTGACTCTGGGATGTTTGCCCCCAGTAAGAGTTCTTACTAGGGGTCCATTACCAAAGCCCATCAAGTTGGGCCCATTTGTATATTGCAGCTAGGATGCCACTTGTGCCTGGTGCTCCACTTGGGTGCATTGCTTTGATGGCTGTCTAACTTGGTCCGGGTTTATTCATGTCATGTGAGCTTAATCCGGGCTTGGTGATGGCATTAACACCTTGGTGCCACTACCGGCGTTCTTAGGTCTCTCTGCCATCTGTCGCTTGATCTCCATGTAGGTCTTTAATAAAGGTTTCCCATTCAGCAGGGGCGATATTAGCTGTGATCGCCTGGCGTTTTGGGGATGAGCTGTTGTTGATCCATACCCAGAACATCCTCTGGGCTTTAGATTTTATTATTGCGTGTGATGCCACCTCCCTTCTGGTTTCCTCCTTCCCTTTTTGGGCAACCTGTTTCTTCAACCACCTATTCTCCCCCTTATCACGGCTGAGATTTTTCAGAGCTTTATTTAGTTGTGGTTTTAGGGCAGCTGTTACCTTTCTGTTATAGTTTGTATTCATAGTGGGAATTTTACTCTGCCCATATTCCTCGCCGCTAGACTGCTTCATGGGGGCTCCATCATTCTCCTTCAGATAAGCAGTCAGAGACCTACCCCCCCCCACCCCCCAAAAGATTTTGATTGGGGTTTCCCTTGGTTGTTTTCAAGGTCTCATCTAGAAACGTGTCCACTCCGACCCTCTGCCCCACTTGGCCCTCTAAGTTCCATTTTATTCATTTCATGAGTTCAAGGTCTTCTTGCCTTCCAATGAGACTTATTTTAGGTTGCTGCGTCTTATAACCAGGGCTTCACATTTGAGGATGGCATGATCACTTGCCAAGGATGAGACAACTTCAAATTTGCTTATATGTTGAAAGTGGGCTAGGGACACCCACATGAAATCCAGGGTTGCCAGCCTGAAACATGAAGTGTGTGTATAGGTGGCCACTGTGTCCGAAACAAACCTGCAGTTTAATATGTGGAGACCTAGGTGATTTAGAGAGGTGGTTAGTGCTTTGTCTTTGTCGCACCTTTGATATTACATTTTGATTGGGAGTATGGCCCAGATTTTATCTTCAGGGTCTGTCAGGGTAGTATTTGATTCTGCACACATTGAATTGGCTTTGAAATCACCTATGATGACCCACATTGCCTTCGGAAGCAATGTTTTTAAATTTCTCAATATTGTGAGCATCGTTAATACTATGAAGATAATCTAATCACAATTCCCTGCATTAAGCACAGTTGTTGTGGTCATTAGTTTGTTTTCACATAGATTGACATGCCTCCAGAGGCATGCCCCCTACCTGTGATGTCGCTGGAGCGTCATATGCTGTGCAGTCGTGCCAGAGGAATGAGTAAAATGCCCATGTGTCTTGGAGTGCTATGATGTCATATCTTCTCTGCTCTTTAATCACAGCATTTTTTCATTGGACTCGGTTAGACCCTTTATGTTCCTCAAGCTGATTATTAGGGTGGTCCGAGTTGTCTGAGTCTGTCTGAGTTCCAGGTGCTAGGACTGGGTACAAAGTGCACTTCATAGCCATGCCCAGTCCATGGTTTTTGTTTGCTGTGCTGTTCAGGGGCAGCCATTCCCTGTTCTACTTTTCGTAATTATTATCTCCCCTTCTGAGACTTGCGGAGGTCAGCTTCCTCTTTTAATGCCCCTCAGTACTGAATCACTGGTGTTCCCTTTCCTACTATGTCCTTCTGGTTCATGGCCTAGTCACTGTGGAGATTATAACTTTTATTCCCCCTTTTTCTAGCTGCGACTTATTCTTCCTCAGAACATTGGCTGGCATGGGGTTGCTGAAACTGATTTATGTGTGTTCATTTGTCTCTGGGGGAGGTAGACTATGCCCTTAATGTCGGAGGAGCTGATTTATTCGAAGCCTCGTAGACTGACAGAATTTCAAGATATTTTCCCTGTTGAGGACATCCCATTGTCCTACGGAGACGTAGTCTGGGTAGCGGACAATTTTAGGGTCTGTTTCAGTTTCTAAGATCTGACCATTAGTTTGCACCTTACCCATGCCACTCTCTGAACTAGGAGACTTTGTGCTGTTGCACTCTCCACATTCCTGTTTCAAATTGTTTTGCTTGTTTATATTCCAAGCTGCGTCATTTTGGGTTCTACATCGTTTCAGAGGTATTATGGAATTTTCTGGGTCCCCTATGGGGCCGCCTTCTGCTTGTGCTGTTCTCCGTTGCGCCCTATGCTGACTGTGCGTTTTGACTACTTCTCCAGATCCCGTGGGCTTTACCGTTGTTTGCATTCCGACTGTTGATTTATTTAGGGCCATTAATCAGTTAACATTTGTTTGGATTTCATATTCTGTGGAGATTGGTGGATCCATTTGTGGGGAGCATTCTAGTTCTGTCACAATTTCCTGGGTTAATTGGGTTAATATTCCTTTTTCTGAGGCTTTCACAGCTTCTCTGCATATTTCTTTTTGAATTGGCTTAAGGTCCCTGTGAGAAAATGGGGTTCTGTTGCAGAACCTCTCCCCCCCCCCCCCCCTTTTTGCATGGCTTTTGATGCAACCTTGACTGTAGAGTACTGTGTCCCTGCTGTCAAGGTTCCCTGTACCAGCATTCTTTCCCTAAACAAATGTCCACAATTGGCACTTCTGCCACCGTAAGTCCCTAGTAAGTGGTACCCTAGTTACCTAGGACCTGGAGGCTGAAGAAGGTCCCCTAGCACCTCCTCACGAGGCCCATGCCACTGCCCCTGCAGCATGTCCCTGTGAGGTGAAAAATGACCAAGTCGACATGGCCCTCTGCCTGTGTGCCTTGCCAGCTAGCACTGCCTAAGAATTGGTAAATCACCCCTCTAGCATTCCTTACCAGCTCTACGGCAGAGTGCACTATATCCCAGGTGTGGACATATCTGCATTAGCAGAAATGCCTCTACAGTATTAGTATTGTAAGTGCCAACGAAGCAATAGAGAGTACATGGGCTGTGAACTAGAACGCTCGAGTTCCACAGCACCATGAGTGTTTGGTACTAAACAGCTCCTTGTAATAAATCCGCACTGATGCCAGTGTGAGATTTATTACAACATGTTCTCAAGTGCTCCCTGAAAACCTACCAACCCTGGTGTGGGCACTGACTGGCTTTATGTAGCCTGCCACACACTGACATGTTTCTGGACCCCTAGGTGGAGAGCTTCTGCTCTCTGGGACTAGAAACAATACACATAAATAATAATAATAATAAAGAAGTTTATATAGCGCTCGGTTATACTAACTAGTATGTCCCCGCGCTGCGGTGCAAATGGGCAGATCGTGTAGGGCAATTAGTCATTCTAAACCAAGGAGAGAGAGATAGGTCATCTACTCTATCCTAAACAGCCAGGTTTTCAAGTTCTTCCGAAAAATGCTTTCGGACTGCTCCAGACGCAGTTCCACAGGTAGTTCGTTCCACTGTTTGGCCGCCAGGTAACGGAAGGAGCGACCCCCCCCCCATTCTAGCTTTTTTTACGACAGGAATGAGAACGCGTCCTGTACCCGAGGACCGCAGGGTCCTGGAGGGAAAATAGGGAGACAACAAGTCCCTAAGATAGGACGGCGCTCTGCCATGGAGAATTCGGTGGCATATGCAAAGGGCCTTAAAGGAGACTCGTTCTTTTACTGGCAACCAGTGTAAGGTGGACAAGGCATATTTTGTTGAAGCCCTCCTAGGCAGCATTAGGACCAATCGAGCCGCAGCATTCTGGATATATTGCATCCTTTGCGTGCTCTTTTTGTTGGCACCCAAGTAGAGGACATTTCCCATAGTCCAGGCGTGAGGTGACAAGTGCATGGACTAAGGTTTTCCTGGCCGCTACAGGGAGCACATCCAGGACTTTCCGGAGGCTCTTCATAATGCCGAAGCACCTACCGGCCACTGTCCTAGATTGATGGTCAAATGACAGTTTAGGGTCCAACCAGATACCCAGATTCTTCACTTGCTCCCTCGGGGTAGGAGTGGGGCCAAGGGTTTGGGGCCACCACTTGGAAGACCACAGGTTGGTGTTTCTACCTACAATCATCACCTCGGTTTTATCACCGTTCAATTTGAGACAGTTGTTAGCCATCCAACTGGCCAGTCATTGAAGGCACAGTGAGAAGTTGGAGGCGTCCTCATCACGGGATTGGTACAAAGATACAACAAGTTGTGTGTCATCTGCATAAGACACGATATTAACACCAAACTTTTTAATACTCTCTGTCATGGGAGCAAGATAAAGATTAAAGAGCGTAGGGCTCAGAATGGATCCCTGAGGGACCCCCTGTTCTAGCCTAACATTCTTGGAGAAGAAAGGTCCTTGGGCTACTTGGAAACTCCTGTCTCGAAAGAAGGAGCTGAGCCATTCCAGAGCCAGGTTAGTCACTCCGCCTTCCTTAAGACGCTGCAGCAAGATGGTATGGGCTACAGTGTCGAAAGCCACACTGAGGTCTAGTAGGATCAGGGCAACCGATTGACCCGCGTCGACCAGACTGCGGATGGTTTCCATGGAGAAGAGCAGAGCCGACTCAGTGGAATAGGTGGCCCGGAAACCTGACTGCGTGGGGTGCAGCAGACTGTTCCGGTTAATATGACTCATCAGTCGCTCGTTAACCACTTTTTCTGCGAGTTTAGCAGTGAATGGTAATAGCGAGATTGGCCGCAGATTTTCCAACAGACTGGACTTCATTCCGGGTTTCTTTTTGATAGGCACAACCACAGCCTGTTTCCATTGCCGTGGGACAACTCCAGTGTCAAACGAGAGTTGGATGAGATATCTAAAATAAGGTGCCATCGTGCCCATAACATCCTTCATGTTCTTAGGATCTTTAGGAGAACCTGACTTAATGCTTAAAGCAAGAGCATGAAAGTTCGCCATGGAAGGGAGACTAAAATTTGTAAGACAGGAGACCACAGTTGACTTTCCATCAGTTGTAGAAGTAGATTTCCCATTGCGAGCTGCCTCCGGAAAGGTGGAATACATTTTTTCCACCTTCTCGGAGAAGAACTCAGCAATCCTGTCACAGGCCTCAGCTGAGTCCCTGTTGGGGGGTGGCGTTCTGTCCAGCGTAGACTGCTCTTTAAAAATCCGGAACAGTTCCCTGGAGGAGTTCTCAGCTGACTCAATCTTAGAGTTGTAGTAGGCAGCTCGTGTCTTTTTTATAAGGGAGTGGTATTTCTTGAGACCGGATTTATAGGACAGCTTCCTATCCATAGAAAAGTCCAATCTCCAGCTACGTTCCAAACGTTTACATGCAGATCTGGCGACCTTAAGTTCTCCACTGAACCAAGGGGCAGTTTTACCCTGTCTCCTAGGGGCACAAGAGGCCAGAGGGGCTACCCTATCAAGCGCCTATGGGATCTAGCAGGTGTCCCAACTGATGGGTAGGGAGAGTGGATTGGAGTGTTAAGTTCAGTGAGGCCATCTCCTGACAGAAGTCTTGAGCAGAGACATTATTCCTATCATCTAAATGAAGATTGAGGTCGCCCAACACCAGCACTTTCGCATATCGTAGTGCTAGATGAATAACCGATTCTCTAAGGTTATTAGTGAATTGAAGGATGGGGCCTGGCGGTCGGTATATTAAGAGGCCTTTAATAATGTAGGCACTATCCGCTCCGATAGTAAAAAGACCTGCCTCACATGCCTCTATGTCCGCCTTTTCTAGAGTACATTCAATTGATAATTTATGGATCAGCGCGATCCCACCCCCTCTCTTGAATGGACGGTCAAGCCTCATAATTCCATAATTGGGGGGAAGTGCAACAAGGACATCTGGGGCCGAGTCCTCTGACAGCCAAGTCTCAGTCAGCATCAGGATGTCCGGTTGGCTGACTGAGATGAGGTCATACAGATCTAGTTGATGTTTAATTAAGGATCTACAGTTAATAAGCATTATCCGGAAATTGTGATCCTGTTTAACGGCGTCCAGACTATTGGCTAGATCGAAGGGGCAGTGCTTACACTTCTGACTCAAGACAGCCGGTCGTAGGCTGTGTGCGCACGCAGCCAATGTAGGGGGGCGAAGACCATAACCTATAGGATAACATTGGACAGTGTGAAAACGTTTCTAAGTGTCGATTTTTCAAAGTGAAAAGTATTTTTTATTAAAAACATACCCACCAAAGACCTGAGTTGTAAAATAAAGTGCAAACAAATTATATATTTTTTTTAGTTGGTCTGGGTCTCCTTCTTGAGTCTTGTGTCCATTATTGATCACTGTTCTGCAATAAATGCTAAGGCTGCTCACCCACACTACCACTAATAGAGCACTTTGGGTTTTACATTGAGCCCTGTGCACTTCTGGGGAGCCCCTGATCTCTGTGCACAGTATTACCACCTAGTGATAATATCATATACAGATCCAGCTTCCTACAGTCCCCTTGGCTTCGATGTCCCCATTGGCTTTGTGACTGGGCATACTCATTCTTTCCTTGGGGTCTTGTTTTTCTGGCTGCAGCCAACCCAAAAGAATTTTTATTGCCTTTGTTCAGTTTTTTCAGTCTTTTTTTATTTTTCCCTGACAGTGGTGCTCCAACTACCTCCAGTGCGTTAGGGGTCACTATTTGATGGCGTATTTTGTACTTGGGGCACTGTTAACATCCTGCCCTGAAAGAGAGGGTCGCTGTCTATGATGGGTTGAATCACTGGATGAGCGATGGCACTGAAGTCCATAGGCGTGTTAGCTGCCCCCCTTTCGTTCAGTGACACATCTGCTAGTCTTGATTCTGCCATTAATAATGATGAGGTAGCCTCGTGTCCCTCCGAACCTGGGTTTACAGTTATATAAAACTACAATAAGTTCTGTTGTGAGACGCAGTTTCTTTGCGTCATACTGGTGCTTGAATAATACATCTATGCATAGGGACCAATAAAGTATCCAAAAAGATTTACAAGTCTAGACTTGCATCAGTTGACATTGGGTTTACATGGAATCTATTAATGATTAGACACAACACACCAAAGAATGTGGTAACTTGGTATATTCACAATCATACAACCAAGTATACACCGATATTAGAGAAACGTAGTCTCATAGATATGGCTTTTGCACAAAAATTTCAGAACATAAAAGTGTGACTTAGTGACAAGGTAACACAGTTTGGACACATTAGTCTAACAAAAAAAGATCAAAACATAAATGACACCAGCATATGTAAAAATATGCTGGCAAAATGTCAGTTTTTTCAAAAGTCAACAGCTCAACTTCATATAGCCGATTCCATAACTGGCACATTTTCTAGGCCTGTTGGCCATGAATATGGATTGTCAATGTTATCGTTGACATTTCGACTCTGTGGGTGTGTGTTAATTGTAAAACATCACAGCAGGTCTTCCTCAGGACTATACAAGTGTGCACAGCCTAGGTCCTCCAAGCCTGGATGAAGTAATAAAATGGATCGAGTGTATCACAAGATGTAGAGGATACTCATTTCAAGAAAGGATTTCCCATTCAATCATGCGGAGGGAAGACCACATCTGCACTAGTCCTTTTAAAGAATCCAAGGAGGATCTGGATGTCTCCCTGCACGCAGCGCTGACCTGTTTTAACCAGGATCTTGGGTAGCTATTGAAATCCCTTATGGGGATCCTTTCTTGAAATTAATATTCTCTACATCTCATGATACACTCGATCCATTTCATTACTTCATCCAGGCTTGGAGGAGCTTTGCTTCCATAACAACCGTTCCCCGGCCATCTTTGACCTAGAGCTTTGAAGCCCCTGACCTTGATATGCTAAATCACTTGCCATCCTGCTGGAGGAGGTGTGAACACCTTCCTCTGGAACCAGCATTGTTTCTAGCCTCAGAGAGTGTGGGATCTCACCTCGAGGGGGTCAGAAACTTGTCTATAGTGGCAGACTGGGCGATACCAGTCAGCCAGCACACTAGATTTGTTCATGGGGACCTCTAAGCTATACTATGAATGCATGTCATAATAAATCTTGTAGTGCCAACAGTACAGGTTTATTAAGACAATGTGTAGGAAGCTGGCTCTTTATGTGGTATATCAAAAATCTGATATATTGTGTAAAGAGTCCAGGAGTTCCCCTATGAATGGACAGGGGCTTGCTATGCAATCCCAAAGTGCTCTATTAGGGGGTGGTGTGGTCGGGCAGCCTTAGGGTTAACACAGAGGAGTGTAAGACGTGCACATACACACAATGATGAATAAATGACACACATGGCTCAAGAAGGAGATCCACACCAATGTATAAAAATAGCAAGTATCTTTAGATCTACTTAGGCATCTGAGAAAAATCGTTAAAGTACGTTTTTAAATATAACTTCTTTTCACTTAAAAAAGAAGGCAGAACAAGTTCTGCAGATAAGTATAGTTCCGTGACTTATAGGACCAGTGTCCAGGATCTAAGTTGAGTGGTGGGCAAGGTAAAAGGTAGCATGAACAGTACACCACCAGCAGCATGAGGGTGGCCGGGTGCAGAGTGCAAAACAGCTTTGGGAGCCCAATGTTATTCAATGGGGATCGATCTCTGTGAAAAGAAAGCAGCAGGTTCTGACTCGAAGGCCAGTTGAAATGAAGCAACAGGTGAGCTCAGTCCATGCGATGCTCTGGGATGTAGGGACACTTTTGGTCCTCTCCTTCATGGCCCAGGGGCTATGAGTGCAGAGGTGTCCCTAAACTTCGGGTTTTTCCTTACCTGAGCAGTCACGGTAAAGAGGGCCTACATGCAGAGGCTCAAGCCACGTCGGAGGGTCCAGGAGGGGTGAACCCGCAATGGACTTGGGCTCTGGAGGGCTGGGGGACCTTGCTGGCTTCGTTCATCCACTTTGATTCGAGCTTGGAGCGACGGTTGCAGTGGTGGCTTCAGGTGCCGGATTTTGGCGGTTCGGAGGCCTCAGAGTCCTTTCTTTTCGAGTTGCTGCAAGATGCAGGGAACTAGTCTGGTGTTCATGGGAGGTCTTGAGTCTTTTTCGTAAGGCAGGCAGTCCTCCTAGGTTTCTGGAATCAGCTGTTGGCTTTGATGCAGTTTTCAATGAGGGATGTAGATGGTACCATGTCAGCTCCATCTTCTCTCCTCTTCTGCAGCCCTTCGTCAGGATTTGCTCTTCATCAAGATCTGCTTCTCTGGTGCCAGGGACTCACCTAAATTCTGAATTTAGGGGTGTTAGGGGAGTAGCCAATGTGCTACTGACCCTTGGGGTCACTACGCTCCTATATGACCATTTCCTGTGGGAAGTGGACAAAACCTTGTCCCAGAATTCCTAAGTATGCCATAACAAAGATGGCTACTTCTGAAAAATTGCATCCACCTTACAGTAGCCCACCTTAGGGGTAGTACTAGCCTGGGGATGCCATGCCTACCTGCTAGCTAATTTTCCCGCCTGTCCTGGTGCCAAAGGGGGCTCTGGACAGCTGGGCAGCTTCCTCTCCTTTGAGGACAGCCAGATTCGCATTCCAAAGGTGGCAGCTTCTTTAAAAGTTGCTGGCCCAAGGAGACTTATCAGCTGGTCATTCTGTGGGAGGGAGTGTGACACCCTCTTCCTGGACAGACTTTTAGTCTGGGTTTCCTGAGTTCAAAAGGCTCTCACCCTACGAAGTCAGAAAAGCTTCTCAGATGGAAGATTGGCAGAAACCAGTCAGCAAGGACACCAGAGGCTGGTGCGTTTTCAGGTGGCATCTCTAAGGTGCCCTCTGAGAGCATGTATGGATAAATCTGACACTGGCATCATTTTGGGTTTACCTATAAGAGATGTTTGATAGCATGTAGCTGGGGAACTCGTTTTCACCAGTGTCCAGAACATGTTCTAAAATGGCTTCCCTGGTCACTTGTACTGGCAGTAATGGAACTGACCAGCACAGGGGCATATCTGCTTATTCAGGTATGCCCTCACATGTAGGACTAGGGACCCTGCATTAGGGCTGTCGGACTTGTCGTAGGGGTGACTTACAAGTATAACATGCAGTGGTAGGAGACATGGTACACAGGGCTGTGTGATATGTCAAGTTTTCCCTTTTGTCCACACCAAGACATGCAGTCTGCAATGGCAGTCTTGCATGTGCTTGCTCCCCTATGGTGGCACAATTCGTGCTGCCGCCCTTATGGGCCCTCTTTAGTACCTCAGGCCGTAGGTACCAGGGTACTAGGGACTTATAGAGGGTGCTAAAGGCTTTGCCAATTGGGGGAACTATTGTACAGTTTGGCAAGAGCTCTGGCACTGGGTACCTAGTTAGCAGGAACGCAGTGCACTTTCAGTCGAAATCGCATCATTTACCAGGCAAAGAGTGGGGTTGACTATCTCAAACTAGCATTGGCATAGCCAATAGGTCTCGCTTTTGGGACCTTATAAGTATTTAGTTATGCAGCACAATATCCTTGGTGCAATAACATAAACTGTTGCATGGCTAAAAACGTATAAGGTCCCTAAGGCGAGACCTATTGGCTATGCCAGTGCTTGTATTTAGAGGCCTGGTATGCAGTATTAAATGTAGGCTGGTAAGAAAGGTGCCAACCCGAGGGGCAAGGTCTAGAGAGAAATCAGATAGGAAGAGAGGTGATTTATAATGAGATAGCACAAATAGAAAGGTGAAGCACAGAATGACAGGTCAGGTAAACAAAATAGCGAGGCAGAGAGGCAGGTAGAGCCAGTGGGTTGAAAAATAGAAAGATATAAGAAGTAGAGAGAAAAGAGGTGCAGATGAGGTAGAGAGATGAGGCTAATACAAAGGAAGGGTGAGGGAGAAGTAGAGAATGGTGAAATAGGGAGAGAGAGACAGATGTAAGACAGATATAGTAAACGAGCGAGACATTGGAAGCAGAGAGAGTGAACGAAAACAGTGAAGGAGATAGATTAAAACAAAGGGAGTAATAGATGGAGTGGAAGAGGTAGAGAGAACATTGTAGAGCGAAAGAAATAAAATAATGGCAAAGGTGAGGGAAAGAGGACATCAATAAAAAGAGAGACATAGAAGGCCAATAGGTGCGGACACTCCTGAGAAGCGAAAGAAACACGCGGGAGCGCAACTACTGTGACTGCCACAAAGTTATACGAACGTCCAATTAGGGCTACTGCTGCACTTACACACACCATAGGTACCACGGGCCCTGGTGTATGTACAAAAATGACTACCCCCCCCTTTCCGCCACCCGTCCGTCCATCCACTGGTTGGATAGTAAAACCCCAGATGGGTTTAATGGGCCCGAAAAACCGTGGTGCTGTTGCACCTGCTACTGTATGTGCTGGAACCTCATCACGAGCACCCCCACCCTCAGGTGTATCAGATACAATTCTCTACTATTTCCAAGACATTTGAACAACTTTTCGGGAAGATGTGTGCGCTTTATGAGACAGGTGGAAAAAAACGACATTTTAAAATGCTTAAGGCAAACTGCAAAAGGTACCTAACCTGTGGTGGAACGGAAGATAGCTGTAAACACCACAAGACAATAAGGACTTTCAACCCACAGTACTCTAATGCCGAGATTTAAAGGCCTGCACTCTGAACTGAAACTAAAAGTCCCATAATGCAAAACGTTGTGGTGAAAAGTCGGGGTTGACTTATGGTGTCGAACTTGGCAGTTGACCATTTATAATGTGTCTAACCACCCTCCGAAGTTGTTAGATCTTTGGTCATGCGTGTTTTGGGTGTGGAGTACAGAGGTTCATCCAATGTCATGAAGCCGTGCTGACCTGGGTTAGGGTGTCCTTTGAAGTGGTGCTGGGGGGCTGGAGTACGAGTACAGCACTATTTTCACTGCTGGTCCCTAGTGGGGAAGGGAGAAGCGGGGTTCCATCCGGCACTTGAAGTGGAGCGGACACCCCCCTGTGCTTTTACGTGTGTTATTGTCACGGATTTCCCTACAAGGGAAGTGCGCATTCACGGCACGTGCGAGCTCATGAAACACTCCGGGTATGTGGGGAGGAGAGGCTTAGGTAAAGGGGGAGGAGGTAGGAAACTGGAGAGACAAGATCAAGAGAGCTGGAGAACTGAGAGGGCGACAATACCATATAAACACAGACAATGGTGAATGGGTAAAGAGGGAATCAAAACTTAGATCTAAAATATAGAATAACAATTGGAAAGTGAATGACAGGTAAACCGCGTAAACATAATGCAAAGAAACTGAAAGAACATTGCACTAGAGAGTGGAAGATCGGAAAAAGACGCCTACAGACCCAATGCTGTAAAAAGACGAGAGCGAACCTACGGAGTTGGGTTGAAGAGGAGGGAAAGAAATTAAACACATGGCTAAAATAAGTAAAGTCCAGATAAGAGGAGAGCAAGAAACGTGAGAGAAAAGACGACGACGCTGTGTGGTGTCAAGGTGAAAGTTAAAGATGAAAGGATAAAGGGACACGTAGGGAATGCAGGAGGGACCTGCAAAGAACAAGCATTGGCCGCGCGGCTATGAAAGTGACGCGGCTGTCAAAGTGAAAGTGATCGCGGGCTGTAAGGGTGCTCGTGAGTGATGCACTTAACGAGCCATGACGGCTCGTCACTGTGCGCGTAACCGCACGCTCTATGCCACACAAAAAGCTGTGGTCGGCTTTTTAAAGCCAACTCACTAAATATCTCGCCAGTGCAGCGCATGTGCTGGCTCAGGCGAGACCTAAAAGGAGCAATCCCACACAAGGAGTATAATTTTACCAGGGACTTACCGTGGTGCCAAAGGGTGTGCCAATTGTGTGACAATCAGACCATTTTACCTTGCTTCTGGGAAAGAGCGCTGGCATTGGGGCCTGGTTAGCAGGGACCCAGTGCACATCAGTCGAAAAACATCAGTACCGGTGGCAAAAAGTAGGAGTGACCATGACAAAAAAGGGCACTGTCCTACAAGCCCAGGCTGGAGATCTTGGGTGCAGATGTGTTCTGTCTGGTGGTTCAGTGAGTTATAGGCTCTCACAGTTCTCGGGGTACCTGCTGAAGAGTGAAAATAACCACAGCAGGGCCACTCTTCGCGTGGAGCTGGCCTCTCTCAAAGTCATTAACATGCAGGTAAGTTTTAGCGGCGATGGGTTTCCGACTGACCACAAACAAGCCGTGGGGCTTGCAACTGGCTCCAGTACCTCGGTATTGGTGCAAGGAGGCTCCTGGGGGTCCTGGCATCTCCAAACTTGGAAAGGAGATGGATCTGACTGTGAGAAAGTGCCATCTTTCTTGCATGGTATGCCCCCACTTTTTGCTAAATTGCTGAATGTACTTTGACTGAGTGTACCCTAGACTCCTGCCAATCAGGTGCCCAGGGCCTATGTTCCTTCCCTAAAACACACAAACTCCAAATTGGCAAACCCTGGCCACATGTCAGCCCCTGGTAAATGGTACCCTAGGTCCCCAGGGCCTTGTGACCAGGGAAGGCCTCTAAGGGCTGCAGCACTCATTGTGCCACCCTTAGAGGCCCTAAACCCTTACACACACACACTGCCTTTGCAGGCTGGGTGTCTGGGTGCAGGACAAAACAAAGAGTCGACATGGCACACATCTCTGTGTGCCATGCCCATCACCTACATTGCCAAGGCATATATCAGCCACCCCTCTGGCTGGGTGCCGTATGCCAATGGTGTGGGCACAGGAGCAGGAGCCCTGTGCCCCTACAGTACCCAGGTCCATTCCTGGGCACTGTAAGTGCAGTGCTGCCATTTAAGAGTACATGGTGCTGAGAGCTCGTCAAACACGAACTCCACAGCTCCATAATGGCAACACTTAAGGCTGGGAAGTTTGGTATCAAACTTCTCAGCACATTAAACCCACACTGGTGCCAGTGTGGAATTTAATGTACCAAGCACCCCAGAGAGCATCTTAGAGATGCCCCCTCACAACTAACCTACAATCCACGGATGCTCTGAGGCTGCCCAGGCTGCCACACAGCAGACACGTTGCTGGACCCCTGGGTGGGAGAGCCCCTGCTCTCCAGGGCCTGCAACAATGCACATCCTGGGCGAGGTGATAAATCTCCTCCCCCAGGATGAGCAAAGGGAAGCTTCAAAGGCATGCCGCCTCTATGAGCTTCCCCAGGCCACTGCAACCCCCCACTCTGGCGGGAAGCTTGGCCGGAAACCCCATAAAAGGACAGGGGATGTGCCAGTCTGTCCACCCCACCCCTCAGGTGGGGGAGGCGAGGTGAAGCACATCTCCGGGCTCTCGCCATCTTGAAGATGGGAGGCCCTACCCTATCAGGATTAGGCTACTGCCCCCCTCCCACAGGAGAGAGGCAGGATAGGGGGTGTACCCATTGGTCCCTGGCCTTCACCTACCTGTAACGCCCCTAAATCTAGTATTTAGGGGCACCCTGAACCTTCCTTCCCCAGATTCCAGATTCGAAACTACAAGAAGAGCAGGAAGAACAAAGACCTGCCCTGCAGCCGCTAAAAAGAGGAAGACACCAACTGCTTTGGCCCCAGCCCTACCGGCCTGTCGACCCTCGAACCTGCTCCATCTCTTGTGGCCAGCAACCTCACCAACCCCGGAGGACCTGGCTACCTTTTGGCTCTAAGCCCCTGGAACTCCCATGAGTAGAGGCTCTACTCAGAACCTATCTCTAACCCCTGGCAGCAGCCCGGAACCGCGAACCCAGCACACTCTGCACCAGCCAAGCCTGGCCAGTGCCGGAGTGGACAAAGACCCCGAGGACGACCCCACGGGACTGTGACCCCGAGTCCGACACCCAAGGACCCCCCTCGACACTCCTGAAGAAGCCTGCAGCCTCAGAACAAGGTGCCCCCCCAACCGCGATCAACAGAGGGTAAGATTTCCCGACACCAAAAGGCACCCCTGCAAGCGGCGCCCTGCGGTCCCCCGCGCCCAATCCCGGGGTACCCACCGAACCTCCAACTACCCAACTTACCTCTCGAAGTGGTGGTGGCACCTGAAGAGTCCTCGTCCCCGAGCATGCAGTCTTTTTCCAAACCGGAGATTTCCCATAGAAATCAATTGAGCGCCCGAAGGCTCAAAAGCCCTCTGCACCCAGCCGCCCGAGTGGCCCTGGCAGTGAAAACTCTACTCTTTTCTACTTCCCCACTTGCCCTGAGTAAGTGACCAGGAACCCAGCTCCCACAGCCGTGTGGCTTGCCAGTCAGCAGCCACCAACCAAGGCCCCCCCTATCCCTCATAGGATAACATTGGGCCTAACTCTCTCTGCACCCGGCCGCCCTAGAGCCGCTGAGGGTGATCCAACTGTACCTACCTGACACTGGGGGACCCCTGAGTCTATGCCCAGAACTTCAACTCTGCCAGTCGAGTACTTACCCTTAAACCGCTAACTTCATTTTCCTCATGGGGTAACATTGACTGGCTTTTTCCTGAAATTTCTTCTAAGTGTGGACTTTTCAAATCTTCAAATATTCACCAAAAATCAGCCGAGTGACAAAAACGAATTTACTCACCTCCTCTTAGGTGAACTCCCAGTGCTGGATCTTGGTGCCCAGCACTGACTCTGAAAAACTCCTACAACTATACTTACCCTTAACTCAATTTTCTTCCATGGGAATCCATTGACTGTTTTTCTGTGAAATTTCTTCTAAGTGTCGATTTCTGCAATCTTAAAATATTCTTAAAAAATCGTATAATATCTGAAAACTTAATTACTTACCTGTTTTGGATAAAGGTCCCAGTACTGAGTCTAAACGAAAACATACTGTACCTGTAACCTGAATTTTCTTCCATAGGGAATCATTGACTGTTTTCTCTGAAATATTTTCTAAGTGTCAACTTTTGAACTAGCTAAATATTAGTTAAAAATCATTACAGTACTTAAGTCGACTTTCATCACTTGATTCTGAGAACTGACCCAGGACTGAATCTAGGATCCAGTCCTGGAATTCCAAAAGTAATCTAAAAAGTAATCTGTTGCAAATAAATTGAATTTACCATTGAGCTCAATGTATTGTTGTGTTTAAAAATAGAGTTGCCTTCTGCAACCACTTGTAACTGTTTACTAAAGTCTATTGCATATTGCAAAAGTATTTATATGAAACATCTCCTGTTGAGAAAGTATATTTTAAACCCAAGTGTTGGTTCTAAAATAAAACAAGCATATATATTTTTTTTATATAAACCATTGGCCTAGAGTTCAGTTATTGAGTGTGTGAAACCTTTTTCTGACTGAGTGTGTACAACAAATGCTTTACACTGTCCTCTGGTACTGCCTTACTGCTCGACCAAGCTACCACTTTAGAGAGTAAGGTTATATCTAACTTTAACCTCTGTTAAACCCTGGGGGACTGTGGACTCTGTACACCCTGTACCTATTAGGGAACAGTATATACAGAGCCACTTTCTCACACTGACCTCCTGGAGCACAAAGATATCTTCTCTTGCTGGAGTTCTGCTCCCTCAGTGGGCACGGGGGCGACAGAATGATTTCCCCTGCAGCTACAGTCGGTGCCTGCTGGTGTAGTGGAGTGGCTGGGTCCAGGCCTGCTGTCAGGGTGACTTACATATATTACCTGTAGTGTGTGTGCCATGTTGTGTTTGCAAAGGACATGTCATGCAGTCTGCAATGGCAGCCTGCATGCAATTTGTATGGGGGTCCCTTAGGGGGGCATGAAACAAACTGCAGACCTTAGGGAACCCTCTTTAGCAGGCATGCCCTAGGGACTTACAGGGGTGCTAAAGTGTGTGCCAAATGTGTTACAATTAGGCTATTTTACCTTGTTTTTATGGAAGGAGCCCTGGCACAAGGGCATAGTCAGCAGGAACCTCCAGTTGAAAAAGATCAGTACCAGTGGGAAAAAAGTAGAGTTGGCCATGAAAAAATGGGGCACATTCCTTAACCTAGGAAAGTAACTTGGTACAAATTGAACTGTTAAAATGAAAGATTACCTCATTGAAAATTGGTCGGTATTTTACTGTTAAATGAAGATTGAATATGGAAATGAAAGATGCAAGGTCTACATCTACAATTAAGCTAATAGGCCTTCTGAAGGCAAACGCCTATGAAAATGTATGTGTTGCTTTAACACTACCACAGTCCGTTTTTCTGTTGTTTGAATATGTCTGTAACTAAATATAATGTATAGTATGTCTATATATTAATATCCTTTGTGTTTTAAATCCTGTTTCAATTATTTGTACCAGCATATTTACATCGCCAAGTTATGTTGTGATTTGGATGTTGCTCACCATTTAATTTGATTCTGCCATGTTCCTCTTTGCCAACTTAAGGTTGGAGACCCCTGACATATTGGTATACGTTATTCGTTATGTTGGAGTCAAGTGAATTTGAATCTGTTCGTAAAAATGGTATTTTTGTTCTTTTAGAGGCCCAGGAAAGTTGGGGCCAAATTCACTGGAACAAATATCGCACCAGATGAGCACTCTCAGCCACAGCTAATGTTTGACTATGATGGAAAGAGGGATCGCTGGAATGGCTACAACCCTGAGGAACACATGAAGATTGTGGAAGAGTATTCCAAAGTGGACCTGGTTTGTTCAGTTTTTGCTTATTCAGGGTACAGCTGTAATCCTATTTCCAGATGAAAATGATAGTTTGTGCCAACAAGTTTTGTTCAGGTTTCATGTTACCCTTCGACTTTTAATTGAATGTGATTTACAATGGGGTCATCTGTTGACTGTTAAGATCATTTTTTGCCTCTACCCAAGTAGATTGAGACTTGTGACGAGTTACTCTTCCCTTGAATGTATTTCAAAGCATTTGCTTCACCATTCCTTGCAGCCTGCAGATTATGGGATAGACCCATCAGAACAGCTCTGAGATTACAGTAGGAAAATGTGAACCTCTCATGTCTAGAAGTATAATTCAGAACTCTAAAAAGTGTAGAGGCTGATTTTTTTGGGTTTGTTTTGGAAGGGAAAGGGGGAGGAGATTTTGATATGCAGGAATACATTAGCGCCTCTGTGAGACATATGGTGTGAGGGGTGCAGGAGCGATTCCTAATGTAAACCCAGGGGTTTTTATCTCCATGCCAGTGAATGCTTTAAATAGTCCCATATGCATTGTACATTCTTCAAGATGATTGGAACTGAAAGAATGTCGGGCACAGCAAGTAAATGTGAAGAATTCTGGGCAAATTAAGGGGGTTCGAAGAGCACTCCTGAACCAGGGATGTTGTTAGCCCACGCGGCAGGCAGATTCACCAACGTTGGATCTTTTATATATTCACATGTTTGAATCCTAACCCGTCATCAGGCTGGGAATCCCCGCTACATGTAAATAGCAGTATACAGTGTAAAATACATAGCAAACAGTATATAATGTAAAATGGCCATAGGTCTTAAGCAACATAGTATGTTCAGTAACACATCAACTTCAGCCAGTGAGGTGGAAGCTTAAGCATTCCCACTCCCTCCCCCCCCCACCCCCCAGATGTCACCATAGCTCAGATTTTCTAATGCATGTCGTGTGTGAGGGAGTCCTCTGTCGGAGCTCTGCTCTAACCTCGGGTTCTTTCAGATTATGTGAATGTGTTACTAAACATACTATGTTTCAGGCATATGGCCATTTTACAATATAAAAAAAATAAATGAGAACAACAAGAGAGCGAGGAAAAGGAAAACTTGTCCTCTTCCCCAGAACAATATGATCAAACAAAATGGACAAGTTTCATGACTCAAAGCAAACTTTTTCGCTGAGATTGTTGAAAACAACGTGAAAGGAAGGAGAGCACAACTGCTGTGTAAGAAACCCCTCACCCACCTACCTAGTAGGTGGCATGCTTCATCATCGGGGCCCAACTGGATTGTCTAGCACAATCCAGTTGTGCTACAACGCCTGAGATACAGCGGAGCAGGGTTATGAGCAGTGAGTGGAGTGCTATATGTGAAGTGATTAAGAGTTAAAAAGTCTCTGGGAAATGCCCTATGAAAAAACTTTAATTATAAGGGTCCCAGGACTAATGTAAAAAAGGTAGGGGGGATATAATAAGGAATGTTATTTTCCTTGTATCCCTAGAAACTAAGGTCGACAATATATACTGTGTGTTCTCTATTTTACACTGTGTACTACTATTTTAATGTACCAGGGATTTCCCAGCCTGACGACAGGGAATGATTCAAGCATGGGAATCTGTACAAGATGCCAATGTTGGAGAACTGGAGTTACATTTACGTAAATCATTTCTTACTCGATCACCATGATGTTGCCACATACATGGCCAAGCAGCCACAAACATTTTTGTGATGAGACCAAACATGTCCCACCTTCTGATGTTTAAAATTCAGAGATCGTGAAGAGCGGTCATCTTGGATCCTCTTTCCATGAAGTGTCCAGTGCTTTAGTAGTTTTATGAATCTTTCATTCAACCCCCTTTTCCATAACTGTATTAGTTGTAGATGTATAACCGTTTACAAATCTGTGCTGCCACCTAGAGTGTTATAAGTGAGTGATAGAGAATAAGGGCTGCTTGTCTGTAAATTTTCCCGTAAACCTACTAGATTGACCTCCACTCTTGCACTGGAAGTATGATATACTTGCAGCATTGTTTGTGTTAAGTTATTACCTGGGTATAGTCAATAGTTATTTTTTACCTTATAATGCACCCAACCCGAAATAGTGTTATTCTGTATCATTTTTTTAATGACTTGTACACCCAATAACCTAAATGAAAGCAATAATTAATCATTGTGCCTACTAATAGCTCTGGATAGGGAACTCCTCTTATAAAATATGTTGTATCCTGACCTAGTGAAATTCATCATCTTGCAAGGAAAGTATGACAAGCTAGTTGTGCAACAACATAATATGGATGGATTATGTAGCATGTTTGGCTATGTGTCTGCTTCACGCCAAGTGTTTTTCAAATGTTGCTCCTCTCCATTGCAGGCCAAGCGTACACTGAAAGCTCAGAAACTACAAGAGGAGTTGGCTTCAGGAAAGCTAGTGGAGCAAGTTGTGAGTAAAACGGACAAAAAAAGGAACAAAGTAACACACAGGATCATTTTTTTTCAGTACTGTGGGTACCTTTCTGTGGTGCAATTGTTATATTGTGGGGAAAAGAAAAGGGGCATAGTAGTGTGTCAAGGCAACAAAGGGACTGGTAGTGGGTGAAGCCAAAGCAGGGACTGCAGTTGTCTAATAATGTCAGCACCGTATTCTAAGCAGACATCGGAGGAGTTGTTGGTAATAAGCTGTTTCCTCTTCAGGACCCTATCTACATTGCTGTACAATGCCAGTTCTAGCAAGTGGGTAAAATATTAAGTAGGGCTGTCAATCCACCAGATCAAATTCCTATAGGATTATGTGATTTTATGTACAGTGATAAAAAGAAATATCTGCAGTTATAAAAGCCATTACTGTTTAACATTCTCCTGAAATTGTGTATAAACGTTATTGTGTTTGAGCACTTCAGGACTCAATTATATTTTAGTAATCAATTTTATTTAGCCCTGTGACCGCTACAAGACTGGGATTACTTCTGTTTTTGCAGTTACTTAGGTACATAGGTTTGGAACTCTCATCCCTTCTTGATGATTCCAATGTTTTAAGCATGATGTTCTGTATCATGTTTCTCTTGCAAAAGAGCTTAGAATCAGCCAATTCTGTTATGTTCTGCAGGGCACTCTAATAATAGAGACGAAAGCACATCGCACAGATGCTTGTCTGTGTCATTTAGGAGTTGATGGCTTCTGGTTTTCTGAGGAGCATTTTTCCGAAGGCAGAATGTATTATTTTTTTCCTCCCCAAAGTCTTCTTTCTTCGTCTCTCCATGGGTGGTTTATTTATCTCGTAACACAAGCGCAACAATATTATTACATGCTTCTTTTTGCTTTACTTATGGACTTTTGTGTCACCTTTATTACTCTTGGAAAAATTAGACCTAATCAATCCGGCCCTTGATTTTAGGACAGCGGCTTAATTGTTGGCTCCTGTCTCATATTGACGGAGAAGTATTTAGAAATACTTTTATTTTTCTCTCCCACAGGTCCTCTGAGGGTGACATTCATTAGTATGCATTATAATTTCTGTCCTTGTGATTTATTTTTTTGTTAGTTTTACGTAGTCATTCCCTTGTACTATTATTCAGTGCATTAGCTGTTGTGTTTAAGATACCTTGTGTTGGGCAAAAAGGATACCTAAAAGATGACGTATGGTTGTCAGTTGACTTGCACCTCTCTGGCAGCAAGTCTGTTAGGCATCTTAAAAGCAGTCTTTAGAGGTTTAAACAACTGGTTTATTCTAGGGTGGTAGCTAAATGTGTGCTGAACCTTAGGAGTAAGTTGCAAGCCCTGCTTTGAAGTATTCACTGATTGATTTATTTTTAAATATTACCACTCTACAGTAAGACCCGTTTTGTAACTGTAGATATCTGCTTGACTTAATTGATAAGTGCATACTACATGGCCTTCTTAATCTACATGGCGAGGCTTAGAAATATTATAGACTGACACTTGGACAAGATCTAGGTTATTAGATAGACAAATAGGCCCTAATTTGGAATTGTGTGGTCATGGGATATTTTGTGCTTTCTGAAGAGGAGTAACCAGTGGATTTGTCTCGACCTGTAAATTCTTCTCCAGGTGTAGAATGTCTTCAAGAAACTGGGATATTTTGCAATACCACCCAACTCCAAAATATGCTATTATATGTCTTGGCTAAGCTGTTCACTCAGTTACAGTTGGTGAGATAAATGACATCCAACTTTAGTTATATGGATTCCAACTATTAAGCTAGGGTCAAACATTGGTTCTTTGTACTCCCTTAACTCTCGGTTTTGTGCAACACAAAATAAATTAAATGAATGCTCTTCTCCAGTCTTTCTTATATAGAACTGGTGATTAAACTCATGAATCGTATGTTTTGGAGTTTTTTTGAAGGCAGCATTACGAAGTTTTTTTAAAACAAGTTTACTTCTGAAATGCAAAGGTTCGGAGTCAAGCTGTTTTAAATTCTTTTTCATTTTTTCTGCCTGGTATGGTGCTGACATAGTCTGATTTGTCTCCAAGAATGACCACAGTGGTGCCTCATCCTGTTGGAGTATATAACATTGATTTGGGAATGGTTACATGGGGTTGTTCTGCCATTTCCAAATGCAATGGATGGAGTGATCAGCCAGCATTTGTCACCAATACTTGCATTATCATGTTCTGATCACCTTCTACTGTACCACTCAAGTGCCGCTCGAAGAAGGCACATTCTTGATTATTTAATCTACAATTAATTTTATATTTCCCCAAATCCACTCATCTCACAACATTCAGCACTGGTCTTTCCCCAACCTATACCTTGTCTCTTTTCCAAGTTTGTATGGTGTGTTAGACATCTCTATTGTAGGAATACACCTTTGGGAAAAGAAAACTGTGCTCCTCAGCCTTCTCCCTGAATAGAGGATTGTTTGCTTGGCATATGCAGTCAGTGGTAATAATTATTAATTAGGTATGCCCACTAATAATTGAGGACATCTGAAAAGCTCAGTCCTGCTTTGTGTACAGATCTGTAGAAAGTCTTTCTTTTGAATGCACTATTGCCATTGATTCACATTAGCTAGTCTATAAAGCTATAGGGTCTATAGGTTTATTCTCAACCCAAACGATATTATCTGAATCAGGACTGCTCTTCCCATTAATGAAAGTGGAATACCAGCGAAGCATTGCAAATCTTCTAACAATCTATTTTGAATTTGCTTGAGGTACAGACTCTCTTCACTCTTGAAGCCCCTAATATCAATGAGTTTCACATATGAAAAACCTTTTAGCTCTGTATCCTCTTCAGTGTCCTGTATCTCTTTAGTAGTGTTGAGCTAGACTAATGGGTTGTGCAAAATCTCCTAAATACTTGTACATAAAGTAATTGATATTTTTATGTTGGCGTTATTCGTTCCAAGGATCCAGTGTCTTGCAAAGATACTATTTTCTTTGGAATGTTACCATTTATTTAACTGACAGAAGTGATGAGACTTCTTTTTTTTATTTACTTCAGAACTCTTCCAAGAAGCACTGGGGAGAAGACGACTTGAATTCACAGACGGTAGTAGCATTCATATACTGGAATCAAATGAATCTTTTTTTTATTTCCAGGAAGTTATGCATGTGAAATGTAATTATAAATATGTTTTCTCCGATATGTGGGTTAGTCATTTTTTTCCTTTAAATATGATTTACCACACAGTTTTGGGCATAATGCATGCTAAAATAGGAGACCTAATGAGTGGGAAGATGAGAGAATAAACAATAGGCTTACCAGTGAACTTATATTTTGACTTTAGCAGAGTAACACATTTAATGACCGAAAGGGCAGAAAAAACTGTGTTTAGCAGTGAAAAATGAACATTGAGAGAAGGAAAAGGTTAGACTTTGTCTGTATTCCTGCAATAGAAATACTGATACTCCTGAAAAGTAATTTTACTTTTTCACAAAGCTGCAACATTTTATCAGAGAGAGAGAATATGAATATTTTTAGATATATAGATGCCCACATAGACAGAGATGGATATATAGGATGGAGAGAGTGACATATAGACAAAGAAAGGGCTTACGAGACAGAGTAACTTAGAAACTGAGAGATTTGTAGAGAATGAGGGGGGTATTTAGACAGGGAGAGACGCATGGAGCCAGAGAGTATTGCAGAGGGAGATGTAGAGACAGATATAGAGATAGATGGAGCTACAAAGTAAGATATATTGAGAGATGGAGAGGCAGATGGTTCTCCCCATGTCCTACCAGAATATAGATGTTGATGTGATGAATAATACACATAAATGTAACTTTGTCATTATCAAGCAAAGAAGTTAGTCAACGTTCAGTTGCCTTGCAGGAAAAAGTGTACTCAGTGATTTAGTAAGGTGTGAAAGATTCTTAAGCAGCATTAACTTGAAATAAACTTTACCTAACATTATTATCCGTCTCTCATTATTTGACAGGAATACCCACCCATTACAAAACTCAATGAGCTTTGGGATGTTTGAGAGTATTCATTTAAGCATAGCTCTCTAGATCATGTAAAATTAGCCAAGGTTTAGGCTAGACTTTAATTGAACATTCCAAAATCCTGATTCTTTCTTTGTGTTTTTAATCATTCATTTGTAAATTTAGTGTTGTGGGTTAGATCATTGTCATGTTGCGTGAACCATTTTCGGTTAAGCTTTTGCTTTTTGGGAGATGTTCTCATGCTTTCCTCTTGAATGTACTGGTATAGAGAGGAGTTCATGGCAGACTCCTTTATTTTGAAAGATCCACTGACTGCAAAGTAAGTCCAAATTGTCACCCCTTCGCCGCCATACTTGATGGTTAGTATGAGGTATTTGCTGAATTGTGTAGTAATGTTCCTTTTGGAAAAATAGGGCTTTCTCCTAGTTATCTGTTCATGAAAGCCTTCATTGTTCAGACCTTTCCTATTGTTAGAATGAACTCTAACACGTACCATATTGATAGAAGAATGTAGGTCCTCTAGATTTACCTTTGGGTTTCTCTGTGATCACTACCAGCATAATACAGTGCGATCTTGTGGTGAATTTACTATAATGAAAATTCTACATTTGTATACCTTTCTCCATGTGGAACGATGCACTTCCTATTGTTTTGAAATGGCTTTATACACTTCCACGGACCTATGAGAAACATAATTTCTTTCTCTGAGACCATCTGCTATTTTTTGACCTAAGCATGATGTGTTATTACATATTTGAATAATTCACATAAAGCTATCAATGTTTTGATTTTTACGGGCAGGTGTTAGCACTTCCTCGTGGTCAAGTAATTATCTGCATATGTACCTGTAAGGGTGCAATTTCGGTTTTTCACAAAGTTTATAAATGTTTGCTTATTTTTTTGTTTTTGTTTTATTTCGCTATGACTTGGTGACAGTTTTGTTTTATTACAGTATAATTAACAAGGGGACCCGATCAAGTAGCTTTGGACCTCGGGTGATTACTTATTTTAAAGAACAAAGGTCCTTAGCTTAAAGATAGATAATGAAAACATTTCAACATAGACTTCAATAAGAACTATGGATAGTGTTCCAATGTCCAGCTGGACAGAGGAACATTTATTTAGAGCAGATGCAAAAGGAATTAAACAAAGTGAAAGCAACAAAGAGGGTGAAACACGGACACAATCCTGTACCGAGCTTACAAGAAGAAAAATGAAAAATGAGAAGAAAACAAAGTATCAGGCAAAAACTTTGGAGAAAGTGGTGGCTTACAATACAGTAAAATCTTAAGTAAGCTCTAACCAGCAGTTACCACAATACAATTTACACAGTGGATAAATTGTGGTACTAACAGTACCGCAATTTACTAGGGATTTACAGAGGGTGCTAAAGGTTTTGCCAATTGGGTGAACAATTGTACAGTTTGGGGAAAGAGCTCTGGCACTGGGGACCTGTTAGCAGGAACCCAGTGCACTTTCAGTTGAAATCACATGATTTACCAGGTAAAAAGTGGAAGTGACCATGTCAAAGAGGGGCACTTTCCTACAGATGATATGTTATATTATAATTTCCTGAGTTAAAAAATGTTTACTAAACATTTTATTGAAATGGACAAATAGTTCATGGAAACCAATCACTAACCAGATATTAAAAAGAAAAAAGACAGAACACTTGTTTATTTTACATAATATAGATTTAAAACAAACTGGAGAGATTCTTGGTATTTTCTCTGGAATTCGTTTTTTACATGAACTTATATTTATTATTTGGACTTGAGCATTGTTCCTCACGTTGGCAACAGGTTGCTCTATTCTGCTACAGCTTCTTCCAAAGATGTTCATAAATGTTATAACTTTCCAAGTACCAGATGCCATTTTTAGACCTAAAATCCTAAATGCTACTGTATTATTGATACTTCCAAATGTTTTTCAGGAAAGGGATCACAACAGCGAGGATGAAGATGAAGACAAGTATGCCGATGACATTGACATGCCTGGGCAGAACTTCGACTCAAAGAGGCGCATCACTGTCCGGAATCTTCGTATCAGAGAAGATATTGCTAAAGTAAGTCAAGAGTTTGTTTAGATCATGTATATCCATAGGCCTATAGTTAAGAAGTTATTTTGTATATTGTGCTCAAAAGATTTGCTTTGGAAGATTACAAATGTTAAAGCCTTGTATGCGAGTTGTGGCTTTTCAATCAACACTAAAGCATCTTCGAAATAACCTTTTTGAAGGTAGAACACAGTCTCCTGCTCTTAGTGATGTGCTTTTTGATGGACTAAAGAGCTCAAGCGCTCCATCATAGGCTTTTTGTTTATAGTCCGGAACAATTAATGTGCCATTACATGTACTCGATTTCGATGGACTTTTGTAGCAGAGAAATAAAACTCTCTGATCATGGAAAAAAATGTTGGTCATGGGGCAATTTTTTCTTTATATAGTTTTAAAATTTTAAGGCCATGAATTCGAAATCACACAAATATAAATAGCCTGCTGTAGAGGAAATGCTGCACAACCCCAGCATGTGTTACAGTTACATTTGTTGCCTCATTACGTTTTTCAGTTTTTGTAAGAGGAATTTCCAAACACAGGGCTTTGACCTGTGCAAGAGGACATCATGCTTTTTCTGACAGGAATATAGTCTGAGTGGAGCAAAGTGAAAATGTTGCCTGTGTTCCTCAACACGCACTTTTTTGTGTCTAAAAGAAATGTGATTTCCTACATGGGTATGAAAGAACGTGAGAGAGATGTTGAGGACTGTTGCTTTGTGGATCATATATTTCTTCAGAATATGACTGGTCTACACCAGTTTTGTGGACCAGAACAGTAAAGATTACATGGGGGAGCTGTTTTCCTTCTTTCCTTCTGTACTTTTGACCTCGACTGTTCAATCTCAAAGGTCCCTCAGATGCTTTATGACATTTTGTGTAGTTCTTGATTTCAAGAAACACCCGTGGCATAGCCAGCCTTCTCCTAAAGAGATCCATGATGTCAGACTGATGCACTCAATCCTGTGAGGGAGCTCAATGCATGTCAGTGGACTTAGATGTCCATTGGAGATCGCATATTCATTCACATTACATAACACAACCTCCATTTGATTTGCTTGTAGAAGTGGCCTTTATGATACAGTTGAGCTTTCTCGTTTCTCCAAGAGCATCAGGAACACAAAACAAACACATTATATGAATATTAAAGAACAGGACTGTAGAACTAATTGAATTAATTACATTTTGAAATACTGAGGGACATATGTGCAACCCTTGGTCAGAGGCAAAGAAACAAGGAAACATGTCGACATTAAAATAATATGCTAGACCTACTCATGTCAACTTTTAAACCTTTGTTATATTTAATACAGTACATCTATTTTATATGCTACTCATTCATGTTAATTAAACAAACATAATCTGTCATCATTATTTAATTTAAAATTTGCTTACTCAGTTGTAAGATATTCATTGATAGATGTAAGGATCATTCCTGATGGCTTTTGCTTTGTTTCAGATTTTCTGACATTTAAGATTTAGGATTTGAGAACCTAGTACAGAATTTCTTAATAGTTATATAGGTGCAATATATTACCTTTTTAATTTTCTTCATAGATTTAGACGTTTTTCTCATTCCCTCTGTTCCCTTAACTCTGTATTTGTTTTTCTTATTCAATTTAAGAGGGAAATACAGACTGTTGAATGGGACAGAGAAGAACCAGGCCAAAATGTAGGGTAACATGTTTGACTCATGATTCCAGGCTGTAACATGAGCTAGCGACTCAGATGTGCAGACATAAAGAGTTAGTGTAAAGGTAAAGGAAGCCATGAAATTCTGAAGTCAAAAATGTTTGTATGAGAATGTGAAGTCCGGCTTTCAATGCAGTTTCCAAAAGAGGAGATCGCGACATGTCGAGCCACGTAATCAAAATGCTGCAAAAAATGCCAAATTAATGTGGCAGGTAAATACACAATTAACATTGTATTATTCATAAAGCAATAATATTGATAGGAGCCATGGATCTGCATTGGGTCAGTGCTTCTTAGCAATAAAAGGCCCCATAAGACATATTGGGTTGTATGCGTCTCATAGGTCGATGGATCTAGCCATTGAATACAAAATTACAAGGAAACCCAGAGAACCGTCCCAGGGAAGTCCACTCAAGTTGATGTTCAAGTACCATGAAGGTTTATTAAAGATTTAGAATAGTTACAGAAGGCAAAAAAGTTAATGGTTATTCAGCTGAGTATCAATATCATACATCAATTGGTAATAATGACTGTGCGCTTTCTTAGCATTTGCCAGAACCTCATAAGTTTTAGCACAAGGTAAATAAGGAGACAAGCCACAAATCGGCATAAGGATCGCTCATTTTCAAAGGTCAAGAAAATCATGAAAAATGTATAAGTATAAAGTCAAATAATAATCTGACATAGAATCTGCTTGGTAAGAAAGCAAGGGAAATCTTAGCTCGCCTCCCAAATACAGCATTGTTTATGTTTTAACGCAGAGCAACCATACACAAATAATACGTCAATATGTCCTACAAAAGAGAACAAAAGCACATTCACATTACATAATACAACCTCCATTTGACTTTATGATACAGTTGAACTTTCTCCTTTCTCCAAGAGCATCGGGAACACAAAAAAAGACACATTCTAGAAATGTTACAGAACTGGACTGTAGAACTGATTTAATTAATCACATTTTGAAATACTGAGGGAAATATTTGCAACGCTTGGTGCACAGGTAAAGAATATTTATTTTACACAATTAATTACAATCATTGCAATTCATACAAAAATGATTTAAAAGCGCTTTCCGAGTTCTATTAAAAAGAGGAATTCAATGTAACAAAGCGGTTCATAGTTGGCAAGGCAGAGATTCATGGCGGTTGTCTACTGGTAACATGGAATTGATCTCAGACATGTATTTTACAAAACGGGCGGCCATCTGAGCTGAGTCGCCCTTCATACACTCCTCTAGAGCTTCTTGACCTGTCCGGACATTCTGGTTCCGCCAAATTGGACGCAGTCAAAAAGTTCGCAGAGGGAGTAAGATTCTGCAGGTGCACAAGACGTGGCTAAAGTTTTCTTCCCCGTTGTTACAAAAACGGCACTGTGAGGACACATCTGCCTTGTACCTCCGTCCATACTTGTATGCCATTAGCGGAATTAGGCCAAACGTAATCTCATTAGGTGATGTTTCACTTGTGGCTTCATAATTGATGACAAGTAGTGTGGCAGGGTTTTGGGGGCGTAGAGTTTTGATGCCCAACTGCCATGGGAGAAATTTCTCATGGCTAGCGCATCATGTTCTAATGACAAGATCTTCGCTTGTTTGGTCAGGACATTTGCAACCATCCCTATGGGCAGCAAGCTTGCCCATATGTCTTGAGCTTCTAGTGCGTCCAGGCAGAATTTTAAAAATTGGCTCCAGAAAGTACTAGAATTGTTTAACAGGGACCATATGCAACTCTTTAGTTCCATTTTAGTTTTTAAACAATAGGCGATAAATCTTGCTTTCATAATCCACTGTTGAGATGACAAGGAGAACTCCATACGAATTTGGGCGTGAGAGGTCGAGTTAGGTAGATGGAACACTCTGCGAAAACACGCTGACTGTGCTCTGTCTAAAATTTAACAAAGAGAGGGAGTGAAGAGGATTTCTGGTAGAACCTTCCTCCTATGTCAGACTACAACTAAACAAGGTGGTTCTACTCAATGTGATATAGAAATATTTTTTTGTATTTTATTATTTTAAATAGTGAATAAACAAAATAAAGCAGTGCCTTCCGTGGTTTCAGATAAAGGCACTTGATGTTTTTTTAAAATACCCCTCACACACTATGAATTCCCATAGTGTCATGCTTCATCATGGGGGTCTTCCCGTCCCTCTACGGGGCGGGGCGTGCTTCAACCAATAGATATATGGGAGCACTGTTGTTAGGTGAAGGAAGAGAAACTATGTGTAAAGTGATGGTGAGTGAGATAGGGTTAGTGAGTGAAATATACAAAAAATTAAAAATCCTCTAGCTAGTGGAAAAAACAAACTTTATTAAATTCCCTAGCTGAGAATGGTTAAAAATTGGGGTTGCGTAGGGGGTGTATACCAATTAGATACTCCCTACTGGGTCAACATGTTTCGTAAGCAGGCCCCACTGCTTTACTCATCAGGACCAAAAATATATATGTCCCTACTACACTCAAAAAATATGGATAGGGTAGTATGCCTATTCACTAGTTTTAAGTCCTCCCAAGATGGGGAATTTCACAGGTACATTGACCTTTCTTGATTGAAATGGCGTTGCTTCGTTATCTGTAAACATAAAAAGGTGAATGAAAAACGACCCTTGAGTTGTTCATATAGTCACATCTTCATACTCTGCATATTACTGCTAGCTGAAAAGGAAATCGTGATATATTTTTCTTTTCAATGGTTCTTGGTACACCCATTATTCTGGCTTTTTATTTAGCCAGCACACGTGTTTACACATTTGCAATCCTTCCAATTTTTTGCCATGTAACGTGATATATTTTTCTGTGGATCAATGCTGGGTATTCTTACACCAGCCGATTCCCAAAGACCAAGTTGCAATAAGCAAAGTATACTGTGTTCTTTCATTCCGAGAAGATAGCACACACACACACATACACCTACTTTCATTAAAAAAAAAAAAAAAAAAAAAAACCTCGTTAAAATGATAGCCATCTGACTCTGTTTTTGTAAAGAGAAGTTGCTTTGTACACTGTTAGCTTGTGCGAGATCGCAACTAAACACGTAATGTCATCCATGCTGTATTCCACAAACTCGTTATAGCCTGATTAACATAACGAAAAAATATACATACTTCATTGCGGATAATTATCCGATCTCATGAGCTTGCATCGGAGAAAGGGGGAACTTCTACCAAGCACTGTAGATAAGATAAACTGTGTTTTAGAAGAGTGATTGTCGAAAGAATGAAGTCGTTGTTACTATCGCCGGAGCGTTCAATCCATTGACATTAGTTTTCAGACGGAACACCCATAAACATTTCAGCTGGATATTACATAACACATGTGTATGTTCATTAGAATAAAACCGGCTTTTGAATCTGGCACGAACGATAGAATCTTAACAGGAAGTGAGTATATATTAGGACAACAAACATCCCAAATACGGGTGGCCATTTTGGAAACGGGCCGCGCACTAGCTTATTTTTCCCGTTTCACGCGCCTCTTCCGGGGAATAGCTTAGATTGAAATACACCTCAGTGCTGAGAAGGCGCTGAACGGAGCAGCACGGTGGAAAGCTGAGGTGAGGAAAGATTCACCAAAATGTAAGTACGACTAGCCTAAGTCTTTAAAAAAAGGCATCCCTGAATCTATTCCCTCTCACGCTCCGGCGATAGTAACAACGACTTCATTCTTTCGACAATCACTCTTCTAAAACACAGTTTATCTTATCTACAGTGCTTGGTAGAAGTTCCCCCTTTCTCCGATGCAAGCTCATGAGATCGGATAATTATCCGCAATGAAGTATGTATATTTTTTCGTTATGTTAATCAGGCTATAACGAGTTTGTGGAATACAGCATGGATGACATTACGTGTTTAGTTGCGATCTCGCACAAGCTAACAGTGTACAAAGCAACTTCTCTTTACAAAAACAGAGTCAGATGGCTATCATTTTAACGAGGTTTTTTTTTTTTTTTAATGAAAGTAGGTGTATGTGTGTGTGTGTGCTATCTTCTCGGAATGAAAGAACACAGTATACTTTGCTTATTGCTACTTGGTCTTTGGGAATCGGCTGGTGTAAGAATACCCAGCATTGATCCACAGAAAAATATATCACGTTACATGGCAAAAAATTGGAAGGATTGCAAATGTGTAAACACGTGTGCTGGCTAAATAAAAAGCCAGAATAATGGGTGTACCAAGAACCATTGAAAAGAAAAATATATCACGATTTCCTTTTCAGCTAGCAGTAATATGCAGAGTATGAAGATGTGACTATATGAACAACTCAAGGGTCGTTTTTCATTCACCTTTTTATGTTTACAGATAACGAAGCAACGCCATTTCAATCAAGAAAGGTCAATGTACCTGTGAAATTCCCCATCTTGGGAGGACTTAAAACTAGTGAATAGGCATACTACCCTATCCATATTTTTTGAGTGTAGTAGGGACATATATATTTTTGGTCCTGATGAGTAAAGCAGTGGGGCCTGCTTACGAAACATGTTGACCCAGTAGGGAGTATCTAATTGGTATACACCCCCTACGCAACCCCAATTTTTAACCATTCTCAGCTAGGGAATTTAATAAAGTTTGTTTTTTCCACTAGCTAGAGGATTTTTAATTTTTTGTATATTTCACTCACTAACCCTATCTCACTCACCATCACTTTACACATAGTTTCTCTTCCTTCACCTAACAACAGTGCTCCCATATATCTATTGGTTGAAGCACGCCCCGCCCCGTAGAGGGACGGGAAGACCCCCATGATGAAGCATGACACTATGGGAATTCATAGTGTGTGAGGGGTATTTTAAAAAAACATCAAGTGCCTTTATCTGAAACCACGGAAGGCACTGCTTTATTTTGTTTATTCACTATTTAAAATAATAAAATACAAAAATATATTTCTATATCACATTGAGTAGAACCACCTTGTTTAGTTGTGCTCTGTCTAACCAGATGAACATTTTGTCTTTAAAGGTTATGGCGCCGAAGGCTTTGGTCGGTAAAAGTTTTGCGCCTATCACTCTGATTAGCGGCGAAAAATCGGGAGAATAAAGGGCTTTCTTGGTACTTACGAAAGCCCCTTCCAAGCAGCGGGCCAAACCCTGCATTACGGCGATATGCAGCGCCGGTCTCCCTCCGTGATCTATCCAGACACCCAGATACTTATATGCAGCAACTATCTCTATTGACTTCTCTTCAACGTACCAGAAGCGCTTTCTTGCTCGTGAACCCGAGATTATCATCTCCTTAGTTTTGGTGATGTTAATCTCCAAAGTGTTTGTTTTACAGTACAGTGCCAGGTAATCAGAGTCTTTGAAGGCCCACCTGGGTTTGATCGAGAAGAATCTTGTCATCAGCATATTGCCTTGATTGAATTTTAGCAGATTCCATTCGAGGTGGAAATGCTCGAGAGAGGGCCAGCCACTCCTTAAAGAGTAGAGGAGCCAATATGCATCCCTGCTTTAAGCCTCTATTGGTCGTGATTTTATTAGTAGTTGACCATCTTAAGGAAACTCTTATGTTCGAGGCATATGAGCTGCAGATTATACACTGTGCATAGATCGCCATCTGGTGTTGGGCCCGGATGTTTGCAGTTTGTTTTTCTTCTTGGACAATGTTTGGAAGTCACGAGTTCGGTGACTCCTCCCTCGGTCCGTACTGCGCATGGGCTTCGGCTCCATCCTCAGATTGTTTTTTTCCGCCATCGGGCTCGGATGTAATACTTCGTGCTCCGGCTTCGAACCTTTCCAGTTCGACCTTCGACGAAAAATCCTCGTCCATCGAGATTCTTCAGACAAAATCATCTTCTTTATCTCTCTCTTCGGCACTTCCTCGATTCCAGGCATCGGCAGCGGCCTTCGGGCCTATCTCGACTCCGGTCTCGGCCGATGGAAAGGACTCCCTTTAAGAAGTGCCCAAAATGTGGGTCTAAATTTCCCCACACCGATCTACATCAGGTGTGCAACCTCTGCCTCTCTCCCGAACACGAGGCCCGAAACTGCCCCGCCTGCAAGTCTTTTCGATCGAAAAAGACTATTCGGGATCGACGAGCTCGACGCACCATGGCGCACTCATCGACCTCGGCTCCACCTGACATCTTCGGAGAAGACATCGGAGCTTCGGGACAGCAGCACACCGAACAGGAAGACGACCTCGTCAGCGCTTCCGAGGCCGACGACTCCGACGTGGAGGAGATCACACCGGCGCAGAGGGTCGTGAGTACTCTACCTCCTCCCACTCCCGCGCCCATACCGAAAGAGACTCAGGTTACACCTTCGCCTCCGGGCCTAGGCAAAACCAAACATACCGCTTCCATCACCCCACCTTCGGGCCCGGTGAAGAGGCATCACAAGTCTTCCGGCGGCTCGGGCTCGAGCCAGCCTACTAGCGGCGCCGAAAAACACCCTTCGGCACCGAAGAAAACCACACCAAGCTCCGTTCCGAAGCCATCGGTGTCGAAACCTGGCCTCTCTGTGCCGACCAAACATAAATCCCTCGGCACCGACGCTTCCGTGCCGAAGCCTGCCTCGGCACCGAACCAAAAATCGGAGGCCCCGAAAAAGCATGGCACAGATAAACCGAAGAAGCCGTCGGCCCCGAAAACATCGGCGCCGTCAGATGAATCGGTACCGGAGGAGCTCTTCACGCCAGATCCTCGACAAAAGACTTTAACAAAGGATCCAAAGACTGGACATTTGACTTTGTCTTCAAAGAAAAGACATTTAGACAAGCCAGCTCCTCCTCGACCGCCAGAACGGAAGGACTCTGCCACATCCCCTTTCAGAGTACCCTCCCTACCGCCTCCACCTCCTCCACCTCCCCCATCTCCGCCTCCACCTTCTCCACCCTTGCCTCATCGCTCTCCAACCCCGTCTCCAGACCCTGATGACCAAGGAGATCCCTACTATGATCCAACAGATGCCCCACAGGACCCCACTCCTCCGGGAACACCAGACCCATGGGAGGATTATCATAATCCAGACGTCCCAGATGTGCCTCAGGATGATCTTTATCCATCCAGGCCATCTCCACCAGAGGACTCCCTGGGGTTCCACCACTTGTTACAACGGGCGGCACATTATCATGGGGTGGAGTTACACAGTGATCCAGTTGAGGAAGACTTCCTACTTGACACTTTTGACATCTAGGGTCTTAAACCCCAGAATAGAGAAGAAATATAAGGCAGCCCCCACAGATCCTGCCTATATTAAAGGACCTGCGCCCTTAGACTCATTAGTGGTATCCACAGCTAGCAAGCGATCCAATTCTCAGTCATCGGGTGAGGCTCCACCACCCGAAGTCCAAGCTCTTAGATGCGTCAGGCAAACGCACTGCCTCGCAAGCTGCCAATATGTGGCGCATCGCCAACACGCAAGCGCTGCTGGCACGGTACGACAGAGCGCACTATGATGAGCTGGAGGCTATCATGCAACATCTCCCAGAGAATTATAAAAATAAGGCTCATGAACTGATACAAGAGGGAAAGATCATTACCAACACCTCTATTAAATGTGCACTCTATTAAATGTGCACTTGACGCAGCAGACACAGCTTCCAGGGCTATAAACACCAGTGTTCTGCTTCGCCGCCACGCCTGGCTCAGAATCTCAGGCTTTAAGCCGGAGGTCCAAGCATCTATATTGAACCACCCTTTTGACCAACAACACTTATTTGGCCCAAAAGTAGATGAAGCCCTGGAAAAAATGAAGTAGGATACAGATACGGCGAAGTCTATGGGGGCATTACAATCCCACACTCCTAGACGCTCCTTTCGCCGTTCCTCCTTTCGAGGCACTGGCAGGGGTTACTCTGCCGATAACGCCTCTACATCCTACAAGTCCCCTCCTCAGACTACCTTCACAAAGGGCTATCAAAGAGGTGGATATAGAGGGAACAATAATAAAGGCAGGGGCAAAACCAACCCCGCCCGTTCTGCCACACCGCCCACACAATGACTTTCCCCCGCTCCCCCCCAGACCATTCCACTCCAGTCGGGGGCAGACTACAAGACTTTTTTCAAACCTGGGAGACCATAACATCAGACAAATGGGTGACCCAAATTATTCAGTCAGGGTACTGTCTCGAACTAACATCTACCCCCCCAAATATTCCACCCAGGCACCGTACAATGTCACAAGAACATACCACACTGCTGAAACAAGAAGTAATCTCCCTCCTGCAAAAACAAGCTATAGAGCAGGTCCCCATCAATCAGCACAATTTAGGGGTCTACTGTCTGTACTTTCTGATACCGAAGAGAGACGAGACCCTACGACCCATTCTAGACCTCCGGCCTCTAAATGCATACATACATTCAGACCATTTTAACATGGTAACTCTCCAACAAGTTCTCCCACTCCTCTGCCAGGACGACTTTCTCACTACACTGGACTTGAAAGACGCATACTTTCATATTCCAATACACCCTTCTCACAGAAAGTACCTCAGATTTGTGGTGGACGGCCAACATTATCAGTTCAAGGTTCTCCCCTACGGGGTCACAACCGCACCAAGAGTGTTTACCAAATGTCTAGCAGTAGTGGCGGCACACCTCAGAAGACAACACATTCACGTCTTCCCTTACTTGGACGCCTGGCTAATAGAAGCCGCGTCCTACAACCAGTGTGTGCAACATACAAACACTACCATCCAACTACTCCACCAGCTAGGTTTCACGGTGAACCACCAAAAGTCCCAGCTGATACCGTCTCACACAAAGCAATACCTCGGTGCCACTATAGACATCTCAAAAGCTATAGCCTATCCCAATTCAGCCAGAATCGCAAGCATACAAGCCTTGCGCCAAAGATTCATTCTTCAGCACTCTCTCCCAGCAAGAGTGTTTATGAAGCTAATAGGGATGATGGCATCTTGCATCTTCATAGTGCCTCATGCAAGTCTCCACATGCGTCCACTCCAAGAGTGCCTAGCACGCCAGTGGAACCAGGCCCAGGGGCAGCTGACGGATCTGGTGTTGGTGGACGGTCGCACCCATCGGTCTCTGCAGTGGTGGAACACCACAAACCTTTCCAAAGGGCGACCGTTCCTGGACCCGGTTCCTCAGGCGATTCTAACAACGGACGCATCGCTCTCCGGCTGGGGAGCGCACCTATTACACCTCACAGTGCAAGGTATATGGGCGCCACAACAAAAGTTACTCCACATCAACCATCTGGAGTTACTGGCGATCTTTCTAGCCCTGAAATCGTTTCAGAAACAAATCTCAGCCAAAGCAGTCCTCATTCACACAGACAATATGACTGCAATGTACTACATTCAAAAACAGGGGGGGACACACTCTCCCCAGCTCTCTCGGTCAGCACAGAGCATATGGAGATGGGCAATCCCACAAAAAATCTTTCTCCTGGCACAACACGTCCCAGGGATACAAAACACCATGGTAGATCTGCTCAGCAGACAAACGCAGCAAATGCACAAATGGGAACTGCATCCACAAGTTCTTCACCCATTCTTTCACAAGTGGGGGCATCCTCAGATAGACCTCTTCGCCACCCACGAAAACAAAAAATGCCCAAGCTTCGCCGCCAGATACCCACACCCATTGTCCAAAGGCAATGCGATATGGATGAACTGGTCAGGCAAATTTGCATACGCCTTTCCATCTCTCCCGCTAATTCCATTAGTGGTAAGGAAGCTACAACAGCACTCCCTCACACTCATTCTGGTAGCTCCAACATGGGCCAGGCAGCCGTGGTACACCACACTACTACAGCTCTCAGTGGTACCACACCAAAAACTGCACCTGTCCCCATGCCTCCTAACCCAGAACCATGGAGAAATCAGGCACCCGGACCCAGCTCAGCTCAACCTTGCGATCTGGCTCCTTAAATCTTAGAATTTGGATACCTTAACCTTCCCCCTGATTGCATGAACATTATCAGGGAAGCCAGACGTCCTACCACTCGAGCATGCTATGCCGCAAAGTGGAAGAGATTTGTTGTTTACTGCCGTAACAATACAATCAACCCTTTAGATGTATCCATACATCACATCATATGCTATCTGCTCCATCTACAAAGGTGTAACCTGGCATACTCATCCATCCGTCTACACCTTGCAGCAATTGCTGCTTACCTGCAAAACAGACAGCATTTATCACTTTTCAGAGTGCCTGCTATTAAAGCTTTCATGGAAGGCCTTAAAAGAGTATTTCCGCCCAGGGCACCACCCTCACCTGTGTTGAATCTAAACGTAGTTCTTACAAGGCTAATGGGTCCGCCTTTCGAACCAATGCATAAATGTGAGCTGCAGTCCTTACTTGGAAAACAGCTTTCCTCATAGCTATCACTTCCCTTAGAAGGGTTAGTGAAATACAAGCGTTCACTATACAAGAACCCTTTCTACAGATACATCACAGCAAGGTGATACTTCGCACAAATCCAAAATTTCTGCCCAAGGTCATTTCCCCCTTCCATCTCAATCAATCGGTGGAATTACCGGTTTTTTTCTCGCAACCTCAATCTGTTGCGGAAAGGGCTCTACATACACTTGATGTTAAAAGGGCTTTACTTTACTACATACAAAGAACGCAATCTTTCAGAAAGACTAAACAGTTGTTTGTCTCGTTCTCTCCACCGCATAAAGGCAACCCCATCTCAAAATCAGGGATAGCTGGGTGGATTGTAAAGTGCATACAAATTTGCTATCACAAAGCAAAAAGAACATTATCTGTCCACCTAAAGCCCACTCTACAAGAAAGATAGGGGCTTCTATGGCTTTTCTAGGGAACATACCCTTAGATGACATCTGCAAAGCAGCCACATGGTCAACACCGCACACCTTCACAAAACATTACTGTGTAGACGTGCACTCCAAACAACAAGCTAGTGTGGGCCAGGCTGTACTAAAGACACTGTTTCAAACCACTGCAACGGATACCGGTGGTCGCCGCTAGGGTCGGGTACTGCTATATAATCTATGCACAGTGTATAATCTGCAGCTCATATGCCTCGAACGGAATATGCTACTTACCAGTATGCATCTGTTCTTGGCATGTAGAGCTGCAGATCTATACACGCCCACCCGCCTCCCCGGCTACCTGTATCCGTTCCAGTTCTATCCTATTTAGATACAACACACATGGGTTTCTTTACTATTATCACTACGCTCCATCTTTTCCCTGCTGGCGAAAAACAATCTGAGGATGGAGCCGAAGCCCATGTGCAGTACGGACCGAAAGGAGGAGTCACCGAACTCGTGACTTCCAAACATTGTCCAAGAAGAAAAACAAACTGCAAACATCCGGGCCCAACACCAGATGGCGATCTATGCACAGTGTATAGATCTGCAGCTCTACATGCCAAGAACAGATGCATACTGGTAAGTAGCATATTCCTTTTACCCAGGTGTCAGTGTATAGGGCAATAAGAGCGTTCAGTAAGGGCTGCGGGATGCCCTGTTTTGTTAATTTTCCCCAGAGTTTGGGACGAACAACGCTATCAAACGCTTTTCGGAAATCGATCAATCCCAAATATAGCGATTTTCCTTTGGTAGTGAGCGTACTCTCAATCATGTGAGCGAAACGGATCAAATGATCTTCGATGTGGCAGCCCTTTTGGAAGCAGGCTTGAGTTAAGGGTATTCATTTGCGGTCTTCTACCCAGGTAGTCAGTTCTTGTAGTAGAACATTTGCGTATGCCTTTCCTTCCACGTCAAGGAGGACACTCATCCGGTAATTGGCGGGATTGGACTGCGGGCCTTTTTTGTAGATGGGGACGAGAAGAGAGCTTGCCTCATATAAGGTGGCCAAGAGTACGTCCCAGTTGTGAATAGATGCTTTGTATATCTGTGTTGGTATGCCATTTGGGCCTGGTGCCCCGCCGGGCGCATTTTCTTTCTAATATGTGCAACTTGGTTTGGAGTTATCTTAATAGTGGACTCCAATCCGATATGAGAGTTAGTGTGGTTAGAACTAAAGAGGATAGGCCAGTTGTTTGTGGCTGGCTCTACATAGAGTGCTTCAATGTAGGCCTCCCATTCAGCATGAGAGATGTTTGTTACAGTGGGAGTTTGGGCAGATCTAACACCCTTGTTTACCCAGCTCCAGAATCTCCTTTGATTTTATAATTTTGTGGGCGGTTGCTCAATGGTGTTCTTCTTTCATCCTCTGGGAGGTGAACCTTGCCTTCCTGTATTCCTTGCGAGTGATCGATATCTTTTCTCGCAAGGATTTGTAATCTAAGTTGTTGTAGGCGCGCCTGCGCAGTAAGTCATTTAATTTTGTACTTAATGTTCGTTGTAAATTGCTTGCGCTCAGAGAGGTAGGGAGTGGGGTTGTTTGGCCTTTTAATTATCTTTGTGGCTAAGTTTTTGAGGTCCACCACTGCCATTTCCCACGATAATGCGGTCAATTGGTCACTGGACTTCTGTTTCAGTTTGACCAAACGTCATCCACCTTCTTTTCAATTATTTCCTGGTTATCCAGGGTCCACCGTAGTTTTCTTACAAGCTCCAAGTTAGATTCTTTCCCAATCAGATGGATTTTGGGGTGGTAGCACTGGCAGGATGAAACTTTGCACGTTAAGGCGGCATGATCACTTTCCGGTGAAGGAGTTAGCATAAATTCCTGCAAAAAGATGAAAGCGGGCAACCGAGATCCATATATAGTCCAGAGGGTCCATTCTGGAGGGGGATACATGGGTGTATGCAGCGGGCAAGTCCGAATCAAGTCTTCCATTTAAGATGCAGAGGCCTAGTTGGTTTAAGTACGCTGCCATCTTTATCCCTTGACCTTCCTTCCGTTGGTACTGAGACCTTATCTCCGGGATGGCCCACATTTGATCATCCAATGAGGATTGAAAAGAGAGATCCGGGCCTGTCTACATTAGGTTGGCGTTATAATCTCCCATTATTAGCCACATATTGTTTGGGTAATAGGAGGAGAGGTCTCTCGTGGCAGGGCGCATCTTACTCGAAGTTGTCTCTCGCTTGTTTTTGGTGGGATGTAGATAGATACAGCCAAAGATCGTTGATTGTTGTTTCAATTTGTTCTTTTCCAGACACTGTGTCTGGATTTTAATAAAAATATAATCTCCGTGCCGTTTGCAAAGTAGGGAAACTTTTGTGGCCAGGTTGTTCTTCACAGCAATCAACACTCCTTCCAATGCGTGGCCACCTATGTGAGATGCTGTTGCGTGGGATTCATAAACAGTGTAATCCTCCCAGGCAATATTTTCCAAGGATCAAGTTTCTTGCAAGGCAATGATACTGTGATTCTTCAGGATAAAAAAGTAGTTAACCTTTCAGTTCTTTCCTTAGTAAACCCGCGAATGTTCCAAGAACAGATTCTAAGATAATGAGCGACATCCTGGTTAATTTTCTGTTCGACTGAGGTGTTCTGTACTTTACCCTAAAGCCTGGGAGAGCCAGGACCAATCTTGGAAGGACTAGCGTTTGAAATTACATTGACGAGGGCCTCCTGCTTTAGATGCAGTTATTTGTAGCGGATTCTCTTTCCAGGACGTTGTTTGGGTTCCTGCTAAGGAGCCACACAAAACTGAAATGGGTGGTTGGGTAATTGTGTTGTTGTTAGACACATTTTTGTTGTTGTGGGCCGTTGGAGGGTTGAGTGCTCTGCCCTTTAAGAAAGCCGGATACTTGACCTTGGTCGCAAGACTAACCTGAATGCCCCAGTCACCCAGTCGATTTTTGTTATTCATTAGTACAGAGGCCATGTCTTTACTATGAAAGGTTACTACCATGGCCTGGTTTGTCTGAACCTGTTGTGGGGCGACAAAAGCCACACTTTCGATATCCGTTTTTATATTCTCTAGTCCTGGAAGGTGCAGACACAACTTTAGAATATTTCCTCTATTGAGGATGTCCCATTTCCCTTGGAATACATACTCTGGGTACTGCAATAATTTTGAGCTTTTTTGGGGCAGCTGAGTTGGTTCTGCGATGTTTAATGTAGTTTTATTCTGCTGTTGCGTGAGAATTACCACTAAGCCTCATTGGGCATCTTTTCCTTGGATGGTTGATTTAAACCTTTTGGTCTGTTTACTTTAGAGCAGTGTGGGCTGGCATCAAAGGAGAGTTCTTCCCCTCTTGCAGTTTCTTGAGAGGGCTGCAGCCTGTATTCGACTATTTCAAAGGGGTTCAGTGCCTTCTCGTTGTGCTTTTTTCCCAACTCATCCCTCAAATTAACTTGTGTTGCTATCTCCTCTGTGTTTTTTGTGTTGTCTTAATAGCTTCCTCCTCAGTTTCAAGTGGTTGTGCTAAGTCATAACAACGTATGACTGTATGAGGAGAGCCCCAGCCCATGGGCTTTTTTGCACCTTGTTTGAGCAAGGGGCGATTTCTTGATGGCTTTATAAATTTGTCCAGTGTCTTAAAATATTTCCTTTTTTTTTTCTTTTCTTTAAAAAAAAAAATATTTATTGGGACATCAAACAAAAAGAAATAACAGATTATATAATACCCAAAATAATTGAAGTCCACATTTGCATTATAAACCCCCCCCCCACCCACCCACATGGATCCAAAAACAAGGAAAAACCAAAAAACAACATTTGCTCAAATGATTAAATAAATAAATGATTCTTACCCTGGGATTAGCCTTACATTCAAACGGGGTTGGACACCCTGCTATTTAGGCAGAGATCTATTGATCTTCATCGGTGTTAATCCATCTAGTTAAAGATTCCCAATCGTCAGCCCCCTGGTCCTTGCCCTAGTTCCCCTTCTTTTAAATACTGAAGTCTCCCACTTCTAAATTGAGAGTAATTTGTCTAACCATACATGTACTGAGGGAGGGTCCTGGTCGAGCCCAGCACTGGCCAGACATAGCCTAAACACTGCCATCGCTATGAATACCAAGTCCCGATTTGATTCCTCCATTTCCTGATTGCTAATCCCCCAATAATCTAACCTGAGGGGTAAATTCAACCACATGTCCCAATATTAGTATCAAGGCGTTGTCCGATTTTGATCAACAGTTAGGCAAGTCTAGGGCAAGTAGCAAACATATGGACATATCCGCGGCTAACATTCCACACCGAGAACAGTGAATCCCTGATGTGCCACCCAATCAGTAGATTCGGGCTAGAGTGATATAAAGGTTACACCATGTCTTACAACGTTGTGCTTGTAGGCTAGCTGAAATAAGAGCTGTCTGGCTAAGCTGAAGAGAGTCTTCACACTCTCCTGGCCAAACTTGTAACATCTCTTGCCACTTATCGATGTGTTTGGGCATATCGTCCCCCATCTCCTTGTTAATAAGTTTATATATTGTGGACATTGATGGTCTAGCCCCCCAGATCAGATCTAAAAGAGGAATTTTGCTGCGACAGGTTACCTTCTTAAACAAAAAATCCCTTATCTGTAAATATTTTTACAAATGGTTATTTCCTATTTCAAACTTTTCCTTGATTAGATCAAATGTAGATATTTCCTTGTCAGATATTAAATCCCCTATATACAAAACCCCTTTCTTACTCCAAAGTTTAAAGTGTTCATCTTGAAATATATCTGGGAGTTGCCTATTGCTGTCTAGAGGAGAATATCTATGAATTCTACCAATAGTGAGTTTTTTCCGAACTCCCGTCCAGACCTTAAACGCACCCAATAAAACCTTGATTTTGACCCTCTTAAAGTAAGCACAGTCGATATGGCGCACGAGTAGTCCTTTGGCTTCTGCCCCGTAAATTAACCCGTAAATAGGTACTTTTCTAGATCCCACATATTCATCTTTCAGCAGATTGGCCATTTGTTTCAGAGCTGACCCCCAATAATACATTTGGAATCTTCCAGCACCAGAGGGTTGTGATCTGACATGACTTTCGGAAATGTAATTATTTTACTGCCATGTGCCATAAGAAACGAAAAAATAGTCCAGTCTAACATGAGTTTTGTGAGGGGCTGAGAAATACGTGTATCCAGGATCATTTCCCTCCTGTTTTGCCCATATATCCGATAACCCATGAAACACTTTTAATTGAGATAGAGATTTATAAACTTTCGGCTTCCGCCCTTGATAAGCTATCTCGGTATGATTGGATATCGAGCAACTTATATTTATATTAAAATCCCCACATAAAATAATTTGAAGGGGCCAGCCCACTAATTCAATATTCAACCAATTAAACCGTGCTGGGTCATCTAATACTGGCCCATAGACTGAACAGATTGTAAACAAGCTTTCATCTATAGTACATTGTGTAATTACCCATATTCCCAATGTATCCGTAGGGGACTGTGAAAAGCTAGCCAGGCCCCGCCGAGCGAATATTGCCACCCCTCTAGTCCTAACATCCTGCGTGGTCCAAGAAATCAATTGATACCCATCAAATTCCATGACCTTGCTTCTGCTGGCTTCGATATGAGTCTCTTGGAGGCAGATAATATCTGCCTTCAAGAACCGAAGATTCTAGTTAATCCCACGTCTTTTAACGGCATCATTTAGCCCACAAATGTTAATAGAAGCAATTCTAAGCTTCCCCATCAAAAGTACAATACAGTCCCGACATCCTGTGGCCCATCCCCAACACATCTAGAATCCGGAGAAAATAAGGGGAAATTTCCCTTGTATGGTTTGGATCTCTCCCTTCACCCCTCCACTCGACCCCCCCCCCCACACCCCCACCCTCTCAATAAGGCAAAACAGGTCCGCAGACCCTTGCAAGGCCTCCTGCCTTCGGCTGTGCCCCTGAGTTGCTCCCACGCCCCACCAAAAGTATCCAACATACCAAAGGAACTTCACAAATCACTCTAACAAATTTAACATACTTGGCCTAAGGAAATCAAAGAAAAAGAATACACATTAATGGCGCTTTATCCCTTTGAAAGTTCTGTTAAATATTCTTTAGCTTGGATCTCGGAAGTAAACACTCTAGAGTTCCCCTTATGAATAATCTTGAGTCGGGCAGGGTTCATTTAAAATACTTCACAACCAAGTTTCCTAAAAGGATCTATCATGTGTCGCAACCTCCATCTCCTTTCAACCGTTGTATGACAAAAATCTGGTCGTACGAAGGAGTGCCCTTGGATGATCTCTTAGCATCTGGACTAGCTTTCTCGAATATAGCCTCTCGGAGAAGAAAGTTCCCCCAAAAAATGAGGATAGTTCTAGGTTTCTCGTTTAGCCCTGTTCTGTTCTTTTTCAGCATCAACGGGAACCTGTGTACCCTCTGCAGCTCAGAGTCCCAGTCCCAATGTGCTAGCTTGGGAAAAGCACCCTTAAGAGTTTGATGACGAAACCCCGCATATCTCTGCTTTCGCATTCTCCTCTATGCCAAGAAGTCTAAGATTGTTCCTACTTTGCCTATTCTCAAACTCCTCTAATTTCCTGAGCACATCCCCCATTCTAGCATTGTTTGCTTCAATTTTCTGTTCTGCACCCTCTACTCCAGTCTCTAATCCAACCACGCGCTCCTCGAGTACAGTAGTCCGATCCGAGATTTCCAAGCAAAATTGAGTCACTTTTCGAATTGCTCCCTGAAGTTTTTTATTCACTAGCTGTGCCCTTTTATGATCTTAACGGACCTCTGCTTGCATCTGTTGCAGGGTAGAGAATATCAATTCCAAGGATGGGGGGGGGGGGGTTCTGACTTGTTGGCACTAGCGTTGGGTTCTTGAAAAGTATGTTTAGATGGATTGTCTTCCTCAGATTCACTTCCAAGTTGGAAGGCAGAGTAGTCCCATTGTAGTTGACCTACTTGACTGTTATCGGTATTTGACCCACTGCCTTGAGTTTTCCCTCTCATGCTTCTTCTCTTAGTTCTGACTGGCATCTTTCTCTGAGTACCAAGTTTAGATGGTGATGTACTACTGTCCTCCCCCGTGGCTTCAAGATCCTAAATCGCTCACATTGTTGTGCTCTGACTCATCCGTCAGTGAAAAAAATCTGTCTGCCTCCGGTGTTTCCACATTGAGAATATCGGAATTTGTCTGGGGGATTTTGGGTGTAGCTCCGCTTTTCTCACCTCTATTCTCGTTCCCCCGCAAATTCGTAGACTCTATGTTAATATTAACCATTTTGCTCATCTTGTCTAAAACACGGAGAAGCCCTTGGGCGCCACAGGTATGCGCCACGTTTTAGCTGCTGAATGCCGATGCGGAAAGCTTCCGCTGTCGTATAAGCAGCTTCGTAATTCTTGAGCTGGACGTACTGAAGAGAATTAAATATCCCATCCAGGTTCTGTGATATAGCCTCCGAGTCCAACTCGTTCGTGAGGTTCCTCAGCCAGTGCAGCTACATGTCGGGGGAGCAATTCTCGCAGCGGTTAGGCAGCCGCCATCTTGCCACACGGGCAGCTGAGTTGGTTCTGCGATGTTTAATGTAGTTTTATTCTGCTGTTGCATGAGATTTACCACTAAGCCCTCATTGGACATCTTTTCCTTGGATGGTTGATTAAAACCTTCTGGTCTGTTTACTTTAGAGCAGTGTGGGCTGGCATCAAAGGGGAGTTCTTCCCCTCTTGCAGTTTCAGTGCCTTGTCATTTTGCTTTTTTCCCGACTCATCCCTCAAATTAACTTGTGTTGCTATCTCCTCTATGGGTTTTTTTGTTTTAATACCTTCCTCCTCAGTTTCAAGTGGTTGTGCTAACTCATAACAACATATGGCTGTATGAGGAGAGCCCCAGCCCATGGGCTTTTTTGCACCTTGTTTGAGCAAGGGACGATTGCTTGATGGCTTTATAAATTTGTCCAGGGTCTTAAAAGATTTTCCACTGCATTTTTTGATTTATTTTTTTCCCTTGGGTTTCTCAGGGATCTCTTCTGAATCAAGCTCAGTGCAGGGGTCGATATCGACCTTGATTTGGCTCACACCTTGTGTTCCATGTTGGAAAGAATGTCAGAGGAGGCGTCTCCGCTTTTCTGTGAAGTGTTTCAGAATGTTAATGAAGAATGTTAATTACCTGGAACACCAGTTCTCTATCATGAGAATCACATTAACTTCATTAACAAAAGCCGGTCATCCCTTATAGAGGTAGTCACAGCTTTAGACCCTTTATTCTTCGGTAGACCATCAAAATGGACTGCGGCACCAACTGTTGTGGTTATTAATATATAATTTCTGGACACAAAAACTTTTCTGGTGAAATCTCAGTAGGTCTGTTTCTATTTAGACCTTTTTTCAGATTTGAAAAGTTGTTTAAATAAGCTCTACTTGTATTTAGGTGGCACTATCTTTAACCTCCGAAACCATAAATTCCCAACTTTGCCTCATTTGTTTCATGTAACACACGGCTGTTTGAGTGAGGATCCATTTTAATGTCACTTGAAGGAATGCTAGCAAATGATGTATACATTATAAAAAATCAAAATACTCTGAACATGGTCTATATTCATAATGCACAGTTCATTGCAGCATGAATGGGATGTTATTTATGTAATGCAACAATACTTATTTTTTCTTTAGTACTTGAGGAATTTGGATCCAAACTCTGCTTACTATGATCCCAAGACGAGAGCTATGAGAGAGAATCCATACGCCAATGCTGGCACAAACCCAGATGAGTAAGTGTCCCATTTTCTTCCTGCTGCTTTGATATCTTGCCCCGTTGCAATAATCCAGTGTGACGTAAACATGCATAGACATTATTAACAGTGAGATTCTCAATTGGGCTGTTGCCAATACTTCTTGAGAGACTGGTATGATTAAACTACAGCAGGGAGTCTCCAAACTTTTCGGTAGTGATAGCTACTTCTGACCAGTGAAAATCGTGAGCTATTGGAGGCCAAGTCACTTGTGCATTGTTACCAGACACCCTCACACCCAGCTTTATTGACTCTAAGCCTAATGTTCATATAGCCATGGTAATGTCCATAGAGATGGTTTCAACAAAATACTTTGATTAGGGCCATTATGACAGGATTGCCATGTTTGAGAGTGCAGTCTTTAAGGATGTATGAACATGCGTGCTTATGAATGAGATACATGTGTGTTTATGGATGACAGAGACAGTTGTATGTACTTGTGCCACAGGACATACCTTTTGCCATATGTGGCACCGTTACATGTATAACACACATGGGAGAAATGTAAAGTGCTGAAAAATGTTCTGGCAAAATGTTCAGAGTATGAAAATGTTTCTACTCTTTAAATTTCTCCAACATAAAATAACGGCTGTATTTTTCACTTATAAATATGGCACTGTATCGAGAAAAATAAACTGAAGAGTTAACTTTGTTTATATGGATTCCATAAAACTCATAATTTAAATTTTCTCCCATTTCCAAGTGTCACATTTACAAACACTAAGCATCTTATTCCCACATGGTGCCATATTTATAACAGAAAAATGCATTTGTTTAAATAAGAGGAAGTTTAAGTGAATTAACATGCTTCATGAAACATTAAGAGATATTTGGCTTAATTGAAAGTGGAGAAAGACATAATAGTAAATTTTTCATAGACAAAGGTTTCTTCACTTTAGATTTTTCCCATTAAAAAAAAAAGACTATTTTTCAGTTATACATACTGGCCACTGGGAGCAATAGGCCTGCTGCTTATAAATGCGACACTTTGAAATGGGAGGAATTAAAATGAAGAGTTAATCATTAAAGAAACTTTTCGTTTTCATTTTCTTCCATTTAAAAGCATTCAGAAACATAATTTTGTGCTCATGCTCCAGGACTTTTATTTGAGTTAAATACCTCAGTGCTTCAGTTCTTCACCTCTGTGACCCAGCCTGGTCCATAAATCTGACTGAGCAATGCTCATTATCAGGCACTGCTATCTGCAACATGATGATAACAATGTAAAGTAAACACAGCTTTCCCATAATGTTAAAAGAAAAATGGGACCCTGTGCTTATTTAAATGTGAACTGAATGAAGGCTGTGAGCTACTTTGAAGGTGCCTGGGAGCTACTTGTAGCTCGTGATCGACTCATTGGAAACACCTGCTCTAGTTTAACTTAAAGGTTACTAGCCAATGATCTACATCTAAAGTGAGTATGGATTAGTTTATCCATGCCCTAAAAAGTTAAATAAAATGTGGTCAAAACAGTTATGTCATGTTAAGGCACATTCCATATGGTAATAAAATCACATACTGTCTGACCCAATTGTAAAATGAGCATTCTTACTTGACTAGCTAGGACATGCTAACTCTACCTGGAACATCAAGCAATCGTAGACACTTTGCTTGAGTTCCTAAGCAGAGCATGCATATAAATTGTCAAAGTAGATACATCTTACCCAATTTATAATACAATTACAAAGAGACTCCTTGTGAAATTGTCTTGTCAGTTACAAAGTATTCATTAACTTGTTTGTGTCCACAATATGCCACATTCCATATTTTAAATAACTTGTAACTACTTCACAGACTAACTTTGAAAGCAGCTGCATATTACAATTTGGTCTAATGGGGCCACCTACTTGATGCACAGATTAGGGCCTTAGAGAAGCAAGACTCAAGTTTACATACTTTGGATACCAGACAACTGTTACTCGACTTTCTGACTTTACTGGGCGGGACTCAGAAGTGATCATAAGCACAAGAGGTTTCAAACACATGAACTCTGACCTTATACACGTAACATTGTTGTGTTTGAATTTGAACTGGTCAGTCATATGGTATACTTTAACTGAGGTGTCCAACTCACATCTTTTAGATTCACAGCACTTCATGACACCCATTTCCGAAATAGACTCCCACTGGAGGAGATTGCTCTCCATTTTGCTAGCAATAACTTTAGTGTGCATCCTCTGTTACTTGAGAAAGCCTAATATAGAGGTGGCTCACCAAAATGTTTAGAATGCAAGAAGACTGCATACAGAGACTAAGATCAGATGGGCACATTTGACATGATTTGGTCACCTATGCTAGGTAAAGCCTGACAGCATTTATGCTTTCCTTCACACTTTCTTATCAATGTTGTCTCAAGCTGTATCCTGAAAACACACTGCTAGATGCACTACTCCTAATGTCTTAGAAAATTCTGTGGCCTGTGAGCTCCCAATTTCTTGTTAAATTCCTTTTGGAGGCAAGACACTGAGTGCTTTCATAGCACCCTCACTACTGTTTACATCATAATGATTGTTTTAGGCATCGAGTCACACATTAAACTGACTTTGGTTTATTATCACACTGGCTCGATTACGTTCTAGACAAGTAGCTCCTTTTATTAATGTTGTAAGCATTGACAAAATAACGTGAATACCATGGAGGTCAAAGGACCCTGTGGTGAAGGACCCCATTAAATCCTTGCAAACTGTACACTATCCTCTCACTTCCTTGTCCCTCCCACCTTTCTCTTACTCACTATAAGTATGTACTAGATGTTGATTGGCCCCAATTTCCTCTCTCAATTGCCTTCCTTTTTCACCTCCCTCTTTTGTATCATACTCTTGGGCCAGTAATTTCCACTTGAGTAAATGAGAGGAAAGCCATTCATTGTTTAAAATGATTTAATCTTGGCTTGGAATATCCACATTAAGACTCGTTTGAATCCTAATCCTTCACTAACCAAGCAACACAAGACCCCATGAAGACTGTTTTATATAGTTAGTTAGTATGCAACTCCCACCAACATGGATTGACATGCATGTTATCATATTTCTATTTTCTAATTGTCTTTGCATTGTCTCTGCATTTGTTTGAGTGCTTAATGTCTATTGTTGTATTTTGTACAAACAAATATTAAAAAATAAAAGCGATGGCTGAGAAAAGTACAAGGGCATGTCTGGTGAAGTAACAGTTTTATAAAATAAAGTAACAGAGAAGTATTGTCAGTTTTGGTGCCCATCTACTCCCTAGTAATATTATCCCCGTAAAATCTTATTACCACAGTGTTTTAGTTCTGAAATCAAATTGTTCTTAGCCAAGTTTTTTTTGTCTTTTTCTCAATGTTTTTTTATTTGAATGTGTTTATTAGATTTGTACAAAATAAACATGAGACAATTACATAAATCACATCTTATCAGTGGCAGTTCACAATAAAAACAGTGCAGTACCGTACAAGTAATTAATAAGGGTTGCATCGATCCCATGGCAATTGTTGACATCGTTGTGTCCAACCATTGTACATACCAATCGCAACGCCTCCTTAGGGCGAAATATAACAATCTATAACTCCTATTGTACAGGCTCAGCCCTGCAAGTCATTCTGAGGTTCAGCAGGGGTGGAGTCGTGTACCACAGGAACAGCGCCCACTTCAGGTATTTCCTTGTTTGCCATAAAAGTCTTATACATAGCCCAAACGTTTTTGGGCCTATTGCGAGGCGGTAACATTTCACTATAGTTTTCAGTTTGGGTACAACAATACATCATATCCCTTGACCATTGAGCTAATGTAGGAGGAGGACCGCATAGCCAACATATTGCCACACACCTCTTTGCTAGTAATAAGCCCATATCTATCAGTCGTCTCTTCGCCTTAGGGATAGGTTTAGAGTACCCAAACATGGCAAGCCTCGGATCGGGAATTAACGTCAACTTAGTAACACGATTTAGTTTGTCAAAAATCAGTCCCCAGAAACAAGCTATCCCCGGACACACCCAAGCTAAATGAAAGAAATCAGCGGACCGTACGTTGCATCTATCACATGTAGACTCCTCTCTTAGGCCATAGCGGCACAGTCGTTCCGGGGTATAATAACCTCTGTTAAGGTATTTAAAATGTACCACCCTATGCCAGCCATTTAATGATATACACTTTGTGCTCGTGTAACAGTAGGACCATATGTCGTCAGTAAGGTCACTCTGTAAGTCTCGCTGCCAGGCCAGTCTTGATTTAGTGTATTTGTTTCCCCTATTAGACATTGAAATGTGGTAGATCCTAGACACCTTCCTAGCAGGTGTTTGTGCTTTAATGAGAGCAGTCCAGGCTGGCACCTCAGGGGGTTCTGCCATATCCTCTCCCAGTAATTCGCTAAGAGCATGTCTAACTCTGTGGAATTGGAATTTAGCAAGAAGGGTCGGTGTGTCATGCTCCCCAATCATGTCCCCCCCATGTCCGCGCAACTCTGTTGGTGAAGAGATCACCTATGAGATGGGCCTTGAGCGTCTGTAGAGCTGCTAGAACCCCCCTGTATTTACATGGTGCGAGCCAGTGGCACCACTCGAGGCGGGCCGCCGGGGAATACAAAATAATCTCTGCCTGAGTGGCCAATAAGTAGTGCCAGGCGTGTGCGACTGTGTTAAGGGAGTCGAGTATCCCCGTTCGTCTATCAGGGGATGTAAACAGCAAGGCCGGAATGGCCAGTGGAGCGGCAACTATTGTTTCAATCCGGACGTGCGGTATGTCAAGCGGACCATGTATCCAATAATATGCCTGCGCACTTTGAGCAGCCCTATAATATAGGTCGAAATCCGGTGCACCCAGTCCCCCCATTGAATACGGTAGTGTAAGTATTTGCCAGTTGACGCGCGCTCGTTTTCCCGCCCAAGCAAGGCGTAACATAAGGGACTTGAGACGTTGAAAAAACACTCGCGGCAACACCATGGGTATATTCATGAAGAGAAAAAGAAAGCGCTGCAGTATAATCATTTTCATAAGGGACACCCTGCCCATCAGCGACAAAGGGAGGTTCACCCAGCGGTTAACATCATCCTCCAATTTACTGATTGCCACCCTATAATTCTCCCTGAAAACCACATCAGAGTCCGTGTGCAATTTAACCCCCAAGTAGCGCACCGCCTCAATAGACCACTGCTGAGGGTATTTAGGTTCAAAAGCCATCGTGGCCGGCATCAGGGGGAACATAATGGATTTGTTCCAGTTGACCCGTAGGCCAGTCATGGAGCCAAAGAGAATAACTTCCCGTAAGACTGGGGAGAGGTTGGTTTCGGGATTGCGGACATAGAGTAGTGTGTCACCGCATAAGTGGAGACGATCAACTGGTAGTTCGGAAAACGTATGCCTCAGTGAATATGATACTCCCGGAGAGCACAAGCTAGAGGCTCAGCTGCCAGGGCATATAAAATGGGGGATAGGGGGCAGCCCTGTCTCGTGCCCCTGGATATTTGAATAGTGTTAGTGACCGGGGAGCCAATTTTTATACGTGCTGTGGGAGAGTAATACAGCACAGCGAGGAGTAGAATAAACATCTCTCCCACTCCCATGTGAATGAGGACTTGCCGCAAGAAGGGCCATTCGACAGAGTCAAACGCCTTCCCCATATCCAAAAATACTACTAAAGCAGGCACCTCCGGTCTAGTATGTTGCAAAGCGGCAAAGACCGTACGCAAGTTATACGTCGGGTTCCAGCCCGGCAGAAATCTTTCCTGCTCCGGGGCCACTAAAGTCGGCACAAGTGGAACCAAGCGATTGGCAAGCAATTTCGCCAAGATTTTTGTGTCCACGGTCATTAGGGATAATGGACGATACGAGGCACAATCATCCGGGGGCTTACCCGGCTTAAGGATAGCCACTATAACCACTTCTCTCATAGAAGGCGGCATCGTGCCGGCGACACACATATCTTCAAATAGTGTGATCAATTGTGGCAGCAAGAGATCAATTAACGTCTTGTAGAAGGCTACCGTTAGGCCAGCCCCTCCCGGCATGCTTCCCGTCCTCATGCTAGATAGGGCAAGTAGTATTTCATCCCTTTCAATTGGCCGTATCAAAAATTCCCGATGCCAATTAGTCAGCCATGGTATCTTAATATACGTTAAGTAGTCTAGTATGTGCTCATCCGAACTGCAGCCTCTCGAGGACCCTCCTGGACGTTCGCCCTCGCCGTAAGTGCGAGCAGTGGCATATTTTTCCAAGTGTTTAACTTCCGCATCTGCCTCGGCGTGGTAGTCCTCTAGAGTCTGTTTTAATTCTAGGGTAAGTGCTTCATCAGGGCCAGCTAGCAGGGAGGTTTCCAATACCTTTAGCTTGCGCTCTAGATCTGCCAGTCTGTTACGAATCAATTAAAGGACACCCGCATGTTTGGATATCGCCACCCCCCCGTATATACACCTTGAAAGCCTCCCATACAGTTTGGAATGAGTGAACCGATCCCACATTTGTCTCAAAGAACAGCTCGATCGCTGTGGCCATTTCCTCCTTAAAGACGGCGTCTAAGAGGGAGTAGGGTGGGAATCGCCAGGTAAAGGGAGGGATACGCATCTTAGGAGAGTCAAGCACCAGTAAAAGGGGGAATGATCAGAATGGGTACGAGGTAGAATCTCACAAGAACCAGTAGTCGATTCTAGGTGGACATCATAATACGCAGAATAATTTAATAATTTGGCGTTTGTACTGGGCAAATTGTCTGCGCGCCTCCTGCACACGCGCCGTGGAGTTTGGATATAAGGAAATGTTGGACCCCTCATACTGTAGAGATTCCTTAGATCTGGCTGCAGACAGTGCAGAGTCACGGTCCCTGTAATTCAACAATCAGGCTATTATGGGCTGAGGCGGCGCCCCAGGGAGGGGGGCACGGGCCCAAGAACCTATGCGCCCTCTCCACAACGAAAATGGCAGAGAAGACTTCTTTGCCTAGAAGAGTGGTCAGCAGAGTCTCAACAAACTTCTCCATGTTGCCCGTTGGAGTAGATTCTGTGATTCCCGTGATGCGCAGGTTATTACGGCATGAGCGCGCCTCCAAATCTTCGGCCTTGTCTTGGAGAGTCTGCAGAGCTCTTTCCACTTTTTGGCAACCAGTATCCAGTGATGTGTGTGCCTCCTTCTCCTCAGTGATCCTACGCTCCGCCATGTCCAATCTCTCCGCATGTTTATCTATTCTCTTGGACATTCTGTCCATGTGGTAAGTGAGGGCGTCCATTTTGGAGCCCAGGCCTGCCAGAGTTCTTTTCCATAGAGATCAGCATGGAGCAGATATCACCCTCCCCCATGTCAGGCAGGTGCTCTAGAGCGGCATCATCGTCATCTACAGTATAGTCTCTGCTTTTGGACTCTGGTCGAATGTAAGCTTAGGCTGATTTCTGTCAACCCTGCCCATTGTGTGTGGCGTTGTACTAGTAAGCACCAGATTGCAATAGAATAATGGCCGAGTTAGGAGAGGGGAAGCTAAAGCAGACTAGAAGGGACGTACACTGTGTGAGAAAGTGCCATCTTTCTTGCATGGTATGCCCCCACGTTTTGCTGAATTGCTGAATATACTCTGCCCTGGACTCCTGCCAATCAGGTGCCCGGGGCCTATGTTCCTTCCCTAAAACACAAAACACAAATTGACAAACCCTGGCCACCTGTCAGCCCCTGGTAAATGGTACCCTAGGTACCCAGGGCCTTGTGACCAGGGAAGGCCTCTAAGGGCTGCAGCACTCATTGTGCCAGCCTGTACCCTTACACACACACACACACTGCCCTTGCAGGCTGGCTGTCTGGGTACAAGACAAAACAAAGAGTTGGCATGGCACACATCCCTGTGTGCCATGCCCACCACCTACACTGCCATGGCATACATCAGCCACCCCTCTAGCTGGGTACCCTATGCCAGTGGTGTGGGCGCAGGAGCCCTGTGCCCCTACAGTACCCAGGTCCATTCCTGGGCACTGTAAGTGCAGTGCTGCCATTTAAGAGTACATGGTGCTGAGAGCTCGTCAAACACGAACTCCACAGCACCATAATGGCAACACTGAAGACTGAGAAGTTTGGTATCAAACTTCTCAGCACATTAAACCCACACTGATGCCAGTGTGGGATTTAATGTACCAAGCACCCCAGAGGGCATCTTAGAGATGCCCTCTAAAACCTAACGTACAATCCACGTCTGTTCTGAGGCTGCCTAGGCTGCCACACAGCAGACATGTTGCTGGACCCCTGGGTAGGAGGGCCCCTACTCTCCTGGGTCTGCAACAATGCACATCCTGGGCGAGGTGCTAAATCCCCTCCCCAGGATGGGCAGGGGGAAGCTTTAAAGGCATGCCGCCTCTGTGAGCTTCCCCAGGCCACTTCAACCCCCCACTCTGGCGGGAAGGTTGCCCGGAAACCCCAAATAAGGACAGGGGATGTGCCAGCCTGCCAACACCACCCCTCAGGTGGGGGAAGCAAGGTGAAGCACATCTCCGGGCTCTCGCCATCTTGAAAATGGGAAGCCCTGCCCAATCAGGACTAGGCTACTGCCCACCTCCCACAGGAGAGAGGCAGGATAGGGGGTGTACTCACCCCAGGACAGGGACCCATTGGTCCCTACCCTTCACCTACCTGTAACGCCCCTAAATCTAGTATTTAGGGGCACCCTGAACCTTCCTTCCCAGTTTCCAGATTCCGAAATCCGAAGAAGAGCTAGAAGAAAGAAGACCTTCCCTGCAGCTGCTAAGAAGAGGAAGACACCAACTGCTTTGGCCCCAGCCCTACCGGCCTGTCGGCCCTCGAACCTGCTCCTGCTCCAACCCAGCATCTCTTGTGGCCAGCAACCTCACAAACCCCGGACGACCTGGCTACCTTTTAACTCTAAACCCCTGGGACTCCCATGAGTAGAGGCTGTACTCAAAATCTACTTCTAATCCCTGGCAGCAGCCCGGAACCGTGAACCCTTCACACTCTGCACCCGCCAAGCCTGGCCTGTGCCGGAGTGAACAAAAACCACGAGGACGACCCCACGGCGACTGTGACCCCGAGTCCGGTACCCAAGTACCTCCCTCGACACTCATGAAGAAACCTGCAGCCTCAGAACCAGGTGCCCCCCCAACCGCGATGAACAGAGGGTAAGATTTTCCGACACCAAAAGGCACCCCTGCACCCGGTGCTTTGCAGCCCCCTGTGCCCAATCCCGGGGTACCCACCTATCCTCAAACTACCCAACTTACCTCTCGAAGTGGTGGTGACACCTGAAGAATCTTCGTCCCCGAGCTTGCAGTCTTTTTCTAAACCGGAGCTTTCCCATTGAAATCAATTGAGCGCCCGAAGGCTCAAAAGCACCCTGCACCCAGCCGCCCGAGTGGCCCTGGCAGTGCAAACTCTACACCTATCTACTTCCCCACTTGCCCTGAGTAAGTGACCAGGAGCCCAGCTCCCACAGCCGCGTGGCCTGCTAGTCAGCAGCCACTAAACAAGGCCTCCCTACCTCTCATAGGATAACATTGGGCCCAACTCTCTCTCTGCACCCGGCCGTCCTTTTGCCGCTGAGGGTGAACCAACTGTACCTACCTGACCCTGGGAGACCCCTGAGTCTTTGCCCAGAACCTTAACTCTGCCAGTCGAGTACTTACCTTTAAACCGATAACTCAATTTTCTCCATAGGGTAACATTGACTGGTTTTTCCTGAAATTTGTGGACTTTTCAATACTTAAAATATTCACCAAAAATCAGCCGAGTAACGAAAACGAAAATACTCACCTACTATTAGGTGAGCTTCCAGTGCTGGATCTTGGTGCCCAGCACTGATTCTGAAAAATACTTACAACTGTACTTACCAGTAACCCAATTTTCTCCCATAGGAAATCATTGACTGTTTTTTTGTGAAATTTCTTCTGTCAATTTCTGAAAACTTTAAATATTCTTTAAAAATCGTATAATTTCTGAAAACGTAATTACTTACCTGTTTTGGATAAAGGTCCCAGTACTGAGTCTAGGCACCCAGTACTGGATTACAAAAGTAATGAGAACATACTATACCTGCAACTTGAATTTTCTGCCTTAGGGAATCATTGACTGTTTTATATTAAATATTTTTAAAATAGCAAAATATTGTCTAAAAATCATCACAGTAATTAAGTCAACTTTTATCACTTGATTCCAAGTACTGACCCAGGACTGAATCTAGCATCCAGTCCTGGAAATCCAAAAGTAATCCTAAAAGTAATCTGTTGCAAATAACTTGAAACTTCCAGTGAACTCAATGCATTATTGTGTTTAAAATTGTGTTGCCTATTGCAACCACTTGTAACTTTATACATACGTCAATTGCATATTGCAAAAGTATTTATATAAAGCATCTCATTCTGAGAAAGTATATTTTAATACCTATTGTTGGTTCTAAAATAAAACAAGCACATATTTTTTATATATAAACCATTGGCCTAGAGTTCAGTTATTGAGTGTGTGAGATCATTTGCTGACTGTGTGTGCAACAAATGCTTTACACTGTCCTCTGATACTGCCTTACTGCTCGACCAAGCTACCACTTTAGAGAGTAAAGTTATATCTAACTTTAGCCTCTGCCAAACCTCTGGGGACTGTGGACTCTGTACACCCTGTACCTATTTGGGAACAGTATATACAGAGCCACTTTCTCACACACTGGCTCCCCACTGCCGATGACTGCAGCACTCTCAAATCCTCCCCTTGCACTGCGGCAGCCTGGGAGATGTAAGTACAGCGATTGCAGGCAGATATAGGAGATGGCATAATGGCTCTGAGGGGAGAGCGGGCAGGGCGGCGAGCAGTAAGAACAGGCTGAATCGGCCCCCCTCGCACATTGCACTATCACCGGAGAATGGAAGTACAGTGCCCCCGGTCTCCTCACCAGGCCAGGACACCCCACGTTGGGGCGAGTGTGGCCCCACACACTTCCTACAGGCCCGTTGTCATCACCGGTACCACTTCTCTATCTTCCCCAGGTGGGCGCCCACCGCGTCTCCGCGGCGGCCACTATTGCAGGATGCCCACAGGGTTCCAAACGCAGGGCCGGTGCACTCCTCCCCGATCGCTGAAAGCGACGCCTGAGCAGACTTTGCAGGTGGTAACAGCCCGCCGGGCCGAGTCGCAAAGCCCAGGCCGCCTTCTAGGTCGATGTGCGCACGCCTGGCGGCCGAGGAAACCAAGCACCGCAGGCGATCACAATGCCCCAAGCGGTTCGGGAAGCAGAGCACCGCGGAGTCCTCCGCACGGCTCCTAGGGCCACAAGCGGGCAGTTCGATGGCAGTACCTGGGGTGCAGCACAGCAGCGTCCAAAGTCAGCCGTCACGATCAGGGAGCTGATCAAAACAGGCCGTCACTACTGTGAGATCTGGGTGGGGAAGGGAGAAGGGTCTGCCATTGAACCACTCGCTGCCCGTCAACCACCACAGCAGATCTTTTGCAACACCGTCATGTGGCACTGCAATAAACAGGGTGGAGTGGGGTCGTGGACCCTCTGTCAAAAGGCCCTGTGTCTCTGGACTAGGCTGGAACGTCCCTGACGGTTCAACGCCTGGCCGGTTCTCTGAACGCTAGTGGGGACACGCTCAGCCGAAGGTTCCTTGCGGATCACGAATGGCATCTCCATACGGAGGTGGCACAAGGTCCCTTTTAGTGGAGGGGAGAGGCTTGGTTAGATCTGCTCACCTCCGGAGAGAACTTGCAATGTCAGCTGTTTTGCGTGTCAAAGTTTCCAAGGCTGCACTCGCTCTGCGGCGCTTTTAATCGCGAGTGGAGCTCAGGCCTCCTATATGCCTTTCCGCCCATACCCCTTCTGCCCAGAGTGCTCAAGAAAATCAGGAGCGACCGGGCACAAGTTATTCTTGTGGATCCAGACTGGGCACGGAGAGTTTGGTGTACAGAGCTTCTAGACATGAGAATCGATCCTCTGGTCAGGCTGCCCCTTCGGGAGGATCTCTTTCGCAGCAGCAGGGGAGGCTCCTCCACCCGAATCTGTCCACTCTACGCCTCCTTGTGTGGAGATTGAGCAGCAACAGTTGACTGCTTTTCACCTTTTATCATGCCACAGTGGACCTTAATCTGGTGCTCACCTTTTTGGTGTGTGCAAAATCTGAAAGACACACCTTAGTGATAGATTCCTTACCTTAGAATATCCCCAGGCGTCAGACTGGATCTGGAAAGTTTTGCTAGCAGTAACCCCTGTGCGACAGTAGGTGGCATCGTGCGGCTCCGTCACTGGCGTCGCAAGCGCCGAGATGACGTCATGGAGACTACTTAGGTGCCACCCATGCGCGCGGATGTCAGTTCTTTCTTTTTCCGCGCCAGCAAGCGCAGATCCGGTTAGAGCACGTACCTTAGTCACTTTTTGACTACCCTTTTTAAGACTTTTTGTCTCCTGTACTCCTTGGTGCACGTAGGGATGCCTGGATTTAAGTCTTGTGGGACCTGCCATCGCAATATGTAGGTGGCGGCCCCCCACAATATTTGCCTCTACTGCCTGGAGACCGACCACGACTCCCAGTCCTTTCGGGACTGTCGTACCATGGCCCGGAGGCTTTGAGGGAGCGGCACCGGAAGCTGCTGGAGGTCAGACACTCATCCCAGCGCCGTTCCAGGTCCAGGGACCGTTCCCGGGAACGCTCGTGGGGCCGCAGTCGTCGCTCCTCAGGTTCCAAGTCTTCACCCTCGGATTCGGGTAAGAGACGACACAAAAAGAAGTCGAAGAAGCGAGTTCGCTCTCCGACATCTCCCCGTCGGTCATCGTATGCGGACGAGGGGGACAGGGGTTCTGCCCCTGCGGCTCCTTTGGCGCCTGGGAGTCCCGCGGCCTACCCACCTTACCCGGGTCAGTCGGCGACTCCCAAACAGGTGCAAGAATTTCTTGGTACCATGGACCGCCTCTTTAGACCTCGGGCTCCAGCCGGCGCGCCTTTGGGCCCCGCGGTCCCAGGACCATTTTGTTCCGGCCTGGGATCCTCATTGGGACGCGGCGCCAGCGCCGTTTCCGACGCAGTTTGTTCCTTCTCCGGCCCCAGCTCTGCCACCGCGGTCTGTTCCCCATGCGACGGATGTGGAGGACGACTGGGAGGGGTCCGAGGACCCTCTTGCCTGTCAGTGTGACTCCGAGCAGGACTGGGTGGACGACTTGGAGGATGCCGGCAACCTCGACGTCTCCTCTGACCCGGGGTTTGCCTCTCCCCCACCTACCATGGAGGAGGGTGCCTCCTACACGATGGTGCTCCATCGGGCAGCTGAGGTTCTCAATCTTGATCTCCCTACGGTGGCCCTCAAAACTAATCTCCTCACTGAGGTGCTCCAGACAGCGTCCACTTCGTCAGAGACCCTGCTCCCATTTAACGACGCCCTCACTGACGTCTTTTTGGGCACTTGGTCGCGGCCAGCCACAGGGGCCCCTGTGGATAAGAATGTCGCCAGGTGTCACCGTCCGGCGCCTGGTAACCCTGCTTTTCTGACCACTCATCCTACGCCTGGGAGCCTGGTTATCCAAGCCTCGACGTCACAGAGTGCCTTTCCCACTGCTCCGCCGAATAAGGACTCTAAGAAGCTGGATCAGTTCGGTAAGCGGTTGTTCTCTTCGGCCAGCTTTGGGCTGCGGTCAGTGAACACCGCCTGCTTAATGGGCCGCTATTCCCACGCGGTCTGGGATACAGTTGCAAAGGTGGTGCCTCAGGTTCCTGAGGAGACCCACGCTGTGCTGTCCCAAACTGTTTCTGAGGGTAAGGATGCGGCTACGTTCGCCATTCGGTGTGGTTTGGACACCACGGGCTCGCTGGGTAGGGGCGATTTCTACGACTGTGGCGCTTCGTCGCCATGCTTGGTTGAGATCTACCGGGTTCTCGCCGGATGTCCAAAGCTCGTTCATGGACATGCCCTTTGATGGCACTCGCCTGTTTGGTGATAAGGCCGACAGTGCACTGAACCGTTTTAAGGACTCGCGGGCCACGGCCAACTCCTTGGGTCTTTCCGCAAAGAGCCCGGCCACTCCTGGTTTTTGTTCTTTAGTGGCCACGGCAGAGGCGCCCAGGCATGTTCCTTCAGCAAGCCTGTGCAGAACCAGCCTCAGCGCGGATGCGGCTTCCGCAGGGGCGGGTCTGGGAAACAGCGTGGGGGTCAGTCCACTTCCGCCCCCGCTGCTTCTGCCTCCAAACCATACGAATCCGAGCTTTGTGGAGCCAGTGGGTGGCAGGATCCGCCACCACCTCCCCCACTGGCCTGATATCACATTGGACAAGTGGATGTTGCAGACCATCCGCAGGGGTTACTCCCTTCCTTTTCAGTCCTCCCCTCCAGCCATTCCACCTCGGTGCCACCGCATGTCGGGGGATCACTTGGTGCTTCTCAAGCAGGAAGTCACGGCCCTCTTGGCCAAGGGGGCCATCGAGTGCGTTCCTGGGCCGGAAGTAGGGAGTGGTTGTTATTCCCACTACTTTCTGATCCCCAGGAAGGACAAAGGGGGCCTGCGCCCCATCTTGGACCTCCGGAACGTCAATCGTTTCCTCTGGAAGGAGAAGTTCAAAATGCTGACTCTGGCTCAGTTCCTGGCTGCCCTTGACCCTGGAGACTGGATGGTAGCGTTGGACTTGCAGGACGCATATTTTCACATCCCCGTCTTGCCTGCCTACCAGCGTTACCTGCGGTTCACGGTAGGCCAGGAGCATTTTCTGTTTGCTGTCCTCCCCTTCGGCCTTACCAGCGCCCCTCGGGTGTTCACGAAGGTGATGGTGGTGGTCGGAGCTCACCTGCGCAAGTCGGGGTGTCAGTCTTCCCTTACCTCGACGACTGGTTGTTGAAGGCGGGCTCGCCCCAGGCAGTCATCAACCACCTTCAGACTAAGGCCGACCTCCTGCATTTGCTGGGGTTCTCCATCAACGTGCCAAAGTCTCACCTGAGTCCCTCTCAGAAGCACCCCTTCATCGGAGCGGTTCTGGATTCAACTCTGTTTCGGGTTTATCCTCCCGAGCAGTGAGTCTGGGATATTCAGGCTATGATTCCGATCTTTCAGCCTCTGTCCTGGGTTTCAGTCAGGATGACCCTCCGGCTCCTGGGCCTGATGGCCTCCTGCATCCTGCTTGTGCAACATGCCAGATGGCATATGCGGGCTCTGCAGTGGGACCTGATTTCCAGTGGGCGCAGCATCAGGGCAACCTGTCTGATCATGTCCAGATCTCGGAGGGCACTGCACAGCAAAGTGGTGGCTCACGAATCGCGATTGGGTCAATGGCAGATCCCTCTCCCTTCCCCAACCGAAGCACACAGTGGTGACGGATGGGTCCCTCCTGGGATGGGCAGGCCACTTGGGAGAGGCGGAGATCAGAGGCCTCTGGTCTCCGGCGGAGTCTCGCCTCCATATCAATCTGTTGGATCTTCGGGCGATCCGACTTGCACTGAAGGCATTCCTTCCCTCTGTCCGGGGAAGTGTGGAGCAGGTGTTCACGGACAACACCTCCGCCATGTGGTATTGCAACAAACAGGGCGGGGTGGGGTCATGGACCCTATGTCGGGAGGCTCTGCGCCTCTGGACATGGCTGGAACATCAAGGCATCACCTTGATGGTTCAACACCCTGCAGGTTCTCTGAACGCCAGGGTGGACGAACTCAGCCGCCGGTGCTTGATGGATCACGAGTGGCGTCTGAGCTCGGACGTGGTGCAAGGTCTCTTTCAGCAGTGGGAGAGCCTTGGTTAGATCTATTCACCACCGAAGAGAACGTGCAATGTCTTCAGTTCTGCACATTGGAATTTCCAAGGCGGCACTTACTAGGTGACGCTTTTCGTTGCGAGTGGAGTTGTGGTCTATTGTACGCCTTTCTGTCTATACCACTTCTACCCAGAGTGCTGAAGAAGATTCGGTGCGACTGGGCCCAAGTCATTCTTGTGGCCCCAGACTGGGATCGAAGAGTTTGGTATCCCGAGCTACTCAGTATGACCATCGATCGCCTGATCCGACTGCCTCTTCAGTCGCAGCAGCAGGGGAACGGTCCTCCACCTGAACCTGTCCAGCCTCCACCTCCATGCGTGGTGATTGAATGGTGACAGTTGACAGCCTTCGATCTTCATCCCGAAGTCTGTGATGTCATTCTGGCAGCCAGGCGTCCCTCCACTAAAACGGTATACGCCTGAAGGTGGAACAAGTTTGTGGCATGGTGCACAGCTAAGGCTGTGGCTCCCCTCTCTGCCCCTCTTTCTGAAGTCCTTCTGTTCGTACTATCCTTGGCCCAGCAGGGCTCTGCTCTGGGCACTGTCAAAGGTTATCTTTCGGCCATCCCTGCCTTTTTACGGCTTCCAGATCAGCCTTCCCTTTTTAAGACTCTGGTTGTTAACAGTTTCCTAAAAGGCATTACGCACACGTTTCCTCCCATGCCGTTCATAATGCCTCAATGGGATTTAAACCTTGCCTTGACATATCTGATGTGCGCTCCCTTTGAGCCCCTTCATACCTGTCCTTTGCGTCTTCTCACGCTCAAGACGGCCTTCCTTGTAGCTATCACCTCTGCCAGAAGAGTGAGTGAACTCCAGGCTCTTTCTTCCAAACCTCCTTTCATTTCTGTTCATCCGGACAAGGTGGTTTTAAGGACCCGTCCTTCATTCTTGCCAAAGGTTGTCACGCCCTTTCACATCGAGCAGACCATCACTTTGCCTACCTTCTTTCCGCCTCTGCAGCCTTCGAAAGAGGAGGAGAGACTCCACCGTCTGGACCCAAAACGCGCACTCTCGTTCTACCTGCAGCGCACACAACAGTTCCGGGTGGATGACCAGCTCTTTGTTGGCTACGTGGGCGCCAAAAGAGGTCGGGCTGTGCACAAGCGGACCATCTCTCGGTGGGTCGTTCTCTGCATCAAGGCCTGTTACTCGTTGCCTAAGAAGGAGCCTCCTGTGGGGCTGCGTGCCCAATCTACCAGGGCGACGGCAGCCACTACTGCCTTGGGACGCGGTGTCCCCTTGCAGGACATTTGTCAGGCAGCTACATTGGCCTCGCTGCATGCTTACCAAGGATTACTGCCTTGACAGTCTGGTTCGGAGAGACGGCTTCTTTGGCCGTTCTGTTCTCTGTGACTTTCTGGTGTAATCTATTCACAGACCCACCACCAGGGTTGGTATTGCTGGGGTATCTATTCTAAGGTAAGGAATCTATCACTAACGTGTCTCTTTCAGATGCACAAGTTACTACTTGCGTAACGATATATCTGTAAGAGACATTAGTTAGTGGTAGATTCCTTACCGCCCCACCCATCCTCCCCGTTCTGCGAACTGATTTCTAGGGTTAAGGTCATCCCTTTCAGGGCCCTAGTTTCTTGGCACCAGTGGTCAGTTTCTTGCATGGCTCTGCGTTCCTGGCGCGGAAAGTATTTTACAGAACTGAAGTCAGCGCGCATGGGTGGTGCCTAAGTAGTCTCTGTGACGTCATCTCGGGGCTTGTGACGCAGCGACTGACGCGGAGCTGCACGACGCCACCTACTGACGTGCAGGGGTACTGCTAGCAAAACTTTCCGGATCCAGTCTGACGCCTGGGGATATTCTAAGGTAAGGAATCTATCACTAACTAATGTCTCTTACAGATATATCGTTACACAAGTAGTAACTTGTGCGTTTGAACCGTTGCATAACTGTCCTCAGCGGTTGCTCACCATCAAGACAGCTTTTTTGGTGTCAACCTCTGCCAGGAGAGTCAGCGAACTACAGGCGCTATCTACAAAGCCTCCTTACCTGATGCCCTTTCCGGATAAGGTAGTATTCCGGACTAGGGCATCTCTTCTTTCTAAGGTGGTAACACCCTTCCATCTGTGACAGTCGATTACCCTCCACACCTTCTATGTGCCTCCACATCCTTCCAATGAAGAGGAACGTCTCCACCGTCTGGACCCCAAAAAAGCTTTATCGTTCTACCTTGATCGAACCAAAGAGTTCCGGGTGGATGACCCACTCTTTGTTGGGTACGTGGGCACAAAGAGGTTGTGCTATCCAGAAGAGGACTATATCCTGATGGGTTATCCTCTGTATAAACAATTGTTACACCTTAGCGAAGAAGGAGCCCCTGAAGGGCTCAGGGGCCTATTCCACCAGGGCAAAAGCAGGCACCACGGCTCTCCAGCATTGTGTTCCCGTTTCAGATATATGCCAAGCTGCCATATGGTCATCTCTGCACAAGTTTGGCAGACACTACTAACTGGATTCCCAGGTTCACAGAGAGGGCCTCTTTGGTCGCTTTGTTTTACAGGATTTTCTAGTCTGAACCATTCCGCAGTCCCTCTTCCGGGTATGGCATTGCTTGGGTGTCTGTTCAAAGGCATGGAATCTGCGGCCATTAAGTATAATGGGAAGGGTTGTGCTTGTCAAATTGGTGATACTACCAAGGATGATCTATCACTGTACAAATCTCCCATACAAAATACCTCTAAAACATTTCAGCGATTTAAACTCCTTATTAACATCAATGATCTGGAAAATGGGGAGATTTGTGTTCTGTACATTACGGCTTCCAACATCTAGAGGAGGGCTAGGGTTCCTTAACCTAGAGCGCTACTGCACAGTGGTCCAGCTACAGTGGGCTGAGAGATGGCTGGCTGTCACTCCCCAAATGGAGGTGGCCAGAAAAAACCTCCTTTTGCCTTTGGCAAAATAGGAGGATTTATTTACCGGTCCTTGCAGCTGTAATGACACAAAGCTCTGGAAGGTTTTGCCATGGCTGTCTTAATTATGCGACATATTCGCCAAACATTCCAATAAAAACGTTGGTGGAAGGGAAGGAAATCAGCCCACAAGACTGGGGGTAATACAGCCTATACACAATGGGGCTCCTTATGGGGGCAGACAATTGAGATCATTCACAGAAACAAGCAAACCAAAAGAAAAAAAACTTCTTTTTAAAAAATATGGCTGGTTGGGAGAAAACAACACTGTGACTAAATACTACTTTTAATGGGGTAAAAGTGCTTTCTTCTTGGCCACGTCGGCAATAATTTAATCTTTGGCAGCTCCATTGTGACTGGATCCTTGAGGTTTGGCAAGAGTTTATTCCAAAGATTTCATTTTTGGTTGTTTTTAATTTTTTCTTTCAAGCAGAACCCCCAACATATAGCCCCATTCATGGTTAAATTTAGAATCATTTGTAAAAGGTATTTTTGACAAACAATACTTAAAAACCTGTTGTGTTTGAGAACCATTAGACCTCTCGTTCACTACAGAACATCCAACCACTTCTCCATATAACCTGTGCACGTGAGCCCTCTTTCTCTTGTGTCACCAGTGTACATAGTACAAGTATCTCTGGTGATAATGCCCACTTCTACTTGTTTTTGGAAGTACTCTAGCTGATTCTCCACCTCTTGGTTGGGGCACTAGAATTGCTTTATGCACGTAGCTTAAGACATTTCGAGAGGATGGCAAGACCTGCTACCTTTCTAGTCTTGAAGGCTCTTCCCTGTAGGAAGCGGACTCTCTATATAGTGTTCCAAAATGAGATGTACTATGCAGAGAGCCCAGATATCCTCTATTAGTGTACAGGGACTTTCTTTAACGATCCCAAGGTGCTTTATTTGTGGTAGTGTGGTCGAGCAGCCTTAGGCTTACCAAAGGAGACCCAACACCAATTTTTAAAAATAAACACAGGTTTTCATAATAATTTAGACACCAATATCTTCTAGATCAGGTAGTACTTTTCGAGTTAGCGATTTTCAGAAAAATAGAAAATACAGCTGTCAAATTTGAGGCATGAGCCTCGAACGCTGTATTGTTATCCAATGGGAGAAAGATGCACTTCATAGGGTCTGTTGCAAACGACTTACAGGACTGTTCTTCTGGACTTAAGTAGCGGCCAGGGTCCAAGAAAGCACCAAGAGTTCAGTTTTGGGGTGTCCAGGTGCAAAGGTGCTTCTCGTGGTGGCAGCCTCAAACGCTACATATTGATGCAAAGAAAGTCTGCAAGTGGGGCGTGGGGTACCAGTCTGACAGAATGGCTATTGAGGGTTTCGGACCATAGAGACACTGTCTTTTTCCATGTACTCTTGCTTAGGTGTTTTATCCGGCAAGTCAGTGGGTTTGATGCTTTCACAATTCTTGTTGCACCTGCAGAAGAGAAGAAACACAGCAAGACAACTTGCGTGGATATGGCCTTGTCGTGCAGGTCGGTTTTTGTAGCGGTGGTTTTCGGGCTGAACACAAACAAGCCTTGCTGCTTGCAACAGGCTTCAGTACCCAGGGGTAGGTCAGCATCTCGAAGACTCGATGGGGCTGACCTCTTTGACACTCAGTGACCTCCTCCCGGGCTTCTGATGCTTCAGTGGACCCGGTGGTCAGCAGATCGGTGAACCGGACTGTGCAGTCGGTGGCTGCAGGGAAGTGGCTCCTCTACTTCAAGGGAGATGCTGGCAGTTCGGCGAAGTCCTTGGCAGCTCTCCGAGGCTTTTGGAGGATGCACAGCTGCAGAGTGAGTCAGGACTTTGCATTTGTCAGGACAGGAGCAGGCAGGCATGGTTTGGCGCCAAGTCCACAACTAGTCCACAGTTTTTGCGTAGCTCGTCTCTTCTTTGTCTTTTAGCTCTTCTTTGTCCTTCTTCTTTAGTCAAGTGAATTGAAGTTTCTGGTGTCAGAGGGCCACCCAAATGCTCAATTTAGAGACTTTGAGGGGAGTGAAGGGTAGCAGCCAATATGCTACTTACCCTTTGGGTCACTACACCCCCTATATGACCACTTCCTGTCCCAGAGTCCTTAATTCCTCCAAACACAAGATGGTGGAATCCTTCTTTTGTGAAGCACATCAGGTAGCCCACCTTTGGGGTGTGACTAGCCTGGATGTGCAACATGCGTCCTTGCATAGCTAATTTCCTGCCTATCCTGGTGCCAAATGGGTCTCAGGGGGTGGCATCTCCCAGGGCTTGGGAACGCCCAGGGTTGCATATCAATGGCTGCAGGGCCTTTGAAGCCCCTGGTCTTTGATATGCTAAATCCCTAGCCATGCTGCTGGAGGAGGTGAGAACACCTTCCTTCGGAACAGGCATTTTTTTCTGGCCTCCGGGAGCATGGGCTCTCACCTGTAGTGGGTCAGAAACTCACCAGTGGTGGCAAGCTTGTCGATACCAGTCAGACAGCACACTAAATAGTGGTAGGTTTTCAGTGTGGACCTCTAAGGTGCCCTCTGGGTGCAGGTCATAATAAATCCAATACAGGAATCAGGAAGAATTTATTAAGAAAAGGTGTTTGATACCAAACACCATAGGTTTCAGTGAAGCCATGATTTTGTTGGGGAACTCGAAATAACCAGTGCCCAGTACATATACTTCAGATGGCTTCCCTGTTCATTTGTATCATCTAGTAATTAAACTAGACAGCACAGGGGCATATCTGCTTGTGCAGATATGCCCTCACTTGTAATATACCAGTGCCCAGTACATATACTTAAGATGGCTTTCCTGATCACTTGTACCATCTAGTAATAGAACTAGACAGCACAGGGGCATATCTGCTTATGCAGATATTCCCTCACATGTAATATAATGCACCCTGCCTTAGGGCTATAAGGCCTGCTGTAGGGGTGAATTACATACATAACATGCAGTGACTTTGGTATGGCATACAATGAGTGTACTATGTCGTATTTTCACTCATGGTTTGCACTATGATACAGTCGAAATGGCAGCCTACATGCAATTTTTTTCGGGGGGGAGTCCCTCAGAGTGGCATGATACGTGCTGGAGCCCTTAGGGACCCTCATTGGCACCCATGCCCTAGATACCAGGGGTGTGACTTACTAGGGACATACAGGGTTGCTAAAGTGTGTGTCAATTAGAACTTTTTACCTTCTTTTTAGGGTATGAGCACTGGCCTTGGGGCCTGGTTAGCAGGGTCTCAGTACACATGATTTGAAAGATATTAGTACCAGTGGCAAAAAGAGGGGGGTTACCAGGAGAAAAAAGAAGCACTTTCTCAAATCCCCATCCTGTTTTCTGACAATCAACCTGCTCTAAATTCATTCTTCTCATGCCAGCTTCTGCTCCCTTCTTGCTCCCTGTGATTCTTTCTTTCTTCTGTTTTAAGTCTGTCCCCTGCTACCTTCTTGCACACATCAACATAGCTTTCCAACTGTCTCCTGACACAAACATTCTCTCCCCCATTTGCTCCTTGTGACACTGGGACCTGCTCCTCTTCTCTCGTGTGACACAAGCTCTCATGGTCTGACACATTGACTTCTTATCTTTGCTTACTTCTACAGGCACTAGAGCGTTCCATAATTGTCTCCTGCCATTTTTCTTAAAGTAAAAAGAAAAGATCTGTTTTATCCATTGTAATCGAAGGGCGGCAGTTGTAACTTGTTGGAATGATTTGTGTTCTGAATATATTTGCTGCTAAAAACAGATATGCAGGCAGACTGATATATGTGTATTACCTAAAACTTTTTGAAATTCAAACTTAAATTCCCTCTGTTAGTTACTGCAAAGAGTACTGATAATTATTTGCTTGTGTTGTGACAATTCAGGAATTCAGCAGTGTACCTTTCGCCATTTTTAAACTATCGACTGATAATTTGTGAAATTTTATGACATTAATATTAACTGCACTAAAGAGTATAATATTGTGTATTTCCTGCAGGGTCAGCTATGCTGGAGATAACTTTGTCCGTTATTCTGGTGCAACGATTTCCATGGCACAAACGCAGTGTGAGTAACTTCGATTCCCATCACTGTATATGGATGTCAATGCTGACCCCGTAGTCCCAGGAAATCCTCAGTGACTGGATTTGGCCCCCCAGTTTATTCATAAGCCCTGTACCGCCAGCCAATAGTTTTGCAGTTGTAATACCTTACTTTGATGGATTATGCGATTACTGCATGTTACCAATGCCACAATGCTTTAGTCCTGGGCTTTTCTTGTACAAGTAGTTGCTTATTTTTGGGTTGGTTCTATAGGAAGAACTGAAAGGAGACAGGACTACAGCTCTCAGGATTAACTAAGTTGTTAAAGAACAAAAGCACAGACTGCATTCTTGGTGATATGAACTCATCTGGTGCCCTCTGAACACCAGACTTGCCAATTGTTATATGTGACAATAGGAGGTGAATGTGTTTATAGACTTTTTTTGTTTAGCATCATTCTACCATGGGCTTGAGTCCATGTTAAGTTCCTTATAAAGCATTGTGAAATCCTCCAGATCTAATTTTAAAACAAAAAAGAGTATGACACATTGTATGCTTAGTGCTTCTGTTATTTTTTAAGTCCGAATTCCAAATTGATGTTTGGCCCAGAAGATGATTAAAGCAGTTGGAGACAGCGCTTCAGCCTTCACCAAAATTGAAAATACTGAATCATTTTTACTTGGAATGGCTTCTTTTGCAAATATTAACCAGGGTTAGCACACTTAACTACTTGCCCACATATAACCTTGTTTGAGGTTGAGATTGTTCGGATGATAGCAGTACTATGTGCATTAACTCGAATGTCTACAGCCTTTAGTAGTAAGATTCAAACTTTGCTATCTAAAGACATTAGGACGCAGAAGACAGTGGTTGAAAACAATATAGAAAGAGTCTGTTAAAGCAGATATAGAAACTAATGGTAGATACTCTGACCATAGCTCGCTTCCATGAGGACGAAACACTCCCTGAAGACAGCGAAATGTTAATAAGATTCAGAATAATTGGGGCAACAGAGTCAAAGATCCGACTGAGAGTCAAGGGGGAAGCAACATCACTTGAGGAGCAGGATTTCAGCCGTTCCATGTAAGTTTTTAAAGACTTCATATCCATAAGAGGGATAATTTCAATGAGGGGCTCTAGCGATCGGGGCTTTGCTTCTACCGGGGTAGTAGCAGAAGCTGGTAAGGGGGGAAAGGTGGAATAGATGTAATCAATTTTCTTATGGAACAAATGAGCCAGCTTGGTGAAACACACTCCTAACACCGTTCAAGCAACACAGGACGTTAGGAAACAGGTTAACTCTGGTGAATGCACTAAGTTACTTTTTGTTGTAGTACAAGACGAAGTGTTAAGTTTGCTGGTAAGTAAACTGTTTCAGATTTGGAGTTTTGCAGGGTATAACTAAGGTTCTCCTAAGGTTCAGGTTGGCACTCAAGGGGCACCACCAGCGAACTCGGGCCGTGGGCGTCAGGTGTAAAGTGGTGAGGACTCGCGGATCCAGCTGGATCTGGAGTCCTGGCTTAGGGTGGTATTTGATAAATCTGGTGTCCACAGGAGTTCTGAGTTCTTTAGGAAGACAGGGCAGGAAACCAGGAATCTTGCAAGGGTTCAGAGCAAGAGATAGGCCGGTAGGGCTGTGGCCAAAACAGTTGTCGTCATCGCCGTCGTCCTCTTCTGCAGCACAGCTTTTCGGTCCTTATTCTTGTCACATCGAATCTGAAGAGGCACAGTTCAGGGTTGCTCCTAAATACTAGATTTAGGGGCATTACAGGGGTGTGCAGGTGAATATGCTATTACTCATGAAGTGGGCCGAGCACCGGGGGTGGGAGGGATAGGGGAGTTTGTTATTGTAGGTTGGATGTAAAATGTAAAGATATGACTGCATATTTTAATGTCATAATATGGCTGTGTTTAGATCAGAGGCACTCGTAGGATGGAAATGCACATTGTTTCGAAACCATGGACCTAATTATTTGCACCTACAAATGTTGTACTGTTTTTTCACGTCTTGTATAGACTCCCTAAGAACGCTGTTGAGACCTGATGTACAACTACTGTGAACACAAATTACATAAACTGTACGTATAGACAGTCTGTATAATGCCTTGCATTATATGTATATCTGTTGAGCAAAATTAATAAAAATATGTTATAAAAAACAAAAAATACAGGGGTGTGCAGGTTGGGACCAATGGGTCCCTTCTCTCTGGTGTCTACACCCCCTAGTATGCTACCCACCAGTGGTAGGGGGGCATAGGCCTCTTCCTGTTGGAGGGTTCTCCCCATCTCCAAGATGGCGGGGACTGAGAGTTGGCCTTTACTTTGCCTTCCCCACCTGAGGGGTGGGGTTGGCAAAGGTGGGCACACTTCCCTTCCTGGATAGGTTTTCCCGCTGGTTCTCATGCCCAAACTGGGGGGTCAGAACCGGTGGGAGCGAGTTGCTGATAGCAGCAAAAGGCAGGGGCTAGCTAACAAAGGCTGAAGGCCCTTGAAGCTCCCTCTTCAGGTACACTGCCCATCCTGGGGGAGGAGGCATGACACCACTGCCCAGGACTTGCTAAGTATCCAGACCCAGAGAGCGGAGGCCTCTCTACCCAGGGGTCCAGAAACCTGCCTCGTGGTGCCAGATGGCTGGGAGCCATTCAGGAACCTCACCAGAGTTGGTTGTTTTTCAGGGATGCCCTCTGTGTGCATTTTCCATTAAATCTAACACTGGCATTAGAGTGGGTTTAATGTGCTCAAACTTCCCAGACTTCAGTAAAGCCATCTAGGAGCTGTGGAGTTTGTGCTGACAAACTCCCAGCCCAAGTACTCAAAAGGGCTCCTCTGCACTCACAATGTCTGTGAATGGCAGAGGCTCTGTAGGTGCACATTGCTCATGCCCTCACCTGTGGTGTGGTGCACCCTGCCTTTAGGGTTGCAAAACCTGCTAGACGGGTGACTTGTCCATGCCACAGGCAGTTTTTGTGGGCATGGCACACAGCATGTGCGCCATGTCGACTCTTCAGTTTGGTCTGCACCAAAAAACGCAGCCTGCTCTGGCAGTAGAGGATATTAAAGTAAGGGGCATCTGAGGGTGGCATAATACTTGCTGCAGCCCTCAAAGGCCCTCTCTAGTCACAAGGCTCTTGGTACCAGGGGTACCCTTTACAAGGGTCTTACAGGTGGCTCAGAGGTGTGCCAGCTGTGTATAACAAAGGTATTGTTTTGGGTAAGAAAGTCCTGGTTAGCAGAATCCCAGCACACACTTAGTCAATTTTGCATCTGGAAAAACATTAGGAGGTAACCATGCAAAATGGACACTTTTCTACAGCTCCCACCCCCCAAACGAAAGGGAATGAGACTAACCTTTCCCAAAAGAGTCTTCATCATCTAAGTAGAAGAACCTGGAAAGTCCATCTGCATTGGAATGGGCAGTCCCAGGTCTGTGTTCCACTGTAAAGTCCATTCCCTGTAGGGAGATGGACCACCTCAAGTCAACTTTCATTTGCATTAGCCAGAGGTCTGTGGTCAGTTTGGATTAGGAAGTGAGTCCCAAACAGGTAGGGTGTCAGCTTCTTCTGGGACCAAACCACAGCAGAGGCCTCCCTCTCAATAGCACTCCAACGCTGTTCCCTGGGGAGTAGCCTCCTGCTTATGTCTGGGATAGGACCGCGCCTATCCCTAGCTAGAGTCTGCACAATGTACTGCTTGGAGTAGTTTGGAGCCTTGAGAATAGGTGCTGAGCACATTGCCTCTATCAGGGTATCAAAATCGTTTTGACAACCAAGTGTCCAGTTCACTTTCTTGGCCATCTTCTTGGAGGTAGGTTTTGTGAGAGGGGGAGTGGTGGTGGGGGGGGGTTCGCAATGGACCCATATCCCTTTACAAACCTCCAGTAATGTCCCGACTTCGTTCTGGGTTGTGCAAGCCTCCCAGTCCAGAATGGTCTGGGACTTGTGTTGCAAGCGATCTACTTGCCCTCCGCCCACAAGGTGGTTCAAGTGCCCTGCCCTATCTGGCACTTAGATGCCTTGATAGTTAGGCCTGCAGTTTGCAGAGCCTGTAAAACCTTCCCCCGGTTGATCAGGTGATCATGCCAGGAGGAGCTAAAGACATCAATATCATCAAGATGTGCTGCACTAAAGTTCTTCAACCCAGCAAGGACTTGATTCACCAACCTTTGGAAGGTGGCAGGGGTATTCTTTAAACCAAAGGGCAAAACCGTGAACTGATAATTCACATCAGGTGTGAAGAATGCTGTTTTTCCTATTGCTCCTGGGTTCATGCCAATTTGCCAGTACCCTGCAGTTAAGTCAAAGGTACTGAGAAATGTGGCTGCCCCTAATCAGCTCATCAGCCCTGGGTATGGGGTGAGCACGTGTCTTATGACGGCATTGAGATCTCTATAGTCCACACATAACCTCATCTCTTTTTTCCTCCCTGGGGGTGAGGTTTTGGGACTAAGACCACTGGACTAGCCCAGGGACTTTCAGAGGACTCCGTCACCCCTAATCTCCAGCATCTTATTTACCTCAACTTTGAAGCTCTCCTTAACTTGGTCAGATTGTCGAAAGATTTTGGTTTTGGCAGACAATCTGTCCCCAGTGTCCACATCATGGGTACGCCAGTGTGCTTGACTAGGGGTTAGGGAGAAGAGCTCAGTAGACTGTTGCAGGACATGCCTGCACGCCAGCCTGATGTTCGGCAGTGAGGTTTTCTGAATAGATAACTACATCAACAGTCCCATCTTGGGGGTCTGTAAGAGAGGAAGTAAGGGAGAGGTTCACTGTGTCTCCCGATTCTCATCAGTGGCCAACAGCATGGATAAATGAGCCCTGTCGCAGTAGAGTTTCAGGCAGTTTACATGGATCACCCTCTTGGGGTGCCTATTGGTGCCCAGGTCTACCAAGTAGGTAACCTCACTCTTTTTCTTAAAGATGGGGTCAGGGCCACTCCACCTGTCCAAGGGGGCCCTTGGTGCCACAGGCTCCCAAACCCACACCTTCTGCCCTGGTCGGAACTCCATCAGTGCAGCTTTTGGTCATACCATAACTTCTGGAGCTGTTGGCTGGCCTCAAGGTTTTTGGATGTCGTTTCCATGTACTCTGCCATCCTGGAACAAAGGCCTAGCACATAGTCTACCATATCTTGTTTAGGTTCATGGAGAGGGTTCTCCCAACCTTCTTTTACAAGAGCAAGTGGTTCACCTCACAGGATGGCCAAACAGAAGCTCAAAGGGGGGGAAACCCATCTCCCTTCTGATGCACCTCTCTAAGCGAAAAGCAGGTATGGTAAGAGGGACATCCCATCTCCTTTTGAGTTTTCCAGGGAGCCCCATGAACATGCCCTTCAATGTCTTGTTGAACCTTTCAACAAGGCCATTGGTTTGTGGGTGGTAAGGTGTAGTGAATTTGTTGTTCACTCCACACTCCTTCCACATGTGCTTCAGGTATGCAAACATGAAGTTAGTACCTCTGTTTGATGCCACCTCCTTAGGAAACCCTACCCTGGTTAAGACACCAATGGAGGCCTTGGCTACTTCAAGAGCTGTAGTAGTCCTATGGGGTATGGTTTCAGGATACCTGGTAGCATGATCCACTACTACAAGTATGAATTTGTTTTCTGAGGCTGTGGGTGGTTCCAGTAGACCAACTATGTCCACACCAACTCTTTCAAAGGGAACCCCAACAACTGGTAGTGGAATTAAAGGGGGGCCTTTGGGTTTCTACCTGTTTTGCCACTGGCTTGACAAGTGACACAGGAGATGACAAACTACTTCACTTTCTGGGACCAGTAAAAATGGCTGGCAAGCTATTCCCGCATTTTAGTCTGGCCCAGGTACCCAGCTAGGGGGGCATCATGTGCCAAAGTAAGTAAGAACTCCCTATACAGTTGAGGCATTGCCACTCTCCTGATGGCACCAGGTTTGGGGTCTCTGGCCTCAGTGTACAGGAGCCCCTCCCCCAATAGACCCTGTGGGAGCCACTGACATCTCCCTTTTTCTGTTCGGCAGCTTGCTGTGGCACGCTTTCAACAGTGGGACAGACTTGCTGCCACAGGCACAGCGGTTCCTTAGGGGACCCCCCTGGGCCCAGGAGCACAACCTTGTCAGGTCCAAGTTCCATGGGCTCAGTTCCCTCTTAGACTGACAAGTCCTCTCCCTGAGGAGAGGGGTCCTGAGCTTGTTGCTATGTAGAAGCTGGCCTCCCAGTCTTCTTAACCTTCATCTTGGGAGGTTGAGCCATCCTTTCAGGCTCCAACACTCTTTTTTCACCCGGTGATCAAGTGTGTGCTCTTGTTTTCACACACACTACCTCAGGGATATGCAGCATAGCTGCATGTGTCTTCCTTTCTGCCTCAGCCCATGCTGAGGTCTCCAGGTCATTTCCAAGCAGACAGGCGGCTGTGAGTTTTGGAGAGACCACTACCTGTTTCATGCCAGTAACACCCCCGCCTAATGTCTCCGTAGCCATGGAATGGTTAATAGTGACTCTGTCCGCGTTGGTGATTGGATAGGTTTTTCCAGTCAGGTACTGCTCTGAGGAAACCAGTGTAGCTCTCACCATAGTGACATTGGCATTTGTATCCCTCAGGGCTTCTACCCTGGTCCCATTCACTAAGGGGTATTGTAAGTACTTTTTCAAGTTAGGGGGCCAGACAGCCAAAGTGGCTAACCCTCCCTCCCCTTCAGAGACTAGAACAGCCTCAGTGTGAATCCTGTTTTGCTCTAGGAAATACTGTTCGTACCATCTGGAGATTTTGAACTCACAAAAGAGAGGAAGGCAGTAAAAACAGGGCCAGGGATGAAAACCTGGGTTACGTTATAAGGTTCCTGTTCCCTGTGCTATCTAATAGTCATTACTAAGCGAGAAACAAGAGAGAGAAGGAAAATAGAAACATTTCTTAATACTGCCCTCACCCACTATGCAGTGGCATGCTTCATCATTGGGCTGCTGCAGACGTCCAGGTGCAGACCAACACACTGGACAGAGAGCTGTTTTTTTGTTTATATACGGTGGTGAGGAAGAAAGATAGAAGGTAGAAAAAGGGGATTTGGTGAAAGGGAAAAAATCCCCTTGAGAAGGGATCCCAAGTGCAGATAAAAAGATGACTTAAAACTGTCTAAGGAGATACCTTTCTTTTACCTTTATTCTTGTTTCCCCTTGGCAGGATTAAAAATTGAAGTGATTTGGGGATATACAGGAGGGGTAACTGCCCCTAGATCCCGCTGCAATTTCCAACATGTTTCAGACTTCCTATTTAGCCCCCTTGGGTCAAAGAGGCCTTCTTCAGGGTGTGGATCCCTTGGTGCTAGTGGTCTTGGCCCACAATGTGGTCTTTGTGGCAAGCGAAATTTGTATCAGTAAAAAAAAAAAAAAATTGATACACCTTATACTTTTCCAGTAGGATGTACATTTACTGAGTTTCCAAATACTTTTCTAGACCCGGGGCCGCTGTGGGAACGCTGTCTTATTGTCAAACTTTCATCAAAGACTGGCGTTCGTCCTCACAGCCCCACTTGGGTCCTCCGACGATCTGGAGAATTGCCACACCAGTGCAAACTGTAGGGGGACTAGGGGGATTTTTGTTGGGACAGGCAGCATCTCCATTAGGGTGTCCAACCTTCTTACAGTTGCAACACCAGGCCTTATAGGGATCAAAATGTTTACACTTATATCCACCAGTGGACTGGGAAGACATAATACATGCTGCAGTCCTCAGAGGCCCTCTCTGGTCACAAGGCCTTGGTACCAGGGGTACCTTTTACAAGGTACCTAAAGGTGGCTCAGTGGTGGACCAATTGTGGGTAAAAATGGTACAGTTTTGGGAAAGTACACAGGTGCTGGGGCCTGATTAGCAGGACCCCAGCACACACTCAGTCAAGTTGGCATTGGGTATCTTGCAAAAAGTTAGGGGGTAAACATGCAAGAAGGTGCCCTTTCCTACAACACTATATATATATATATATATATATATATATATATATATATATATATATATATATACATACATATATATATATATATTTAACACCAATAACTACTTAATTGGGTAAGTACTTTGTTTGAGGTATCACTGTTATGAAAGTTTACAGAAATACACTTGCATTGGGTGAGGTGTCACGGTTTTTCAGTGTACAGCAGTAGCTGGAACTTGTATCTTTTAAAGCGGTACTGTTCTCCTATGGGAAAGAAACATACACTACATATGGGTATTTAGCAGCAAATTATGGGACCGTTTTTCAGGATTTGAGGTAAGTATCGGGCAAGGTCCAAAGCAGCACCAACAGGTCAAAGCTGGGGTGATCGGGTAAAGAGGTGCAATTCATCGTCTGGTGCCCCATTAAGGTCAATGGGTAACGGTTCGGTTACAAGGAGGCTGTAAGTAGGGACTTAAGTCTGGGTGAACCTACGGGGGGGACTCAGTCCTTGAGATATTCGGCATGTCAGGACACTGCTGGTCCACTGGAACTCGGGCTGGTGGGCTCAGCTGCAGTGGTTGTTTCTTAGGTGGGGTCACACTGCAGGAGGCACTCGTGGTTGTAGGGGGCATGCAAAAACATTGGAGTGGGGAACTTAATCGGGGCCCTACCAGTTCAAGTACAGAAATTTGGAAAAATCGACATGAAAAATCAAAAATAATTTTTCACTATTTTCAATTTACTTTGTAGAGTCATCTATTGAACAAGTGGTATCAGCAAATGCAAAGCCTTGTATTCTACTGCTGAACCACCACTGTAGGAAGCTGTCTCTTTATATAGTGGACCAAAACCAGGTACTCTGTGTAAAGAGTCCATGCAACCTTTATTGGCTTACAAAATGATAACAGTAAATGCTCTCTTTTGTGGAAGTGTGGGAGAGCAGTTAGGCTTATCAGAGGGTAGTGCTAAGCATTTGTTGTACTCACAGAGGCAATAGTTGAGACAGACACTCAAGAATTAAACCTGAGACCAGTATAGAAAAAATTAAGTCCAAATGTTATGTACATTTTAAAACCAAGAACTTCGTTATCAAGTAAGCACTTTTTAACGTGAGTAAAATGTTCACTTAAATGCGTCTTTACATAGCAGTGCTTCCCTATGGGAGAAAAGGCATAGTTGTATATAGTTATTTATGGTCGCCTTCTGTGGGTCTCCTTCGGTACTAAAGGTCATAGGGGGCCAAGATCCAAAGTACCACCAGCAGTTACTCGTTCCCTTCTCTGGGGCGTCCGGGTGCAGAGGTGCTGGTCCCGTTTTTGCTCGCTACACCGGTGTAAAGCAGGGGGCCACCTAGGAATGGGCTGCGGAGGGGGACTTGGGGAGAAGTCTGGGGGCTCCCAACCGGGGGCTCGGAACACAAGAGTGCGCAGCCGGTTCATCTGTACCCAGTCTGGGTACTCAGGTGCACAGTGGAAAGGTCGGCTGGGCTCTGTGTGGCCTAGGGTATTCCAGTTGTCGGTCTCGCCAGTGCAGGGTGCAAAGGTCAGGACTGCTGGGCCACTCTGGAAGTGGGTCACCATGGTGCTGACATCCCTCGACGGCTGCTCCATCTCAACTGGACTTAAACAGGCCTTGGCTGCTGCAAAGGGTCCGGTATCCTGGGTATTGGTCCTGTGCGGCTCCGGTTGGTCCTGGTGTCCTCTCACTTGGTTGGGGGGAAAGATCTGACCTTCAGCCGAACAAGTCCCTCTTCCTGGGGTGACTGTGGACTGCAGGGGAGTAGCTCCTCTACTGCCACAGAGATTACTGGCAATTTGCGAAGGGCTGGCAGTCTACCGGAGTTCTTGGTAGTTGTTCAGCTGCAGGACGAGTGACTCGGTCACGATTGTTGGGACTGAGGCAGGCACGGTTTCAGCAGCTCTTCTTTGTCCTCTTCTTCTGCATCCGTCAAATTTGAGTTCCTGGTATCAGGGGGTGCCTCCTAAATACTCCATTTAGGGCCGTTAAGAGGAGTGACGGGTTGGAGCCAGTGGGCTACTTACCTTTAGGGTGTCTATACCCTCTATGTGACCACTTCCGGGGTGGTGTAACCCTGACCCATTGAGCCTAATTCCGCCAAAACCAGGATGGTGGTATTCTAAGTTTTGTGTTCACATCAGGTAGCCCACCTTAGGGGTGAAACTAGCCTGATGAAGGAACACGCCTCCTGGCTAGCTAATTTTCCTTACAGCCAACGAGAGTCACTGTTCCTATCAGAAGAGAGAGAAAGTAAGGGAAGAAACTCTGGTCATCCTACTACTCTGTTTGTGGGGGACAGTGTGTCCTGATCTTGATGCCCTCACACACCCCGAAGGATGTCATGCTTCATCATTGGGCTGTTGCTCCTCGTTGGGCCGGCGCTGCAATGCCCTACGGGTCCTCCGAAGGGTCGGAGATCTTTTGATAAAACCGTGTGGGTGCGTGGGGGTGAGAGGCAATAATGTCCTAATGTGAAGTTAAAAAATGACTGGAGGGGGTAGTAAGTGAATTTATTGAAAAAGGAATGCCATCTGTCATTGTTAAAAACCAATAAGGTGGTGCTGCTGTGACGGATATAATTGCCCTCTGTAGCTAGGTGTGTAGCATACGCTTTTAGGTCGACATGTTTCACGCTAAATCGCGGTCTCTGGAGGAGATCCAAAAGCGCTTTTTCAGGACCAATAAAGATAATTTATAAAGAGTAAGAAAGATAATGGCCTATAGTAATCTAGTGCCACTGGGAAACTGTAGGAGTAGTACTCCCTTAAATGCGGGAGACAGCGTGAGGTCGGGTAGGTGTGACGGCGCCTTCATCTACAAGGCACAGTTTCGAGGGACCCACAGACTATTCTCATGGGGAATCTTTTCCGCATGTAAGGGACTTCCTTTTTCAATAAATTCCCTTACTGTCCCCCACAAACAGTGCAGTAGGATGACCAGAGTTCCTTTCCCTTACTTTCTCTCTCTTCTGATAGGAACAGTGACTCTCTTTGGTTGTAAGGTTCTCCTCGGGAGCAAGAGTCACTGGACCTTTATGTAGCTCCCTGTGTCTCCCCTCTCTTTAATTTTGTAGCTAATTTTCCTGCCTGTCCTGGTGCTAAATTGGCCCAAGACGGGGGGTAGCATTTGCCCTGTTTAAGGAAGCTTTGGGTCACATATCAAAGGCAGCAGAGGCCTTCGAGACATCCTGATGATCACTTAGCCATCCTGCTTGGAGGAGGTGACACCTCTGGCCGGAACAGGCATTGTTTTTGCCCTCAGAGAGCATGGGCTTTCACCTGCAGTGGGTCAGAAACCTGTCTGTGGTGGCAGGCTGGTCTACACCTCTAAGGTGCACTCTGGGTGCATGTATTAATAAATCCATCTCTGGAATCAGTGTGGGTTTATTAATACAAGATGTTTGATACCAAACATTTTTTGTTTCATTGAAGCCATCATGTAGCTGGCAAAGTCATACGTACCAGTGTCCAGCCCATGTTCTCAAAATGGCTTCCCTTTTCATTTGTAATATCTAAGAATCGACTTAGACACCACAGGGGCATATATGCTCATGTAGATATGTCCACACATGTAGTATAGTGCTCCCTGCCTTAGGGTTGTAAGGACTGCTGTTGGGGTGGCTTACCTATACTGCATGCAGTGTCTGCAGGCATGGCACGCAGGAGGTGTGCCATGTCATGTCTTCACTTTTCTCTGCACCATGGCACGTGGCTTGCAATGTGTAGTAAATTGATGCAAATCCAGTTAAATTTGCTTGAAATTTATTGGAAAATCCAGTTCAACAACAGCAACCTCCAGCAGATAAATAATTATGGCACATTCCTAGAACACCCCCACAGATGCCATTCTACAGCATCATAGCCTACATCAGATGTGTTCTACATTCCACACATCTTCCCCCTTTTAATATAAAAAAACAGCAAGCTAAAAATCTAAGATACAATTCAACAGTATTACAAAGTGATGAAGAATGTATACGATCACTAACGAGGAGAATGAAATCATACAGCATCACACCATTCACATCCTGTGTGATAGACCTTACATAAATCTCCTAAGCTCCATTCTCTCCCATCATCCAATTTAGCTACAGACCCCTTTACTTGTATTATCTTTTGTCTTTGGGAAAACTTACTCTCACCCTTCCTCACAAAAACTGCCTTCTTCACTACCACCCAGTCACCACATTTCATATCCAAATTATTCACTCCCTTCCGATTGGCATAATTAAGCTTGTTACGCCATTGACAATCATAAACCCGCAATCTCATTTCCTCATGATCTTCCCACACTTGATTCTTCCCTTGGAACCACATTGGAGATTCCTTAGTTGCAGGCCCCCTACCTTTCAGTGCTATAAATGGAGAAACACCCATGACCGAATGAGAAGTCACCCTTTGGGCCCTCACCATTTTCTGCAATACCTCTTTCCATGACAAACCATTAGCCAAGGAGAGCTGTATATTTTCCATAACAATACAATTCACCCTCTCTACAAGTCCATTGGCTTGTGGCCGAAACAAAGCCACACTGTCATGTCTAATTCCAAGTCTTGCAAGAAAATCTGCCATTTCTGAGTAAGTCAATTGAACCCCATTATCCGTAACAGTAGTCCTTCTTCAAAAAACACTTCTTTCAAAAATGTCACAACATTCCCAGTAGTGATCTGTCCCATGGATTTACATATGAACCATTTACTGTTATAGTCCACCAATACAACCACAAAGCGATGATTGCTACCCAACTTATCTATAGGTTCCAAAAAATACAGTCAGTTTTTCCTATGGGCGAGCTGGTAATTCCACACATCTCAAAGGAGGCTGCCTAACCACTTTAACCTTATTACTGTTACTACACGCATGACAATCCCGAACTACATCCTCTACAGTCTTATCCATCCCTGGCCACCAAAATAACCGTCTCAACCGCCTCTTCGTCAAACTCCTTCCCAAATGCCCTTCATGAACTATCTGTTCGAGGCATATGAGCTGTAGATCGTATACTTCTGCATAGATCGCCATCTGGTGTTGGGCTCAGATGTTTGCACTTTGTTTTTGTCTTGGAAGAAGTCTTTGTAGTCACGAGGTAGGTGACTCCTCCTTAGGACGATAGTGCGCATGGGCATCGACTCCATCTCCAGATTGTTTTTTTCCGCCATCGGGTTCGGATGTGTATTGCGCCGCTCCGGTTCGGGATAGTCTTCGAATCCTTTCGACGTGCAGTCCTTACCACTCAACGGTATTGTTTTCGATTGCGGTTTCCCTTTCGACGCGTATCGTAAATATCCAACTACTTCGATCAACGCTTCGACGCGGGCCGTAAGGTCTACCCAAGCCGACCACGCCAGCAGTCCATGGAACAGATTCCATTTAAGAAATGCCCCGGTGTGGTGCTAAATTCCCACACAAGGACCTGCACGAGCTCTGTAACCTCTGCCTCTATCTGGAGCACGAAGAAACCAGCTGCGAGGCCTGTCGATCATTCCGATCGAAGAAAACAATTTGTGACCGTCGGGCTCGACTTCACGAGATGAGACGCAGCACTAGTCTGGTGCCAGATATCTTCGGGGAAGAATCAGAATTCCGACCCGGCGCCGAAGAGGAAGAAGGACACATTTCCGTGTCTGAAGCCGACGACTCCGACATGGAAGAGGACTCGAACATCACTCCGGCTCACTGAATTGTGAGTAATGAGCCCCAACTGCCTACAAAAACAACAAAGACTCTGGTTACACCTTCGCCTTCGGGCTCAGGTCGACACCGTGATACTATTTCAGATGCCCCGCCTTCGAGCCCGGCTATGAAACCTAAAGACAAGCCTTCCGGCTCGGGAACCAGCCAGCCCCTTGCAGGTGTCGAACCCACATCTTCGGCACCAAAACACAAGGCTAAGTCTGACGCTCCGATGTCGGCACCGAAGACATCTTCGGCACCGAAAGACTCACATAAACCAAAGACTTCGGAGCCGATACCACAGAGACCGAAAGCTTCAGAACCAACACCGGCTAAACCGAAAGCATCGGAGCCGAAGGCAGTTAAAGAAAAAAATTCTGAACCAAAACCAAAAGAAAAGCCTTCGGATCCGAAACAGGGAAAAAACATGCCTTTGGAGCCGAAACATCCCGCACCGAAGGGCGCCGACCCTAAAAATCATGGAAGCCCTTCTAAACAGACTTCATCAAAAGAACTTCCTCCACAAGAGTCTTTGGATCCGAAGCAAAAACAGTTGCATATTGACCCAGACACTGGGAAACTTCGAGCAACACTTCCCAAAAACCACAAACACTTTGCCCATGCTCAAAGGTATGATGAAACAACACTCCAGTGAGTTATTCAAAGACCCTGTTAGAGCTAGAATACTTACGCCAAGGGTAGACAAAAAATATAAAGCCGCTCCTACAGACCCAATTTACATCAGGGTCAGGTACCTTTAGATTCTCTTGTTGTTTCAAATGCACGTAAAAGGGCAAATTCTCAGACATCAGGTGACGCCCCTCCTCCTGACAAGGAGTCAAAACTTATAGATGCATCAGGCACGAAAATTGCATCTCAAGCTGCCGGTCATTGGCGCATTGCCAATGCACAAGTTCTCCTGGTGCAGTATGATAGAGCTCACTATGACGAGCTAAGAAAACGAATGCAACACTTACCAGACCAATACAAGACTAAAGCTCACGACCTCATTCAAGATAGTAAACTTATCACAAACACTTCCATCAAATGTGCCCTTGATGCAGCTGGTACAGCCTCACGTGCCATTAACACCAGCGTTTTGCTACGCCAACACGCTTGGCTTTGAATCTCAGGATTTAAACGAGAAGTACAATCAGCACTTCTTAATCAGCCATTTGATCAAGAACACCTTTTTGACCCCACAGTCTTTTCTTCATTGGAGAAAATGAAGAAAGACACCGAGACTGCTAAATCCATGGGGGCATTACAACTACCCTCTAATAGAGGCTCTTTTCGTTGCTCCTTTTATAGGGGTGGCTCAAAGACGGCTGCATCAGAAAACACCTCCTCATCTTATAAAAGCCCCAATCAATCCTCCTCATGCAAGGATATTTTCGGGGAGTATACAGAGGGAATAACAATAGAGGAAGAGGCAGGGGAAACTCCACGCGCACTTCCCCTACCACCAAACAGTGACTTCCCTCCACTACCCCGATCATTCCACTCCTGTCGGGGGACGTCTATCACAGTTCCTACCAGGCTGGAATTATATCACATCAGACAAGTGGGTAAGACCAATTATCCAGTATGGTTATTGCCTGGAAATCACCTCTACACCCCCAAATATCCCTCCCAGACAACGTACAATGTCTTCAGAGCATCTAAGTCTTCTAAAGCAAGAGGTTCTCTCTCTATTACAAAAACATGCAATAGATCCAGTCCCATTGCCTCATCAAGGCACAGGGGTTTACTCCCTCTACTTTCTAATCCCAAAAAAGGACGGCTCTCTCAGGCCAATACTGGACCTCAAACCGTTAAACCTCTACATTCAGTCAGACCACTTCCACATGGTCACTCTCCAACAGGTGCTCCCACGGTTTCAACAATGTGACTTTCTCTTCACTCTAGATCTAAAGGACGCCTACTTTCATATTCTCATTCACCCTGCTCACAGGAAATATCTTGGGTTCGTAGTGGACAATCAACACTATCAATTCAAAGTATTTCCGTTCGGAGTGACTACAGCATCCAGAGTCTTCACCAAGTGCCTCGCAGTAGTAGCAGCTCACTTACAAAGACAAAACATTCACGTGTTCCCTCATCTGGACGACTGGCTCATAAAAGCCAAGTCACACAGCAGCTGTGTACAACACACACACAAAACAATCCAGCTGCTTCACAACTTGGGAATCATGGTGAATCTCACCAAATCCCACATCCAACACACTACAATACCTAGGTGCTACAATAGACATTTCAAAAGCTTTAGCATACCCCAACCCTCTCAGGATAAGCAGTATGCAAGCTCTAATATCCAAATTTCAGCCTCAACACTCATTACCAGCTCAAGTGTTCATGCAGTTGATCGGGATGATGGCCGCTTGCATTCTCATCATCCCTTATGCAAGACTCCAAATGCGTCCCTTACAGGAGTGTTTGGCACGTCAGTTGAACCAGGCTCAAGGTCCGCTAACAGATCTGGTGTTGGTGGACAGCTGCACACATCGCTCTCTGCCGTGATGGAACACACAAAACCTTTCCAAATGGCGGCCATTCCTCAACCCGGTTCCACAGATAGTGCTAACAGCAGAAGCATCGCACACCGTCTGGGGAGCTCATCTTCAGAACCACACCATCCAGGGTATATGAACCCCTTGACAAAAACAGCACCACATAAATTGCCTGGAACTACTGGCGCTTTTCCTAGCACTAAAATCCTTTCAACTCCATCTCGTAGGCAAAGCTGTCCTAGTCTGTACAGACAACATGACAGCAATGTACTACATACAGAAACAAGGGGGGGGACACACTCTACAGCTTTCACACCTAGCTCAAAGCATATGGAGATGGACCATTCCGCAAACATATATCTTCTTTCAGAACACCTCCCAGGGGTACACAATCAGATTGCAGAACTGCTCACTCGTCAAACACAGCAGATACACGAATGGGAACTTCATCCTCAAGTTCTTCTTCCATTCTTTCACATGTGGGGCCAGCCAAAAATAGATCTGTTTGCCACACATCAAAACACAAAATGCCCAAGCTTCACGTCCAGGTATCCACACCCATTGCCCAACGGCAAGTCGCTATGGATGAACTGGTCAGACAATATTGCTTACGCTTTTCCGCCTCTCCCACTAACAGTGATTCGAAAGCTCAAACAGCAGTCCCTCACACTGATCCTGGTTGCTCCAACTTGGGCCCGTCAACCATGGTTCACAACACTTAAAAATATCAGTAGTTCCTCATCAAAAACTACGCCTCTCACCCAAGCTTCTCACTTGGAACCATGGAGAGATAAGGCATCCAGATCCCAATCAACTCAATCTTGCGATCTGGCTTCTGAAGTCTTAGAGTTTGGTTACCTCAATCTCCCACCAGACTGCATGAACATTAAAGAAGCTAGATGTCCTACCACCAGAGCATGTAACACTGCAAAGTGGAAACGATTTGTAATTTACTGTACAAATAACAAAATCAATCCACTAGATGCTTCTATTCAAAACATCATATGTTATCTCCTACACCTACAACAATGTAACCTAGCATATACATCCATAAGACATCTTGCTGCAATAGCAGCTTATCTCCAAAACAGACAAAACTTGTCTTTGTTTACAGTACTCGCTATTAAAGCATTTATGGAAGGACTTAAAATAATAATTCCACCTAAAGCTCCACCCTCTCCAGTATGGAATTTAAATATTGTTCTTACTAGACTCATGGGTCCCCCTTTTGAACCTCTGCACAAATGCAAACTACAGTTCCTCAATTGGAAAGTAGCCTTCCTAGTCACTATCACATCTCTCAACAGAGTTAGTGAACTCCAGGCATTAACCATACAAGAATCATTCCCCCTAGAGCTCATTCCACACGCAAACTAGGGGCTTCTTTGGCATTCTTAGGGAACATTCTCCTAGATGATATCTGCAAAGCAGCAACTTGGTCTACACCACACATTTTCACAAAACACTATTGTGTAGCTGTGCAAGCAAAACAACAAGCTAGTGTGGGCCAGGCTGTATTAAGAACACTTTTTCAAACCACTGCAACAGATACAGGTAGCCACCGCTAAGGAGGTAACTGCTGTATAGTCTATGCACAAGTATACGATCTACAGCTCATATGCCTCGAACGGAAAATGCTACTTACCAGTATGCATGTGTTCTTGGCATGTAGAGCTGTAGATTTGTATACTCCCACCTGCCTCACTGGATGCCTCTATCTGTTCCAGTACTATCTTACTTAGATACATTACACATGAACATCTTTTATATTTCTTACTAACTCCGTAATAACCCTCCATGGCAAAACAATCTGGAGATGCCCATGCACACTATCGTCCTAAGGAGGAGTCACCTACCTTGTGACTACAAAGACTTCCGAGCCCAACACCAGATGGCGATCTATGCACAAGTATACAAATCTACAGCTCTACGTGCCAAGAACAGATGCATACTGGTAAGTAGCATTTTCCTTTTCCTTCGCTTCTACAGAACAGAAGGTTCACCAGGAACTGGCAAGAAACTCAGAGGTGCCGTCATACTCTGTTCGAAGATACCTGCAAAAAATGTCAAATTAACAAGCCAAAACAATCAATAAAACAATTTAACATAAGTTGAAACAACACGATAACATAATTAACTAAAATGATTACTTAAAAAAATTAAAATCATTATTTAAAATAATTATTTAAAATAATTAACCAAACCAACAAAACAGCGCCAGAAGTTTCAACTCTTGCAGGTTTTCAGGTTGTCTTTTCAGCTGGTCTTTTCTTTACTTTGTTGTTTTCCAATTGGAAAAAAAAGTGTGTCTACTATTTCTATGCACACACCACAAGTCCTTGTTCAATTTCCCACAACAATACGACTCTCAGGAACAGTAGGACATGGTGGCAGACTACGTAAGCAAAGCTTGAATGCTCTGTGTTAGACCTGTCAGCCCTTTTGGCTGTTCCCTCCTCTTTTTATTTTTTTTCCCCTTTTCCTTCTCATTTTTTCTGTCCACTAACTACTTTTTGGGTGTTGATCTGGGCGCCCCATTCTCACTAGCTGAGGGAGAGGCGCAAGGTGCTTCACAGAAGAATCAGGAAGGGGGAGGTTAGTCTTACAAAATGGTGGTTCCAACTGTCGCCTCAGAACCTGGGCCATAGACTGCCATGAGAGGTTCCGGAACCTTTTGGGCCACTCTGGCCAGTCAGGCCCCAGGTGATAAATAGAGGTGAGGGCGGGGCGTCCATTTTAGGAGTTAGTTGAGCTGTGAGGTAATCAGGAGTAATCAGGAGTAAGGCACCTGAGTGGGGAGGTGGCTGCGCTAGATAGGGAATGGACAGGTCTTAGGGTCTGCGCGACTTCCCTCATCAGTTGACACCACCCTCAACCTTCTGACCGGTCCCTGAACGCAGCCAATGACTTTGTAGGTCATCGTTACCCTGGGGGCTCTCATGTAGTCAGTATCCCTGAAAGAGGACCAGGGGAAGAATCGCTGTCTGGGACTACCTTCCCCTCATCCCTGTTGTGCCTGGGATGTTGAATCAGACTGGCCTTAGCGATTATCCATCATCCCTGACTGAAGAGGAGATGTCCGCGCCCAGTAAATAAGAGAGCTTTGTTATCCCAATCATCTGCACCGGAGAAATCCTGGCACCCTTAAGTTCAGCCCCCCCCCCCCCTTTCTTTCCACGAGTCCCTACCTGGAGCGATCACCGCGGCCACCCAGAGATCGGAGGGTTGCCTGTTATCCTCTGGAGGTGGCTCGCTCTTGCCGAGAGTTCTGTGAAGGGGCTTCATGTGAGTGACTGGTGAGCCAGCGACGCCGCTGTCCGGGTGAGGAGAATCATCCGCAGGAAGAGAGGGACATGACAGGCCTTGAAGCCGCCGTCCTCAGGTCACGTGAGAGTGGCTGAAGCGCCGCCCCACTGTTGCCGGTAGAAGTGGAAGGCCGCGTCCCCGCAGGCCGCGCTGCTTCTGGCGGCTGCGTGTGCGCCTTCCAGCAGACACGGAGTTAATCCGAGACAGCGCCTGGCTTGCGGAGTCCGCTGGGGAGTGAGACCCGCGGCTGTGGGGAGCGTCAGAGCAAGGTTTTCACCAGCGGAGGAGATCCACCAGCAGGGTAGTCCTTGGGGGAGGTGATCGGTGGGTGTGCCTTGTTTTTCGCCCCCCTCCCCTTTGAAGAGATCTCCTTGCCGGCGCAGTGAGCCCCGTCAGTCCCGAAGAAGGGGGAACTCGGCTCCAGGTCCTGCTGAACTTCCCGAGCGGAGGACACCGTGATTACACAGTAAGCTGGGCATAGAAAGAAGGGGGGAGAGCCCAGGAGGGCACAAGAGAGTACGCAGTTACGGACAGATGATGTCCTGTCATCCCCAATTGCCGGTCCCTGGGGAAGCCAGGTTCTAGGCTAATAATACTGGTACATTGACATAACCACACGTGAGACTGAAGTCTGCGTAATAAGGATCTCAAGTATAGCGCTGGAAATAGCAGTTTAATCTCCAGTAACAGCAAAAGTTCATGTATAATGCTAAAATGTAATGGATTATTTTCTAGGGAGTAAGTAATCTACATGTAAACTGTTTAGAGGTAACCGATTGATTGCCAGCAGCAGAGTAAAACTCCAGCTTAGCACCTAAATGTAATAGATTGATTATTGGTGACAGTATAAGAGTCAGAAAGTATAGCCGTTAGGGAAACCATCTGTCAGAAGAACACCGTGTAGACTAAATGATTCTCTGAAATTGTGGAATATGTAAATGTTGTGCGGAGCGCTCTCTGGAAGGATTTAACTTAGCGCTCCTGAGTCAAGGCAGGATGGGAATCTAGGGGGTGTTTAAGTAGCGGCTGTACAAAAGTAAAGAAGGGAATGGTACTGTCAAATTTAATGCAATGTAATGTTTTACCCTGTTATGTGAACCTGAGTAACCACGTTTAAGAAGGAAAGATAAAGACTTCTGGTAAACTTTATAATTATCCGGTGTAGTGTCATTTTTAAGTGGTGTGGTGTGGCGTTAAGGTGTGAGTTGGGTGTGATGCAAACACGATGTGCCGTATTGGGATAAAAGCCTTTTGACCTGAGCCAAGCTACCTCAAGGACGTTAGGTCCAACACTCTGATAAACTTGGCACAGGCTTTTCCTTCAATATCTTCGTTTGAGCAATTGTTTCTTTAAACACGCATTTTGTTTTGTTTTGGGCTTAACACGGGCTTGCGCACGTAACCAGCAGATAATTGCCAGTTGCGCATGAAACAGGATGCAAGGTACTGCACGTGCTGCCTTCGTGCCTAAAATGACTTCCCTTTAGTTTAACTTATGTGGTGCACAGGCACAACTGAGTCAGAAGCCGTTGCTCGGCAATAGAGAACAGTCACGAGAACAACCGTGGTAGATAGTGCCTGTTAGACCTGGCACCATTGGCGTGGGTCTCTCTGCCATTTTTTCGCTGTTGCCTCCTATGGTTTAGCTATGTTTTTGCTGGTCTAGATGCTTTGTGCACTTTGCCACTGCTGGTCAGTGCCAAAGCGCAAGTGCTCCCTATTGTGAATTGTTGTGATGGATTAGTGACTCCATGATTAGCTTATTTGATTTACTTGTCAGACCCTAGTACAGTGCACCATGAGTGCCCAGGGCTTGTAAATCAAATGCTGCTAGTGGGCTTGCAGCACTGATTGTGCCACCCACAGAAGCAGCCTGTAAAATGTGACTCAGGCCTGCCATTGCAGAGCCTGTGTTGAGTCTGGGACTGTCATGTCGACTTGGCAAGTGCACCCACTTGCCAGTCCCTAAACCTTCCCTTTTCTACATGTTAGGCACCCCTAAGGTAGGGTCAGAGTACACCTATGGGCAGGGTGCATTGCATGTGAAAGGTAGGAGGGGCCTACGAATTTGCCCTGCGGTTTCCCTCGCGGCCGGACCCATTATGGGGACCGTGCCCGCGGCCTACATGTGACGTTGGCTGTGTGCCGCTCCACTGCACGGCGAACACCCCCTCAAATGCTGCTAGACACACTGCTGCTCCCCATGCTATCACCTGCGGCACAGTGCATGGCTGCCGATCCACCCACTCCAAGGTGACTCACAGTTGGGTTTCCAGAGCTGCTGGTTCTCACCAGCAGAACAAAGAACAGCACACACCCAGCGCCTCCCAGAAGCGTCTTGTAATCCCAGATCATCGCTGCTGCCTGAGAATGCTACACTGGCTCCTCTCTAGCCGTCTCTTTGAGACCAGGGTCCTGATGTTTCTTCCAGGATTTTTGGCACTGTGCTTTGTAGCCAACTTTAGAACTGGTGGCAATTAGCACTAGCCCTGAGCCATGGAGACTAATGGACTCGACGTGCCTGACTCTAAGATGGCTACCAAAACCACACTCCTTCTCCCACCTTGCCATCCTCGCCAGCGCCTACCACCCATCTTTGGTTTCTAGCCTTCTTATCCCCTCCTAATCCTCACTCTTCTCTGGCGGAGCCCTAAACGCATACATGGTCGCTTCCCGGTGGAGCTGCACTGACAGCTATAGGGGAGATTGGCCCTGGCACACCACAATGGCCGTCACCTACTCAGCCGGATCACAGACATTTGTCTTGTTTTCTTCCCCGCTGCTGCCTCCTTCCTGTGGATTACCTGCTGTCCCTGGTCTTTCCTATCCTGACTTTCGTGTTCGCTAATTTACTCCTGTATTGTTTATTTATCCATTATGTAACTACTGTGAAACTTTTGTAACTTGTAACTCGCTGTGTCCTTATGTAAAGCGCTCTGATACCTCCGGGTCTAGTCAGCGATATATACAACACAAGTAAATAAATAAATAAATGCCCTGGTGTGTGTGTGGCATGTCCTGATAGTGAATTCCAGCAAATTTTGTTTTTCACTATTGCAAGGCTACCTGTTCCCATAGGCTAGAATGGGCAGTTTGATTATAACATTTTATAATCCTAACTGACCCAGAAAACCAGGTAGAAAAACAAGTTTAGTATGCCTGAACTCAGAATGTTAAAATACTTCTTTTAGTGTGAGTGATTTTTACATTCTGTGTTTGAAAATACCACGTATTTTCTTGCCTAACCATCCAGTATGCCTCTGCTAGGGTTATGTATTACATGTCTGGTTTGTGAGTGACAGGGGGATGGGGCTAGCTCCAGCAGTCTGAGTCGGGGCTGGGCTCAATAGGACCTGGGTTGAATAGAGAGTAGGGGGAGGAGATTTATTTTCAGCTACCTGGGCCAGGTCTGCTTTCAACAATGCTGTCTCCAACTCCTGCCAGGAAGCTGCACCAGGGAGGACAGAACTGGTTTGGGTTGGGTACAGACACTCTCTGCCTTCAGAGAACAAAGGATTTTGGAGTATAAATATTGGGGCCCAGACCCCAGAACTTTAGATCACTTCTGGGAATCAAGACGAACACTTGCTGGAAGCTCAACGCAACAAGGAAGAAGCGTGTCGCCGCCTCAGCTGTTGCCATCGCATCACCGAAGAAGCGTGTCGCATTGTCGGAGAAGCGTGCTGCATCGCCCGAGAAGCGCGCCGCCGCCGCAGAGGTTGCCGTGGCATCACCATAGGAGCGCGTCACAGGCCCTGTCGCGGCTCAAGAAACCACCGATTTCGCCATACTGGCGTCGGGCGTGCACGCATCGTATCCAAGTTGTCGTATGGCATCAAAGACTCCATCTTGTCGCATCGCACCGGATCGTCGCAGCACATCGAGGTGCCATCTTGTCGCATCATAACCGGAACGCAGTAAGAAACAGACACTTCCCTTCCTCTCCGGTAAGGAACCGATGCATCGCCTCTCCTGTGCTGCAGGAAGGAACAGGTGCGCTGCCTGCCCTGAAGCAAGGAACTGACGCATCGCCTTCCCTGTGACTCTTTTGTTTATATTGCATTACGCATTCAAGGTTTTTTGAGGTTAAAGTGTTGCATTTACCAGCTACATTGAAGTAAGCTATTTCTACCATTTGAAAGTCAAATTTTTTAATACTTTTTTGTGGATTTTGCTTGGTCTTGTGTTAAATCTAGATAAAAAATTACTTATTTTTCTAAACTGGTGTGGTGTCCATCTGTAGTGTTTTCACTGTATTACTGTATGTGTTCACAAATGCTCTACACACTGCCTCTGAGTTAAGCCTGCCTGCTTGTGCCAAGCTACCAAGGGGGTGAGCAGGGGTTATTGTAGGAGTAGCCCCCTTACCCTGACTAGAAGCAAGGGCCCCTACTTGGTCAAACGTACCTACCTCTGCCAACTAGAGACCCCCATTTCTAACAGTGCGGTAGGCTGTGCGCGCACTCGGCAACAATAATAGCAGTCACGATCACAACCACGGTAGATTGTGTGGTAGGCTATGCGTGCACTCGGCAATAATGGCAGCACCAGTCACTAGGAGACACGGAAGTTCAAAGAAAAACTAATTTTTTTTTTCTCTAACGTTACGGCCTGATTTCCTCCCGAAATATATTATGTTAACTAAAACGAAGGAAAATGACAAAAGCTCATGTCTAATAGCCCAAAGGACATAAAAACTCCCAGTTTGACGGTTTCCACAGGGAGACAAGGTATCTTAATAGCGCTATTTCAGCATATAGCGGCGTTCCAGAGGTGAAGGCTGTATATTCTTCCTGCCCTCTACGCTGAACTTTATTGGAAAATCCAGTTCAACAACAGCATGCTCCAGCAGATAAATAATTACGACACATTCCTAGAACACCCCCACAGATGCCATTCTACAGCATCATAGCCTACATCAGATGTGTTCTACATTCCACACAATGGCTGTTTGGATGATGGTGCTGAGGGTCCTGTAAGGTGGCACTAAATATGGTGCAGCCCTTAGGGACCCTCTTTAGCTTCCTTGCCCTAGGTACCAGGGGTACCATTTACTAGAGACTTAAACAGGGGTTGCTAAAGCTATTGCCATTTGGGAGAACAATTGTACAGTTTTAGGGAAAAGGATCAGGGACTCGGGACGTGGATAGCTGGAACCCAGTGCACTTCTTTCAAAAGTGCATCAGCTACTAGGCAAGAAGTGGGGGGTGACCATGTCAAAAAGGGGCACTTTCCTATAGTGTGTATGTGTACAATGGAGATTGCCTGATATCAAGTATTCCTATGCGGTGCTTGAAAAAGGAAAAAAAGAAATAGTTCCGCAAACCGGGACCAGTGTAGAGAGACATTTACTTGCTCCATGCGCTATGAGAGGGCAAAACACAAGAAGAGGGCATGACACCGACATGCCATGATGAATGACATCAAAGTAAATGAGAGCAAAACTGAAGTATACCAATGGTATGAGATGTGCCGGTAAGCCCATGGATAGAACACAACAGGTCTGTTCGAGACTGCAAACACACTGTCGAGCCGAGACCTAAAAATGACGACTAACAGAAAATGTGAATTCAATTGTCTTCGCAGCTGTTAGAGGATTAGAATGCTCGACAAATTAAGAAGGAAGCAGTTACATAAACAGGTGCCAAGCCCACTTCTAGCAAAGAAGCACAGAGACACACTTGAGTTCTATAGATAGAGGGGGAAGTAAGGGACAGGATTATCCTGCCCACTCAGTCAAAAGCCAGATAATACATTTTTACTATGATCAGCTGCTACATGCCTATGAAGGTTCTCACTCCTGCTACTATTGCCTATAGAAAGTCCCCTGCTTAGCGATCAGTTTTTACTATTGCTAGGACCAAACATTTTAGTGTATTTAAAGGAACTATATCTAAGAAAACGAAGACCCGTTTCTCTGGGAGTTAAATATAGTCCTCTTCAAAAGAATGCTAAATATTTGAACCTGTTCGCAATCCCAAACATTAGCATATATCATGGTAGATGGTTTTCATATCCATGTAAAATCAGCTAGCCCAAATATCTGGGTGAAATCTAGGAATATATGAGGAATTACTTAGACAATTGAAAGTGAAATTACTGATCCCCAGTAAATTCCAATTTCTTAAGGTATAACCTGAAATCCACATTGCTTTCTCACCCCTGGAGTCAACGGAACTCACAGTATTGTGCAGTGTCCGTGGTGGTGCCCCTGTGGTAAACTTTGTAAATATTTATATAGCCCTATAGGAGTTCTTCAATATTTTGATTCCTACTTGCCTTTCACCAATTCTTTCTCCCCCAACCTAATCTGCAGGGAGTTCCTTTGCATGGAACAGCTGAGCTGCCTCATGAGGAATTCTGCATAGATTAGCATGTTGCAAAAGGAAGCAGACCTTCCCCACACCACATAGCTCTTGGGTGGTGGTATTATTTGTTTTGTTTGTGCAAATGTGGACAGGTATTGCTAGAATCCTCAGACACTCTTTTTTCAAGACAATGAGGCAGCGGAAAAGATCCTACTCTCTAAAGCAAAATTAGTATAAATGTTCAAAGGTTGTTTTTGCCTCTGGTTTAATTAATTCCAGTGTTGCATTTTATATAAAAAAAGAGCTTTGAAACTCCAAAACATTCAGCTTTTTTTCTTTTCAGTATTTGCCTGGGAAGCCTATGAGAAAGGATCAGAAGTTCACTTACAGGCTGATCCCACCAAGCTGGAGGTATTATATAAATCCTTCAAAGTGAAAAAGGAGGATTTCAAGGAACAGCAGAAGGAGACCATCCTAGATAAGGTAAGAAAGGACTCTCAGCATACCTGTCCTCAGCCCATTGTGAAAAGCCTATTTTGGCTTTCTGAACCATGTGGAGCAAAGGGGCAACTGGGACACCAGAACACAGTCTTTAAGAATTGCTGTTTTGATTCCCATCCTTTCTCATGCTTACAGGGATGAGGATTGGAATTGAGGGGTTGGTGCCCTTTATGTGCGAGTATGCCTGTGTGCTCCTGGCTCTCCTCTGGGCCATTGCTAAATTTGCAACCAATATGGGACATCCTCGTCCATCATTGTGCTTCTTAATATCGTGTACATCTCAGTCACTTTCACATGCAATACACACAGCTTTTGGCTTCTTGTATTCTTACCAGTGCTCACTTAAGAGGTTATCCTCTACCCTAGGATGTAATCACTCTGATCTTCTACAGCAGTATAGAACAAGGCCTTTGGTTTATTGAGGGTTACAGTACTCCACCTAATTTTTGCCCACTCTCGACTCCCATATTATTTGATGTAATGATACCTGTCATCGACGATATATTTTAATTCAGCATTTATCTAGAGAGAATGTTATGAGGGAATGAAGGACAATATTTGGTCACAAGCATATGTTGTTAAGCGTTTACTTGGAGTAGTTTGTTTGTGCTTATAAAGCAACACATATCCACCCCTGTACAAAGGCACATCCAGAGTGGTTGGACAGCCGAACATTATACATAAAACTGATGAAAATAAAAGTACTTTGCAGCATCTGTCTATTGTTCATTCACATGATTTGCATACTTCTGACATCTTGTTTTCCATTTGGAAACTACATGTTTTCCCCAAAATGTTCTATTTGCCGTCAAACATGACTAGAATAATGCATCCATACATCATCTTGGAGGCCACAATACAATAGCGTACCTTCTTTTTAATTTTTAACATACTGTGCCTAGAAGCAAAATCAAGCTTCTCTGTGGAGAGCCACAAAGACTTTGAGGTATAAATTAGGCTTTGGTGCAGATTTCTGCAGAGAGAGTGGTAAAAACGTTGTGCCTGGTTTTCACTTTGGCCGACCGGTTACTTCGTCACAAACATGACTTGTATACCGTCCGTCTTATTACACATGCATTATTGACGAATTTACTTGTTAAAAGGCAGACTGGATATCCGTTTATTAGTGTAACCTATCTGCCAATTTCTAATTTAAGCTCTTTGTTTCTGTTAAACGTATCCTCACATGTAAATCACTACATTAAGGGGTTGTGGGTACGTCTTGCCACTTCATGCACAGCCTGTAAACTTGCAATAAACACATGCTGCAAATTGAAAATGTTACTTACATTTTATAGTCTGCGTGCAGCCCTTTAATTTGTAAATGAATATCCCTTCTGTAGGAAACAGGGGTTTTATTGCAGTAGACACCGACCACTCTTAAACTGGTATTGTATACAACTTTCACTGAATTGCACTGGTTTCCTCCCAACCAGGCATCTGCCGCCTTTGATATGAGACCCCAGGCTTCCCCAGAGTGGGGAAATGCCACCCTCTGCCCTGGTCCCATCTGGCAGCAGGACAGGCAGGAAAATTAGCTATGCAAGAGGAGTGTTACACTGCCAGGCTGGACACACCTCTAGGTTGACCAGTTTGAAGTGAACACAATATTAGGAATTCCACCATCTTGTGTGTGGTGGAATTAAGAATTCTGGGACTGGGAGATGCCCACTCCCCAAAGGAAGTGGTCATCTATGGGATGTAGTGAACCCAGGGGTAAGTAGCACATTGGCTACAACCCCTCACACCCCTTAACGCCCCATAATTGAGTATTTAGGGGACCCCCTGATAACAAGACTTCGAGTTTTGACAGACAAAAAGTGGACAAAGAAGTAGACTGCTGACCCAAGACTAGAGGAGCATGACTGACTTGGCACCAACTCTGCCAGCCTGCCTGCTGCACCAACCCTCGTGAAGCAACTGACTCGTCCTGCCACTCTGCAGACTCCAAGAAACCTGGAGGGCTGCCAGTGCTTTGCCAATCGCCAAAGAAACTCATTTGTAGTAGAGGAGCTACTCCCCTGTAACCACAGCCACCAAAGAAGCAACGCCCAGTACACCGACCTGTCAGCTACGGGGACTACTGACGCAGCAGCCACTAAGGACGAGGTAGTAGTGCTCCTACAGGTCAAATCCGTTCTCCATCAAAGTGTGGAGAAGCCAGGTCCGACTGGAGCTGCATAGTACCAATACCTGAGGTACTGGAACCCTTGCAGCAACTAAGGCTTGTTGTGTCCAGTCGGGACACCAATGCCAAGGAAGACCCACTAACACATCGAGGGACGTCAGGGACCGTGAGACCCACATCAAGTGTGGCCCAGCTGTCCTGTTTGCCCCTCTGCAGCAGAGACAAAGAGTGAGTCTGCGACCACCGTCACCCAATGCCTCAAAGTACCTATGCATCCGCGCCCCAGAGCCCGAGTCCAAGGGAGGTGATGGTGCCAACGGGGTCCCTAGATCCAAAAGAGCTGAGCCCATCCTTGGGTCTGGCCAGATTGGACTTCCAGTTGCCGCCTGCAGCGTCTTTCTGCAGGCCTCCTCCAACCAAGAAAGACTACAGCACCAAACCGGATGCCAAAAGACACCACTGCACCCAAGCCCCACAGCCCAAGGAAAAGTGAATCAAAGGTGTCCCCACATGCCCAAGCGTCTCCAGGGTCGAGCCCCCCCTGTGGGTTCCCCCTGACTGGTCCCCCAGTCCCAGCTTGCAGCCTCTTCCCAACCGGACCATTCCCCAATGAAGTGAATGGGACACCCGACGCCGTGACACACCTCTGCACCCGAATGCTCCGGAGCCCCTTGAGGTGACCTAATGGTGTAGCCTTGGACCTTGCCCATACTCACCTTAAGTCTTGGAGAACAGTCCAGTAAGTCGCTGTTAAGTGCCTGAATGCAGTACATGTTTTCCCCCCCACAGGATAACATTACCGCTCCCAAACACTGTAAGAATTCATTTCTCACAAAGTATGCACCTGATTTTGATGGTCTTGGTTTCTAAATTTATGTAAAAGTATGTGTTATTTTTATAAATGTGTTGGAATTATTTGAATCTGTCTCATTTACTGCCTTGGTGTGTGCAATAAATGTTTAGCACTACCCTCTGATATGCCTAACTTGTTCGCCCACTCTACTGCAAGAGAGCATCTGGGGTGTCATACGTGCCTCTGTAATTCCTTTGGGGTTTGCCTGGACTCTTTACACAGTGTATTTCTTTTTGGCCCACTATATAAAGAGCCAACATCCTACATTAGTGATACAGTTGTGAGATATAAGACTTTGCATTTACTGTACCACTGTCAGTATTGTGATTCCACTAAAGAATCCACAATTGACAAAAATATTTCTCAAATGGTTTGATTTTATTCTGCATTTCTAACCTGGTCTCTTAGGGACTTGGTTAAATCCCCCAGTCATCTTTTTCAGGTCTTGCCTAGCGTCTCAGCGCATGCGTTGCTCGCTCTGCGAGATCTATTGTCGTTGGGCTGCTTGTGGAAGTGAGGTGGAAGCTCCGCCTCTGCTTTTCATTGGCGCGCATCACACTTTGTTAAATGCGCGCCTTTGATTTGCAGTGAGGCTTTTTGCTCCCCACCCTGTCTCCTTTCCAGCTCGCCCACCTGGACTGGAGATTCTGCACGCGCACGGCACCAGTCAGTGTAGGCACGAGCAGTGGCTATCTGTTGGCTTTCAGTACCCGGACTTGATATTGTGCTCGCGCACGGCACCAGTCATTGCAGGTACGAGCAGTGGCTCTGTCGCCTCTCAGTACCCACACTGCATTTCACACACTTAACCATAGCGTCTCGGTGGCACAAATCTTTTTTTTTTTTTTCAAATTATTAAAAAAAAAAAAAAAAAGCCTTTGTTGTGTGTCAGGCTGCGCAGCTCAAAACACAATCACACCTTTTCACTTTATCCGAGTCCTCACTACCGATTCAATCGTAATATCGGAACGAAGGGAGAAGCTGGCCTACTGCTTATTAAATTTCAGCCAATCAGATTGGCGCAGCACAAAACTTAATCAGCATTCCAGTGCACCTCACTGCTTGGTGTTTAAGACACTGATGTAGTGGGCTGGCATAATATTTACAAAATGCGTGGCTCGCCACAATGGCCTCTCGGGTGCCTCTCCTCGCTTCAGCCCTCTCCCCTCGCTCCCCCCTTCCTCTCCCCTCCCCTTCCCTCCAGCACTCGTGTAAAACAAGGAAGAGAGCAACAGCGTTCCGAAATCGGACACTGCCAGCCTGCGAAGACACTGACAAGTAAGGCTGCTTTTTAATACTCAATGCTTTTTTTTCGCTAGCACACTGGTTGGTAATGCACAGTAGCCGCTCGGGTGCCTCTCTTCGATTCATGCTCTGGTCTGTGCCTTACAGACAGTGCATACACTTGTGCATTAATTGCTAAGCGGCATATCCGAAAAATAGTATTTATGTATGGACGACATGTTTTCAAAAGGGACATTTTTACATTACACGTGTTTAAGATGTTTCATGTACACCACGTTTTGTAAACACTCTTTAGAAAGTTGTTATGGTTCAAGGGGACACATGGTTAAAACGTGCAGCGCATTCTTAACAATTAGAAAGGGCAGAGCTGTCCCAGGAAAACCTATACATTTAATCCATATATTCCATTTAGAGGCATGGTGCAAGAAGCCCCCAATATTCAGGGAGCCCCCATTCCTTTGAAGGCCTATGAATATCTGAGATATAGGATGCTGTGGGGACCCTCATATTAGGCAGGAAAGACCCATGGTTTTATGTTGTGCCACTGGTCTCATTATTGGGAAAACGAGAGAGCAATGTTCTCCTCTTTTATACATATGTGTTTGTGTGAACACACATTCGGATCTGCTTATATATTAAATGTATTCAGATTTTTTCTGCAGTCTGTTCTGCCTTTGGCGTATTGACATTCCGATTCTCTTTAATATTTAAGGACACTTCGACCCTCTTATGTTTTTTTTTGTTTTGTTTTAGTGTGTTGTCTCTATGGCCAAGTTCGTAATCACATATCTTTAGTTTACCAAATACGTACTCCCATTGTTCTTTAATCTTTGTGTGCATTTTGTGCCATAGTGACATAGTTAGGTCTCGCATTACTGAAAATTAGAGCTATTGATGTTGCATTATTTTTTTGAAACGCCAGAAGCTCAAACTTTTACTAATGCAAGACCTATTGCATTGCAAAGGCTTGTTTATAAATGTAAAAAGTATCTTGGATAGTTAGGCCCTTTTAAAAGTATAGTTCGGTAGATATTTTCTAATTTACTAAAAAGGTCCCAACTGTTCTAAAACATCATGTCTGAGGCATAGGGTAGTACCCAGTCATTTAACCTGGCTCCCTACAAGAGACTTAAGTTGGTGCAACTTAAGAAACTCTGTCAAGCATTGGGGCCTAAACCTACAAAGGCTCATTTTCAGAACCTGCCTGCTAAGTATTATAGGACCATGGCTGAGGGTGGAAATAGAAATGACCCTGAGGATGCAGAGATCAGTGATGATGAGCCTGTAGATCCACCCACTGACAGCAACTCTCCTGGAAGTACTGCTAGCAGTATCCCAGATGAAGCTCAGAATGAGCATCCTGAAATTCAGAAACTAGCCCGGAGACGGGCCTTAGAAGCCAAACTCTGATCAATAGAAAAAGAAAGAATTGAGATGGACCTAGGAACCATCTGTGGTGGCAGCAACAACTTAAGTAGGGAGAAAGAAGTTGCTTTTGACTCCAAAATCAGGGACTTCCCCAAATAAACATAAGGCGATGATATCACCAAATGGTTTACAGCCTTTGAGAGGGCCTGTAGGATGAGGAAACTCTACCAGAAGTATTGGGGCTCTCTACTCTGGGAGCAGTTTTCTGGAGAGTGTAGGGATAGACTCTTGACACTTGATAAGACAGATGAGTCCTGTGACCTCATGAAGGGAACCCTGATTTAGGGCTTTGGACTCGCCACTGAGGAATATAGAGTTAAGTTAAAGGAGACTCAGAAAACCTCGAGTTAGTCCTGGGGTGATTTTGTAGACTTTTCAGAGAAACACTAGGTGGTTGGTTGAAGGGAAGTCAGGTGCACGATTTTGATGGGCTTTATAATTTGCTTATGAAGGAACATCTGTTAAGTAACTGTACTTCTAAAAAGTTGCATCCATACCTAGTGGACCTGGGTTTAGTCTCGCCCCATTCACTTCAATGAGGAGAGGTCTGGTTGGAAAGAGGCTGCAAGCTGGGACTGGGGGTCAGTCTGGGGGAACTCGGGGGGGGGGGGGGGGGGGGCTCGAACCTTGAGATGCTGGGGCATGCGTGGCACCTTTTGTCCACTTCTCCTCAGGATGTGGGGCTCAGATATAGTGATGTCTTTTGGCATTTGGTTCGGTGCTGGAGTCTCTCGCGGTTGGAGCAGGCCTGCAGAAAGATACTGCAGGCGGCGACTGACAGTCTAGTCTGCCCAGACCCAAGGATGGGGTCAACTGTTGTGGGTTTGAGAACCCCATTGCCACCGTCACCTCCCTTTGACTCAGACTCTGGTGCGCAGGTGCATAGGTACTTTTCGGCATCTGGTGGCAATGGTCGCAGACTCAATCTAACAAATAAGACTCCCTCACGACCTATTTATAATTTCTTATATTTAACCCCAAACATTTCTTTTACGACATATACAGCAACATGGGCTTTATGACAAACAAAACCAATTAACCACTTTAGTTTCTTTCTTTACTTTTATTTATTTTATTTTTTGAATTATCTATTTTTTATAAATATATAAGTCAGACTTCATTTATGGCATTATCACAGTTGTGCATTTCACATAAATTACATCAATTTCCTAATACAAAATTATTAATCCAAATCAAACCCAGGTAGAGAACACTAAACAGTCACACTACTCATTCATACATCCACATACCATACACATCCCATAAATAAAATCTCAATAGCTATCCCAGTTGGCGCGTTGTAGGTTGATTACAGTCTTTATAACCCTAAAAGGGAACTACTAGAATATTAGTAGGATGAAAAAGACTTGGTCGACGCGTTTCGGTGGCATAAGAAAGCGTAGAAACCACCTTCATCAGGACCCGCTACTTCTCATATCACAGGTTCTCAAACCCTGGGATTTTCCTAAAAAAGATTTTTATAAGATGGAGTTAGTTACTAGCCCAGAAACTATCTAAAATATTAAAAAGACACTGATTGGACCAAATGACCCACATTCATAACATATCAAATAATGCAGTACACAAATATCGTGTTTGTCTATTCCAATGGTACAGTTATACAAAACCCAAACACATGTGATAAAACGCTTCGTGATACCTTGCCTCCTCTTATAAGAAAAAATAGAATAGAAGTAATCTAATAGATCTAAGGAAGAGTTTTGTCAATATGAAGCTATATTGCTCGAGGGAGAAAATTTCTGAAGTTTAACTTTAGAATTATCGTCCAGTCCTTCCAAATTTTTTTTATAAATAGATACTTACTATATGAGGATCTTATAACTGGGATGCGATACTTTCTGATGTAACAACCGAAGATAACCACAAATATCCTCTGTGTAACGATACTCTAACAAAGTCAAAACGAAGAAAGAGAAAAACATCAGGATAATTACAAATATGGGCTAGCTCTCATTTTAATATACTCTACTCTAATCTTTATAAGCCTTTCTTGTATTTAAACACAGTTTTCACGTACCAGCTAACTGCACCTTTTATTTCTTCTTGTTATTCGAAAGAGACCAGATCCATACGTTATTTATTTAGAAATTCTCCGTATACCTGTATAGGATCATTTTTGTTTTCAGTATTTGCCTCACATATTATATTATGAGCGACATCCCTAAACGTCCTCTCTATTTAAAATGGCTTCTAAAGATTAGAGTAGAGTATATTAAAATGAGAGCTAGCCCATATTTGTAATTATTCTAGTAGTTCCCTTTTAGGGTTATAAAGACTGTAATCAACCTACAAAGCGCCAGCTTGGATAGCTATTGAGATTTTATTTATGGGATGTGTATGGTATGTGGATGTATGAATGAGTTGTGTGGCTGTTTAGTGTTCTCTACCTGGGTTTGATTTGGATGAATAATTTTGTATTAGGAAATTGATGTAATTCATGTGAAATGCACAACTGTGATAATGCCATAAATAAAGTCTGACTTATATATTTATAACAAATAGATAATTCAAAAAATAAAATAAATAAAAGTAAAGAAAGAAACTAAAGTGGTTAATTGGTTTTGTTTGTCATAAAGCCCATGTTGCTGTATATGTCGTAAAAAAAAATTTTTTGTTAAATATAAGAAATTATATATAGAGTCTTATTTGTTAGATTGTTTATCTCTTTCCTCTCTTCTCCCTGACTTTTTGGAAAAGCAATTTTTTTAGAGGGGGTCCCGATATTTTTTGCATTGCAATCACGGTTTTTGAACTGTGGGATTATTATACCCAATTTGGGCATTGTTTTTATATTTACAGACACTCGTGATTGGACCATTATACACATGAATTGGGATATTGGATATTGTATAAATCACTTAATGATACCTGCACGATTCTTTGGTGCTATTTTGGTGCTTGGGGATTAGTCCTTTTTGGGTTATTCTTTTTTCTTTCCCTTCCTTTTTAAATCTTGTATCAATGGAGGGTATAAAATCTTTTGGGTTTTCAGACGATGATTTCACTGCACTGATAGGTAGGGTTCTTACAGGTGATAATGTTTCATCTATACAGTCTAGTGATAATGGAGAATGGAATAATTTACTTAACCTAAGAAACAAAATTCAAGCGTATGGAATCACACGCTCATTACATGCTTTAATATTTACGATCAGGAGTGTTTCCATCTGGTCTTAGGGTACGCAATGTCCCTGCACTATTTGTAGAAGTCCATAAGTTCCTGGAGCGGTGGTCGCTTATAGCCAACCGCTACTCCAGGGACTGGATGATTCTTATAATAGAGACCACTAGGGAAATGATGGAGGTTTTGAGCAAGGAAATTACATAGTTGGAGGAGAAATTGAACACCTCCACGGCATTGGAGGAAGCTAAAGCCAGGTTAGAGAGAATAAACACCGATATGAAGGACTTTGAGGTATACCTCAATAATAAAAAAACTGATAAGTTAAGGAAAGATATCAGGTGGTATACACAGGAGAAGGCGTACCCATACCTCCGACCTACCTATTATCAGGATTTTAGTTACAATCAAGACTATCAAGGTAGGAATAATAATTATCAGAAGAAAACTCTGAATTTTTCTGAGACGTTCGCCTCAGATTCTGACAATGAGGCTATACAAGATTTGGATGAAGTCCAATATGACACTCGCCCGCGTAGGGGTAGATATATGGGAGCACAACCATATCGTGGTCAGACACCTTTTTTATCAAGGGGTCAATATCGAAGCAGGAACAGGAGATGGGCACCAGACAGAGGGGACCCACAACCAATGGCCCCTCAACATCAACAGCCTTATCTAAAAACCCGGAATCAACAGTATTGGTGCTAGAAGCCACTGGGGGTGGATGTCAGAAAAAAGATGATGTATTACCTATTTTCAATTTATCATCTGTAAATTTGGATTCGGAGGAGTGCTCCGTTTTGAGTCGAGGTTTGTCTTTTGTCGCTAGTACACGGCCCAATCTGTTCAAATTACATGAGGATTTGTTCACCTTCTTCAGGAAGGTGAGATTGAAGAAATATTTTCTGGACCGACCTTTAGAAACCAATGATGAGAATCAGTCGAGGTGCAAGCCTCCATCTCAATTCACCCCGACTTTAGATATGGTTGGCCCAGAAGTTAACATCTTTGAACAGAATGTCTTAAAGGAAATCACCAGAATAACTAAACAACTACCCTGGGTAAGGAGTAACTTATCCCCCACAGAAATTGTGGCTCTTCAGAAGATTAAAACTAATAAAAACCTGATTGTAAAACCATGTGATAAGGGTGGTGGGATAGTTGTTATGGATAAGGGTGACTATGATGAGAAAATCTTGAACATGATAGCTGTTCCCCAACACTATAAAAAATCCCACCCTAGAGAGCTATCCAAATTAAATAAAACAATACAGCAAGTGACTACTAGAACATTAGAGTGTGGCGATATCTGCCAACAAGAGTATAACTTTTTGAATAAAACCTGTCCTAAAACTGCTGCCCTTTATGGTCTTCCAAAAACCCATAAGGATGTTCTCGACCCACCTATGCGTCCTATTATATCAACCATAGGTTCTAGTACTGAACCACTCTCTAAATATGTGGACTCATTTTTATGTCCCCTTACACAGACATATGCCTCCTACATCCGTGATACTGGAGACATCATTGGCAAGCTTGAGGGTAGATAATTTAACCCTATGACTGAAATTTTGGTAACGCTTGACATTGAGGCGTTGTACACTAACATCCCTCAATGTTAGGCTTTACAATCTGTAGCCTCGTTATTGCAGAGAGTCCCTGGAGATAGACCAGATAGTTTTGTGCTTGAATGTTTGGAAATTGTTCTGTTAAATAATTTTTTTTAATTCAATGGGTCCCTATACCAACAGGTCAAAGGCACCAGTATGGGAGCTTCTGTTGCTCCCAGTGTCGCTAATACATACATGGGAGAGTGGGAGATCAGGCATGTGTTCAATGAGGCGGCTCCATTTTCTGACAATGTCGAGAATTGGAGGCGCTTCATTGATGACATTTTCTTTATCTGGAAGGGTGACAATGACTCCCTTAGTGAGTATATCGCTTGGTTGAACGCAAGTGACGATAACCTGAATTTTACAGTCAAGAGCAGTGCTCATTCTGTGGAATTTTTGGATATCCTGATCTCAGGATTCAATAACACTCTGGAGGTTAGCCTGTTTAGGAATCCCACGGCCAAAAATACCATTTTACAGTACCAGAGTTATCACCCGAATATTCAAAAGGATTCTATTCCATTTGGCGAGTTCCTACGGGTGAGGAGAAACTGCACTAATATGTCTGATTTCCACATCCATGGTGATGCCTTGAGAACGAGACTTTTGGCTAGGGGATATCCTAAAAGACTAGTACGCCATGCATACAAGAGCGCAAAGTACTACAATCGTGATGCCCTTTTGGAGGGAGCACAACGTGTAGCTAAGGAGCAAGTGGTTTGTGTGATTAATCACTCTCCCTTAAATTTCAAGATTAAAAACATCATTCAAAAGAATTGGAAAATCCTAAATACTAACACTGAAGAAACTCAGTTACAACATCCCTTAGTAGCCTACCTTAGAAACCGTAACCTACGTGACATCTTGGTCCATACTAGACCTAGTACATATAATACCATGCGTCAGACCACTATAACAGGTCTATCGGCTGTTATGGGAAACCACACTTGTGGATCCTGTCATGCCTGTGACTCTGCTCTAGTTACGGATCTACTTGTATATCAGGGCTATAATGCCAAGCTTAAAGATCTCACAAATTGCAGAAGTCAGAATGTTATTTATATTCTCCTGTGTCCCTGTAACTTAGCTTATATAGGGGAGACAGCACGTGAATTTAGAGTACGGTTTAGCAAGCACAAATCTGCGATACGTACCGGCAAGACTTCTGCCCCCCTTGTCCAACATTTTCTTATTAAACACCATACTGAAAAAGATATTAAATGGTGTATTCTTGAGAGGGTGAAAGGTCAGGCAGGGACACCGATGGAAATCTTACGAAGGAGAAGAGAAACTTTTTGGATTTTTACTTTGGACAGTGTGAAACAGGGCCTAAATGAGGAAATACAATGGAATATCACGCAACCATGGTGAATCTCGATTGAGTGACTATTCGGATGGATAACAGGAATCAGTTGTTGCTCCTCTTTTGTTGACCGATTTGGCAAACTTCTGCAATATTGGTGAGTGATATGCCTAAAGGTTTTTTTGGACAATTGGAAAAACGGACGGCTGTCCGTCTTTATTCTTGTGTTTCTAATTCTATTAATGGTTGCCTTTGTTATGCCGTAATACTTGCTACTATCGATAGAATTGTTAACAAAGAGTCCTTTGGAGATCTCATCTGGGTCCATCTTAACTAATCAATGGATGGTATATACCTGAAAATTTGATGGTATCAATAGGTCCGTTTATAGACCTTATTGACTTAGTATAGGGTGAGCCAAGTAATGGTGCTTTTATTTTTATAAGGTTTTTCTAATAATAAAAATTTAATTTTGCTATTAGTTTGTGGCTTGGTAATTGTGTATGTTTCTATTGACACTTTGCTCATATTAGAGATTTGGGTGATCAAGACCAATTAAAGGCGTGGTATTTTGCCTATTAATCACTACATAGCGCCGTTGGTCTGATTTTGGAATAATACGTGCGTGCTGTCAGTTAAACGTCATAGAAGTATTGACTCTCTGAGATGATATATAACATATAGATGGCGCCTGTAGTAGTATTGGTAGATAGTCCGCCATCATCGCTGGTTATTTTGAATAGGCTAAGTTACCTTGGCAACCCTGGATGCGTTGCGATATAGACTATAATATACGATGTGTGATACTCGTTTAAGATGGCGCCTGTAGCAGTAGTAGTAGTTTAGGTGGTTAGTCCATCGTTGCTTTCTATGAAAGTTAACAGGTGAAGTTGTTTGGACAATTATGTACGCGGTGCGTTGCAAACCGGAATGGTATAAATAGAGATACGTATTTGGGGCACGTCTCACCAACCTACGGGAAGGAGACCGGACGTATTCGGCATGCGTATGGAGAATCAACACGTAGAATAAAAATGGTGAGTTAGTAGCGAATATGCTGGTTCGATTGTTGTTGGTAAAGTTTGTGACTTTCATCAACAGCTAACGTTGTTTTTAGTGCCCCGTGTATTAACGGATATTGGGACTGGTGGCTTGTCTCACTAATAGATTTTTGTCCCATAGTCCTCTCGTGCAAGGGGTGGGTGCACAAGCCTAATTTTAGTAGCTTAGAGTAGTCATTTTTGTTTATTTTCTACTCATGTGAAGTAGACACTATACTATGTCGACGTAGAACACGTAACTTATAGGTTGGAGGTTCACTTCTCTGTTTTTTCTCCTTGTTCTTTGACCCCGTAGTGAAATACATTATTACATCTATGTCCTTCTCTATGATAGGGATACTACGAAGAATTATAATTGTGAACTTCTTCCGGGGTTGCAGTGTATCTGGAGACAGACTAAATGAGTACCATTGTAATCTACATAAAATACACAATACTAAGGTACTAAAATTAGCAGACTCACTCTTTGTCTTTGTTTCTGTTGCAGAGGGGCAAGCAGGACAAATGGGCCACTCTCAATGTGGGTCTCACTGTCCCTGAAGTCCCTAAATGTGCAGGTCAGTCTTCCTTGTCTTGGTGTCCCTACTGGACACAACAAGTCTTGGTTGCTGCAAGAGGGTCCAGTACCCCAGGTATTGGTACAGTGCAGCTCCGGCGGTCCTGGCATCCCCACACTTAGAGGGAGGATAGAGCTAACATTTAGGAGCACTGCTAGCCCTTCCTAGGGGGCTGCTGCGTCGGTAGTCCCCGTAGGAGACCGGTCGATGTACAAGGCATTGCTTTTTTAGTACCCACAGGTGCAGGGGAGTAGCTTCTCTACTCCAAGGAAGTTTCTTTGGCAATTAGCAAAGCACTGGCAGTGCTCCGGGTGTCTTGGATTCTGAACAGCGGCAGGGCAAGCAAGTTGCTCCATGAGGGTCGGTGCAACAGGAAGGCTGGCAGGGTTGACACCAACTCAGTCGGGCTCCTCGGTTCTCTGCAGTCTTCTTCTTTGCCCACTTCTTCTTTTTGTCTGTCGAAATCTGAAGTCTTTTTAGCGGGGGCCCCTAAATACTCCTTTTAGAGGGTTAAGAGGAATGAGGGGTAGTACCCAATGGGTTACTTACCCGTGGGGTCACTACACGCCCTAAATGACCACTTCCTTTGGGGAGTAGGCATCGCCCTGTCCCAGAATTCCTAATTCCACCACAGACAAGATGGTGGAATTCCTAATTTCGTGTTCACTTCAAACTGGTCACCCTAGAGGTGTGTCCAGCCTGGCAGTGTAACACGCCTCTTGGATAGCTAACTTTCCCATCTGTCCTGCTGCCAGAAGTGGAACAAGGCAGAGGGTGGCATTTCCCCTGTGTGGGGAAGCCTGGGGTCTCATATCAAAGGCGCAGAGGCCTTTGAAGCCTCCTGCCTTGATATACTGATTTACCAGATTTCCTCGAGGAGGAGGAGGAGGAGATAACACCTCTCTCCAGAACAGGTATTGTTCCTGACCTCCTGAGAGTGGTGACTCTCATCCCTAGGAGTCAGAAACGTGTTTGTGGTGGCAGGCTGGACAAGCCAGTCAACCAGAACACTTTGGGTTGATAGGTTTCAGGGGGTACCTCTAAGGTACCCTCTTGGTGCATGTATTAATAAATCCAACAATGGAACCAGTGTAGGTTTATTAATACAAGGTGTTTGATGCCAAACACCATAGGTTTCAGTGAAGCCATTATGTAGCTGGGAAACTTGTTTTGACCAGTGCGTACCTTAAAATGGCTTCCCTGTTTACTTGTACTGTCGGTAATTGAACTGGCCAGCACTGGGGCATATCTGCTCATGCAGATATGTTATCGCATGTAGTATAGTGCACCCTGCCGTAGGGCTGTAAGGCTTGCTGTAGGGGTGACTTAAAAATATTACATGCAGTGTTAGGGGACATGGGGGCCATGTCACCTTTTCACTTTTTGGAGCACCTTGCCACACAGCCTGCAGTGGCAGGCTACACGAGTTTGGTGCTGGGTCCCTTAGAGTGGCACCAAGATATGCTGCAGCTTTTAGGGACACTCTTTAGTACCTATGCCCTAGGTAACAGAGTTACCACTTACTATGGACTTACAGAGGTGCTAAAGGTCTGGTCACTGGTAATCAAGTGACCAGTTTTGCAGCGTGAATCTTTCTGGATTCACTATGCTGTGCATTATTCCGCCATCTAGTGGTTGGGTCCAGAATTGTAGTCTTTCCTTTTTTTTTTCGTGGCCCAGGTTGGTGTCGACATACCACCATTTGGTGTCCTTCGTGACGTCGACGCGCTTCCTCCGGAAGCTCCCACCTTTGGTTGCCATCTTCAGATTATTTTTTTTGCTGTTGGGTCTGGATCGTTACCGAAGAGTTCCAGAGATTTGGAGAGAGACTCGACAAAAATAGCAGAATTTCGACAAAAATCAGATTTCAACCCCAACTACAGGTCAGGTAACCGGAACGACAAAAGAGAAGGTTTTCACAAAACGCCTTTCAGTTTTGCACCAATTTCCACCCCAAATAAGCCCAGAAAGACCAGCATCCAGTCTGCAACCTTTGCCTGCCGCTCGACGTTCACACCCAAGACCCTCAGAGTAAGAGAGAGGCAGAGAAGGGCGAATTACACCATGCAGGGGCAGGGGCCACCTCCATCACTCCGAGACTTGGGCCTCTCCAGTGGAGAGGAGGACAACATGGCCGAAGGACCGGAGGACTGCACGGTCGTCAAAGTCCAAAAGAAAACATCGAAGGAGGTAAGAGAGTCGCGGGCCCACTGACACTCGAGCGACATTCGTAAGAGTGAAGCAAAGTCCTCGAAGGGAGCATTGCAGTCTAAACAGTCATCAAAAGCAGCAGCACCCAAGAACAAGCAGCCCAGCGGATCCTTCGAAAAGGACTCCCAGACGGCGAAAACCCACAAAAAAATCACGGTCGTCGAAGGATGCCCCCGAAAAGGACACCTCGACGCCGAGAGAAAAAAAGGGTCAACAACGACTTCGACGACCTCGAAGCCAAGCGCTCAAACTCTCGAAGCCGAAAAAGATGCCGAGATGGAGAGAAAGAAAAGGAGGCTCAAGGCCGAAATTGTGAGCATCTTGCAGCGAAAGAAGGACTTTGACGAAAAGATGAGCCAGTACACCATTTTTAGAAGCCCACGGTCGAGATCGAAAGTGGCGACGAAGACCCTGAACCGCCGAAAATGCCTGAACCGGTCGAGGAAGAGGCCCTGTATTACTTCGAGGGCAAAGGCGAGGAGGATCAGCAAACCTACCAGCACTCAACTTCCTCAGAGGCGCAAGACTTGTAGTGGCATAACCTCGACGCCAAATTAGCAGGAGTAGTAGACACATACCCTTCGAGGCCTTCACCACCAGACGATATAGGGGTCTATAATATGGTGGTTAAAATGGCTGCAGAGACTTATGGAGTAAAATAGGAGGAGAAGCCCAAGGCGTGTTTTCTCCTGGAAACTCTGTTACCTCAACAAACAAGGAGTCCGTTCCTGCTCATGCTCCCTAGTGTGCTGGACTAGGGCAGGGAGGCTTTCAGGGAGCCAGCTGTATGTAAATCAGTGACACCAAGGACAGAAAAGAAGTACAAGCACTCCTCAAAGGACCCTGCATACATTCAGGGATCAGTGCCAGCTGATTCAATAATAACAGCAATGGCTAGGAAAAGGGCCAATGTACCCACAAATGCCGGACCACCTCCAGACAAGGAGAGTAGAAGGATAGACCTCAAGGGGAGGAAAGTAGAACGGAGTTCAGCGATTCAATGGCGTATCGCCAACTCAAACGCTCTAATCAACATGCACGCATACAAACACTGGGAGGAAGTGGGGCAACTCCTGAAACATCTACCAGAACAGCACCAGTAAAGGGCAGCCCAACTGGTAAATGAAGGGAAAAACACGGCTAACACATGTTTGAAGTCGGCTTTGGATGCTGCAGAGACATCCAGCAGGCAAATGATGATTGGGGTGACAGAGAGAAGGCATGCACGGCTTAGGATTTCAGGCTTCAAGCCGGAGGTGCAGAACAACATCCTGAACACACCCTTCAACGGAGAGCAACTTTTAGGAATGCCAGTTGACAACAAGTTAACTCAACTCAAGAAGGACAACAAGACAGCAAGGTCCATGGGAGCACTGCAGTTCAGAGGGATGAGAAGGGGTACACCCTCAAGAAGGCAAAATGGTAGGGGAGGCAACCTACCTAGTACATCGCACCAAACCTTCCAACAAGGTTATCCAGGAGACGGCCAGGGACAGCAGCAGCAGAACTGGCAGTACCAGCCACGAGGCCAGTCATTTCGAAGGGGCTCAAACGGACGAGGACAGGCATGGAGAGGAGGGCAACAGCCCAACTCCAAGTGACTTTGCCGTAAGGCAAACGCCCACCCTAACACCTCTAAGGGGGCATCAAAACAGAAGACAAAACCAAAACCTGATTTTACAAAACAAACAGTTCCCCGAACATATAACACCAGTAGGAGGCATAATAAGGGATATCCTCCAGGAATGGAGGAAGGTCACAACGCACAAGTGGATACTAAACATCATACAATACGGCTACTGTATAGAGCTAGAAAAACAACCTCCAAACAAGAGACCAAAAAACAGGGTGCACTCAGAAAAGGAACTGTCGCTCTTGCTACTAGAAGCTCAGGGACTGCTCATCAAGGAGGCAATAGAAATAGTGCTGTACAAGGGGGTCTACTCCACATACTTCCTCGTACCAAAAGTGGACGAAACACTAAGACCTATTCTAGATCTAAGGTTCTTAAACAAGTTCATAAGGACACAAAGATTCAAAATGACATCTCTGCAAGATGTAATACCCCAAGTACTGGAGGGGTATTACATGGCAACTATAGACTTAAAGGACGCGTACTTACACATCCCCCATCAACAAAAAACACAAATGCCTACTAAGGTTTGTTATCGACCAAACTCACTACCAGTTCACAGTACTAGAATTCAGACTCAAATCCGCAGCAAGGGTGTTTACAAATTGCCTAGCAGCAGTATCAGCGCACCTAAGGAGGCACGTTTACCCCTACCTCGACGACTGGCTCGTAAAAGCAAGCTCTTACAGCCAATGCAAACAACACATCCAGCAGGTGATACAAACAATAATCCAACTGGGTTTTTCAATCCATTGGGGAAAGTCTACAATAGAACCGGAACAGGTGAAGATATTCTTAGGGGAAGAGATTAACACCATACAGGGCAAGGTGTTCCCAGCACAAAGAGAACTTTGGCAATACTGAAGGAGACACGTCTTTACCGCAGGGGACAAGCTCTGACAGTGAGGACAGTGAGCAAGCTAATGGGAATGATGGCGTCATGCATACACCTGGTCCCAAATATTCATCTCCATGTGCGACCATTCCAGGTATGGATACAGCAGCAATGGTCACAGGCAACAGGGAGTTGGGAAGATCTAGTGGTTGTCACACATGCAGTGCATCAGTAAATAGCGTGGTGGAACAAGGATAACATATCACAGGGGAAACCATTCACACAGCCAACTCCAACAGTGACCATCACAACAGCCCAGCTGGGGCGCGCACATGAACAAACTCAAGGTGAGGAGATTATGGACGCAGCAGGATGCGGTCAAACACAGCTAAAAACAGTGTTCCTTAAAAGCCTTTCAGAAGGAGCTGTCCGGAAACAGGGTGTTGATCCAGACAGACAACACAACTACCATGTTCTACATCAACAAAACAAGGAGGAACACAATCAGTAGCACTTTCAGGGCTAGCACAGGAAATATGGACATGGGCCATTCCACTAAGAATAGACCTACTAGCAATACATCTCCCAGGGAAGGACAATGTGGAAGCAGACAGACTCAGCAGGCAGACGTCAGCATCCCACGTATGAGAGCTCAACCAACAGGAAATGGAGAAACTATTCCAGAAATAGGGTACACCGCAAATGGACCTATTTGCAACACACCAAAATGCAAAATGGCAACAATTCGCATCCAGACAACCAGACCATCGGTCCCTAGGGAATGCGCTATGGATAAGTAGGTCAAAGACATTTGCATACGCTTTTCCCCCGATACTACTGATACACAGGGTACTCAACAAATGCAGGATCGGCAACATGGAGCTAAAACTAATAGCACCTCAGTGGGCCAGGCAGTCCTGGTTCTCACAAATAGTAGAACTGGGGCAAGCACCAGCACACAGATTCCCAAAGAGAAGGGACCTGTTAACAATGCAGGCCAGAAGGGTGCTACACCCAGAGCCAGAGAGCCTCAGCCTAGCAGCATGGCTCCTGAAGACCTAGAGTTTGCAACCCTCAATCTACCAGCAAGCACAATGGCAGTGCTCAAGGAGGCAAGGAGACCTACCACAAGAAAGTGCTACGCAGCAAAGTGGAAAAGATTATCCGAATGGTGCATTAGGGAGAAACTACAAAGGAAAATTACAAAGGAAAAATAAACTAAGCTACACATGCCTAAGGGTGCACTTAGCTGCGATAGTGGCTTACACAAGAGGAGAAACAGGAAAAAGCTTCTTCACCTCCCTAGTAGTGAAAAGATTTCTAGAAGGGGCAAAGAGAATCGCACCTCCAAACAGAATGCCAGCACCAGCATGGAACCTCAACGTAGTGCTAACTCAATTGATGAACGCACCATTTGAGCCTATTCACAAAGCTACACTGCACATGCGCACGCTAAAAATAGCCTTCTTGGCAGTTATCACATCGCTACGAAGAGTGAGTGAATTGCAAGTGCTAACACTTCAAGAGCCTTACCTACAAATCTACAATGATAGGATTGTAATGAGAACAGACCCACATTTCATGCCAAAGGTGGTATCACGGTTCCACATCAATCAGACAATCCAAATGCCAAGTTTTTTTCCAAAAAAACATCTACAAGCACAGAAAGGGTGCTACACACACTGGAGGACAAAGGAGTACAGAAAGACAAAGCAGTTCTTTGTATCGTTTGCCAGCAGTTTTTTGGGACGACCAGTTACCAAAAATACCATTGCACGGTGGATTGCACAAACCATACAACTCTGCCACAAACCAGCAGGACAACAGTTACAAGGAGCAGCTCATGCTCACTCAACAAGGAAGTTCATCAAGCACTACTGGGTAGATATTCAAATGAACAAGGAAGCGCAAGTGGGACAGAAATTCTTACAACACCTATTCAGTAACCTGAGCTCATCTTCCACCCAGCCACCATAATAACAACAAACCGCTACAAAGTCTATGCACAGCATAGTGAATCCAGAAAGATTCACGCTGAAAAACGTATAATTTCTTACCTGTCAGTGTAGTTTTGCAGCTTGAAGACTTTCTGGATTAACTAGCGATCCCACCCTCGTCCTTCAGAAAGATGAGACAGGAGGAAGAGGATTAAAATAGGAATAAGACTTTAAAAGTTAAAAGAAGAGAAAGAATAACACAAGACAAGAAAAAAGAACCTGAAGATGGCGACCAAAGGTGGGAGCTTCCGGAGGAAGCTCGTCGTCGTCACGAAGGACACCAAATGGTGGTATGTCAGCGCCCACCTGGGCCACGAAGAAAAAAAAAAAGAGAGAAGAAAGACTACAATTCCGGACCCAACCACTAGATGGCGGAAAAATGCACAGCATAGTGAATCCAGAAAGTCTTCAAGCTGCAAAACTACACCGACAGGTAAGAAACAAAACGTTTTCTTGTTTTGGGGAAAGTACACTGGCCCTGGGGACCTGGTTAGCAGGAACCCAGTGCATCTAGTCAAAGTTGCATCAAATACCAGGCAAAAAACGGGGGGACTACTGCAACAAAAACCCAGCTTCCTACACCTCCTTACTCCCACTTGTTTGGATGATGATGACAGCAGCGGTGTAGATCACCACTCAGCCTACATCCTCTGCTGAGCCCTCTACACCAAGTGAAATCTTTCTTGTCTCGTAACTACTTCCGCAACATATCTAATCTTTAGATTTGACCTACATAATAGGTCTCTCAGGCTCTACCATGGCCCCATTAAATTCAAGTTCTTTATACTGGTGCAGACTGATCCGTCTGATTATGACCCAAAAGAAATCCCATCACGTTACTCATGCTACAAGATAATGAGAGAGTGAAGGAAAAATACATTACTGTGCAGTTGGAAAGGTTTATTCTGTTAGTGTTTGTTAGACATAAATATTTATATGGGGAAATGGCATAAAAAATTACTAAGATTGCAAAATAAATCATTACTTTTGTTTTTATAAACCAGGTTTGTACGTAACACTTAAATGGAACCAAGGGAAAGAACAAGAGCCCATTTTAATGTCAGAAATACACCAGAATCCCAAGGGTTTTGCACTCAGAGATTCTGTGATGGATACATTGTTGTTCAGTAAGTCTTTTGTTGTTCTTTTTATAGTATGGTGGAGAAGAACATTTGAATGCTCCTCCAGCTGAGCTGTTATTGGCTCAGACAGAAGACTATGTAGAGTATTCGAGACATGGAACAGTCATTAAGGGACAAGAAAAGGCCATTGCTCGTTCTAAATATGAGGAAGATGTTCTCATCAACAACCACACAGTAAGTAACAATTTATACCTTAGTGCATCAGTAAGTGACCATAAATCACCACAAACATAAGATCCATGTATAACTACCTTATCAGAGGACTACTCAAGAGTTGAGACCATACTCAAACCTAAATATATAGCTGATCCATGTGTATATATAAGCAGTTCTTTGGATTATATATGTGTACCTAGATATGTGTATTCCTTTGTATAAATGTGTATAATAATCTTCTGTATAAATATAGAGATTTTCATTAGCTCTGCTTAACAAATGTACATATTACTTATGGTTATATTTTTCTATGTTTAACATGTATATAGGTCACCGCTTAAAAATATATTTTTATAATAACTATTCACCTACATTTGCTTCACTATTGGGGAATATATGTGTGCGTTATACACACACAAACACACAATCTATATTACCTTACGTATTCATACGTACCTTCCATGCACTTATGTATCTTTATATTTATTACTTTACTCGTATTTCAGCATCTCCAGTGCACTACCATGTCTCTCACCCCATACATCTCTCAATATTTCCTCTACCTCAACTCTCCGACTCATCCCAAACCTCAATCTACTACTTTCTCCAATGCACTACCCTATCTTTCACCCTATACCTCTCTCAATATATCCTCTAATTTCTGACTACTGTTATTCCCAAAATAACCATGCCTAGACTCTTCACTCCTCCCTTGCATCATCTCAAACCTCTTTTACTATTCAGATTTCCCAAAAAAACCTTTCTGTCCCTCTAGCTCTCCCTCCTCATCCTAGACTTGCTCTTGCTGCTATGATCTGCAAATAAACACTTTCTAGACTCTTCCCTATTCTATCCCTCCACTATCCTTTTCAACCCAACTAACTGACTCACATGTCCACCGCTCAAATTAATTTCATATTTCCCTATACTGATTCACCACTAATGCTGTTTGGGTTGTGGAGTAGCGTGCTACTCCTCGAAAAGGTATTTGATGCCTCATCAGGGGTACCAAGCGCTATATAAATGAAATCCCCTCCCTCTTCAATCCCTCCACTATCCTTTTCAACCCAAATAACAGACTCATATGTCCACCGCTCAAACTAATTTCATATATCCCTATACTAATTCACCACTAACCCTTTTTGGGTTACGCAGTAGCGTGCTTCTTGTCAAAAAACGATTTGGCTCATCAGTGGTAGTAAGCGCTATAAAAATTCAATTACAATTTGTGCTCCCTGTTTTTCTAACGTAGGTTCCCCAAAAGAGTTTGTTATATATGTATTTTTCTGTTGTAAAATATTTGTATGTGACAAATCACTCAGAGTTTTGAAAGGTTGGTGGGTCCTGTCTGGTGATCAGTACTTCATGACTTGTAATCTGGAGGAGCTTATTACAGTATTAAAATGTGAGCATTGCATTGCTGATGGTACTAATGACATACATGTTTGAGTTGCTCCCTCTCTCTTGGAATTGTGTTTACTATACTTGAATGTATTTGAAGCACCAGCCTTCTAACACATCTGTTTAAATATTACTTTAGCATTTGGTCATCCCTAGGACATGGCAGACGTTTTTAGGGATGTGTTGTGATGGTCAGCCAGAGCACCAGTGTTGTTCATGTTGTGGCTCTGCCTTGTACACATGGGAACTTTTTCAAGAGGCACTGCTCTGCAGCAAGATGCTGATAGTTATATATAGCTGTAAGTTTGTTGCATCAGTACCATGTTAAGCCAAAGCAAGCATTGGCAAAGTGAATATGTCTCGCCTTGTAGAACTTTTCGCTGTGCCTATGCTTCTTGCAGCTGCTGTGTGTCATAAGCGAAAAAAGGTGCCATGACATTGCTGCTGGTCGCATCTTTTTGTAGGCACGCCCATGTGTTATGATGTATGCCCGCACATGTGTGGTGCCTACAGAATGATGCTGGCACCATGCTCTTTTTCTTTCTTTCTTTTTTTATGGACGAAACTAAGTTGGCAGACACCACTTAGATCAGTAAAAAAAAAACTTTTTTTAAATAAAAATAAAATTTTAAGTGCACAAAAATGCTTTTCTTGAGGCTGAGAGCCTGGCATCAAATGGCGGCTGCTGCCAGGTCCTCCAAGAAATGCAAATTAAAAAAACAAAATGTGAATGCTTGCAAAGTGCGGGTCTGCAAAGGAGAAGCGGGCAGGAGGAAGCATCTGGGAGTGGGGAAAAATAAAAGATAGATTGGGGAAGTTGGGGATAGCAGCACACAAGGGAAAGAGCAACATGGAGTTGGTTTGCTGGCGAAGAAGCACACAAGAGGACAGCACTCAAGATAGAGTTACACGGACCATGGGGGCTGGTATTTGGTACCTGACATTAATGACTCCATCTCCTAAGTCGTCAGTTTTTTCCACAGTAATGTGTAAGAGGCAGTTTGTTATCATCGACAAAAAAATCTGTCTAGCTGCTGTCCACCTACCACCTGGGCCAAGCTGCATCATAATCAGAACGTTTACCTTTTTAGTTGCTTTGTTATGCGAGGGGTGAGTGATAAACCAATTCTATGGCCAGCAAATTCATAGAGCAGAACTGTGCCAGGGATCGGCTATAAGTGTCCAAGAAAGAACCCTGAAATCATGTAAATCATGCAGTAAACTAAAGGCAAACTATGATCAAGACCCTTTCAGACTAAAATAATGTCTTCACCACTCTTTTTTGGTACATCACATTATTTCACTGTATGAAGTAACATTTATTACAACTAAAAGTTTAATCAGAAATGCACTTAGCAGTTTGTCCTTTCATTCTTTAGAGAGGGAAAGTGCCAGACATGCTTGTTAAGACTCTATTTTGGCTTGTCAGTCCCATATAGCAAATGACGGTTCAGCCATATATTCGCCAAGGCACGACTATGACCATGCCTAGCTTTTCCACCTCTAACTTGTTTATACTCCGTGTTGACGATCACCCTGGACATCTGTAACCCTCACACATGCCAACAGTGCATGCCATGCCACACTTGGTACAATACTCAGTTTCTTCTTTCACCCCAGACACCTTTCAGCCCTTCCTCAAGATGAATTCTTTGAACAAGGCTATTTGTGAGCCGAGTGTTGAAGTAGTGTTGTAGCGCATTCCGCTGAGAGGCATATAGGACGCCCCTTATTCCAGTAGGGAGGAGACACAGCATGCAGAAACAGAGTGTCATATCTATAGAATCCTCTGGGAGAGTTCTCATGACTAGGGTGCAAGTAGCACTGAGGCATAAACAAAGATTCTTGCCTCTCCATACATTCCCAGCTTGTCCATACTTGCGCCTCTGCACAGAGAAGCATGCAACATTGATTCTGATCTGATCACAGGGTGCTCAATGGCAAAAGAGTAAATGCATGGGGTAGAAAAAGGATAAGGCAGTGAAAGAGGATGTTGAAGAAATCCCTTTCCTATAAAATACAAGCAACATTGTGGAGGGCAGGAAGAATTTGGGAAAGCAAACGCAATACAGGGGAAGGGTAAAGCAGCAAAGGCGAGCATGGGTGTGATAAAGCAACATACGGGTAAGCAACACGGAGGGCGCTGGGAGTCAATGGGTAGAAGCACACATAGAGGAGAGTGGGGAGAAGCCCTCTGGTAACAAAAAGCACCAGGAGGAAATCAGTACACAAGTCAATCAAAGCGATGGTTAAGAGGGAATGCTTCCTGGAAGGGGCAAGCACAAGAATGACAAAATGGGACATGAATAAGAAAGAGGCTCTTGAGAGTGACCATGAAATTCGACTAGTAGTAAGCAGTGGGAGGGGTCAAAGCTCCACTGTTTTGTTGATGAGCCACAAAATGCCCCACAGCATACAGCACACCTGCTGTATATAGGCTCGACCTAAAATGGATCAACAAGTGCCCTCTTTTCCATTTTTTGCTGTACAAGAGACAGATAAATATAAGGCATGTATCTTCTCCAGGCATTACTTCTGTCTGAGGGGCAGCGGTGTTTGCAAGAGAAGTCTGGGATTAAAAGCTGTACCAAAATTAATTGTAGTTCTTCTCTTTGCATTTCAGAATATATGGGGCTCGTATTGGAAAGATTTCCGGTGGGGCTATAGCTGCTGCCACTCTTTTGTCAAGTTTTCCTATTGTACTGGAGAAGCTGGAAAAGAAATAGCTGTAAGTGTTTAGAGAATGTTATTCAATACATACTGACTGACATAAAACAAGCATTCTTATAAATGCTACCTAAAATGCATCGCTGAAAGTTTGCTTTACAAGTGTGCGTTTATGCAATTAAAAACATATGGATGCATCCTTTTATGTTTTTATTAAATAAAGCCATACATATTCACTGCTCTCTAGGCTCTATAAATGTAATCCGAATGCAGCTATTTTTTACCATACGTCTCTTTTTCTGTTGGTGAGTAGCGGATGACTTTTAGGTCATGGAGTGCATCAAGAATGTAATGTAAGCAAGCACAGTCTTTTTTTCTTGTGTGAATGATTCCCGTTTGAGGAGTTATTGGAAGAGGTTGCTATCAAACCATTTAAACCATGGTAACTATCATTGTGCGAAAGGTACTCTTGTTAACTTACGAGCAAACGGAGTATATCTACACCAATTTTTTCATTGGCAGAATGACGGTCACCAGTAGGGTAGTTATAACCATGGTTTCACAAGACAGGTGTTTTTTGACTTGCCTACAACTTTGGTGCTGTTTGACGAATCTTCGCAACATTTCCCAAGAGAATGTGCTCCGGAGATTCTTGTTGCACACAGAAATTTTGGGGCGATTCATGAAGTGGAGACTTAGAAAAATGGGGTTCAAAAAAGGGTGCGTTTGCAATGCTAGTTCCCATAGGACCTGTCAACACTCGAGGCTATAGCCCGAACCAATGAATGGAATTACACCAAATTTGGAAGAAATCTAGATTTTGTTCTGCAGATTGAGCTTTGTTTTATCTGGTGTAAATCCATTCAGTAGTTCTTGAGAAATTTAGGTTGAAAATTATAGTGATATTTGTGGTCACGAAGCCTTCGCGAAAAAAGACGAGCTTGTGGAGGGAAATGCACAGCTCTGATTGGCTGCCAACACTTCAACAAGGAAGTGCTGGCAGCCATCTTGGGACTCGCCTCACCGAGCCCCCACCCACCCCCAAAAAGTTAAATAAAATAAAAGGGGCAGGGTAGGAATACCGTGACCCCATGTCAGTCTTTTACTGCGAGGTCACGATGAATTTGTGGTAAAATTCTTTGAAGAACATGAGTGCGGGCTCCCGCAATTGAATTTAAAAAAGCCCCGTGTGGGCCATGTCCTGAGGGGATATGTAGCAGTATGGGTGGGGGGCTGTACGCCTTCTGGGAAAATGAACAATTGAAATACGAGGGGCACACGCAGGCCATTGCAGCCCCGGAGACCGCCACCTCACCGGGGCAATGTTTTATAGAAGTGCGGGGGGGACCCACACGGCCACCCACAGCCCAGGGTACTGTCACATCCCTGGGGCTTAAGTAAAATTAAATGCATGGGGTCTGCACGGCCAAACTGCAGCCCCGGGGACTATCACCTCCCCGGGGCAAATGACAAGAAAGGAGGGGGGCTGCCGACCCACCTCCTGGAGCCATACATGGCCCTGGAGACCACCACACCCCAGAGCCGGCTCCTGCTATGTCCCGGGATGCCCACCAAACACATCTGTTTGCTATGGCTTGGTGGGAGCTTTACCGCTCATGCCAAGCCAAAGCAAACTGCGCTTCGCTTTCAGCAAATGAGAGCATTTTTCTCTTGCTTGCTCAAAGCGCGGCACAATTGCTTGTTAGCAGCTCCCTATCTGTAAAAACAATGCCAGCTCCCACATCATTGCTCAATGGGTGCCCTGGTGAGACCAGGGCACCCTCAACAGAGGCCGGCTCCCTTGGGGATTGCAAATGCCGGGGGATGGTGTCCCTGGAGCCTACATTTGCTAGGGAGGGGGTCCCCTTCCCCCATTTCATAATGTCCTAGCCCTGTGGGATGGGATCCCCGGTGCCCAAATCAGCCCAGGGATGGGGGGCCACAATGCCCCCTCCTGTAAAAAGTAGTAAAAAAGCCCAGCACCACAAGTCGTCTGAGGCCCCACCCCCTTAAATCACCACTTTGCAAATGCACCTCCTGGCGCACAACTGGATGGGAGATTAAGTCCTTTTACACTGCAGAGGGCTCTTGTGGGCCAACCAACCCTCCTGTTATCTCCAGTAAGTCCCAAACAGTAGGATTGCTAGGAGGACTTCAAAAGCCATGTCCTCTTCCGTCACCACTCTGCAAACGCACCTCCTGGTGCACTGCTGGTTGGGTATGAATTCTTCTTGGATGCTGAGGGTTCTTGGGGACCAGCATCCCTCCTGTTACCTCCAGTAAGTACGACAAAGCAGGATTTCTGAGAGCTGGTTGGAGGCCTGCCCCCTTTCTCCTCCGCTATGCAAATGCAACTACAGTTAAAAATATATAGAAATTCCCTCAAAAAAACAAAGGTGACGGGACCTTATAGTTAGGAAATAGAATTTGAAAAACCGTAGAAATTCACTGAAAAAACCAAGGGTTAGAGGGACGTTATAGTTAGGCTCAGATTTCACTCATACAAAACCAGTGAAATTCCACAGTTATAGTTACCTGAGCTAACTATAACTTTCGCCCCAGCAATTCATTGCTTATGACCCCACATATTACATCAATCATAACATGGTCAGTGACATCACTGGTGATATCTTAAATGACCTCACTGTTGACATCATCCACCGAACCACTCACACATCCACTAACACCCCCATACAACCTCTCGTATGCCCATTCACATGCCTACAACCACTCACATACGCATTCACAGATCCATACCAGTACTCGCAAACCGTCTCACTCCTCCATAGAGCCACTCACACACCCATTCACTCACTTGTACATCCACTCACACAACCATTCACTCACCCATGCAGCTGCTCACAGAGCCACACACTCACCTATACAGGTGCTGACACATCCACACAGGTACTCACACATCCACACAGGTACTCACACACACACTTATTCACCTACACAGTCACTTACACACCCACTTACCCACTCACTCACCCATACAGCCTCTCAACACAGCCACTAACTCACCCATACAAGCACTCACACACCTACACAATCACTTACATACCCATTCAAACATCCATACAAGCACTCACTCATCCGCTCAGTTGCCCTTTCACACAGTCACTCTCCGATACATATACCTACACACAGACTCACTTAAACAAACACCCACTGGAACTGCCACTCACTCACTCATACAACTATTTACACATTCAGTCACTCATCCATACAGCCATTCAGACCCCACTCACTCACCCATTCAGTCAGTGCACACCCAGTTACCCACCCATAGAGCCACTCACTCACCCATACAGCCAGTGACACACCCACTCACTCACGAATTCAGCCAATCACACCATCTCACTCACCTACACAGCTACACACACACCCACTTATTCACCGATACAGCAACTCACACACCCGTACACAAGGATGCATACAGTCACATAGCTACTCACATAATATATGTTAGAATACTATCAATCCATAGTAGTGCACCTAGTATGCTAATTTAACTTTTGTAGTAGGTTAGAGGTTAGTATATATGTTTAACATCCATAAACTCTTAAAAACACTGACAGTGACTTGATATCATCAGAGATGTCATCAGTGATGTCACTGACCATGTCTTGAGTGATTTAATATGTGAGGTCATAAGCAGTGCATTGCGGGGGCATAAGTTATAGTTCGCTCAGGTAACTATAACTGCGGAATTTCACTGGTTTTCTACGAGTGAAATCTGAGCCCAACTATAACATCCATGTAGCCATTGGCTTTTTCAGTGTTTGTGTGTGTATATATGTGTTATATGTATGTATGTATAACTGTCTTACAAAATGACCAGCCCTAGACCATGACTTCAGCTGTGCTTTCAATTGGATTTTGGTACTCACCTAACTCTACTCATGTGGAAAAATCAAATAAAGAAGAACCTTTTACCTGGCTCATTGAGTTTGGAAAATCCTGCCTACATACTTTTCACCTTCACTAGTGTGACTGACTTATAAATTACTGGCGCTGTTAACTCATTTAAAGGTAATAATTACGACTGCAACCCATTATCCCAGCATCCTGACTAATCAGGAATACTCTGAAATCCTTTAACTCTGATTTAGAACATTGAAGCAATCGTATAATAGTAAATGTCCATTTTATAATGACTGTATCTTCAACACAGGGTACCGATATTTGTGAACTAGAAGAGCCTGTAGCAGACGAGATAATGACCAAGCCAAAAACTCTTGTGGAGGTAAGCTATCTATTCATTGCTACCCCCCCCCCCACACACACACTTCCTCCCCCCTGTTTGCTCTTCCTTGGTGCCAGCCCTCTCTGGTGTGATTGCTGATGTACTGGTTCTGCAAATCTGCTAAGAATGACTAGATTACCTCAAATTCTAAATATCGAAGTGCTGCTTGATAGTGTTTTAAAGTCTAATGAAGCATTTCAGCATTACTTGCCTCTTTTAACCCATTAACTGCTTTTCAAGTGCTCAGCATTGATGTTGGAGCACTTTGTGCATAAGCCTTAATAACTCTTTCCACAAATGGTATCAACACCATATGTGTGTCCTTTTTTTCCGACATGTTGGATTTTATAAAGGAACACTGGGCCAAATATAGTAATGTTGTATTGTTTTTTTTTTAATGGGAAGGTGCTATTAAAAAACCTTGTATTTTTATTTCTAAAAATGACGTCCACAAAAGTTTGAAGGTCACCATCTTCCCAACTTTCAGGAACAAACCACTGTTAAAGAAAAAAAAATACACAGATTTGCATTTGTCTAAGTGACAGACTATATTTACTATGTTTTTTCTGTGTGATCTACCTATTTGCTGTTTGTAGAGGAAACCGCTGTGAAGTCCATAAGTGAATCTGGAAAGTTGTATAGTTCTCCGGTATTGGATCTTTTAGAGATTCACATTCTTGAATCATTCCCTGTCATAGTAGTAGGAGTCCCACGGTAAAACTAGAAACACAGTGTAATGTTAAACATAACTTGGTAAGACCATAAGGCCTTCGCTTTAGTAACATATCTCTATCATTTAAAAGAGACCAAACTTCAACCAATCGGATTGGAGCACCCTCTAGAACACTCCCCTCAGAGGCTCTCTGATTTTCTTCCGCACGTCGTGTGAGGGAGTCTCTCGTGAGCTCTGCTCAGTTCAACCTGCTATCAAACCTTCAGAGAGATTTTATATATCTTATCTACTGTTACCAGTTATCATCTGCTTCAGATCTGACTCTACAATGTCAGAACTGACTACAAATGTATTCACAGACCATGTTGAATCTTTAGGTAGAAGAAGCTGCATTTGAAAGACCAACAAAGCGACTGCATATACTGCCTCTGCCCATCTCACAAGGTAAAGATCTGCCATACTTTTTCTTCAAAAACCCTAAAAGACAGGAAGTGGAAGTTATTGTTGTGGCTCCAAAAGCTAAAAGCCAAAGAAGGTCCTGTTTCAGCGGAAGACAGTGAGAACTCTTCCTCATCTACCAAAGGGGTTCAAAAGAGGGAGAGGTCAGAAGTTTGGTCACCTCACGAGCCTCCCAAAACATCTTCATCAAAGACCCACCAGGTATCTTACAAGGAGCACAGAACCTCTGAAAGGCATTCTCACAAGCTACATATTTCATCTGGAAAATCGAAATCTGAACCTTTTTTCACCTTCTCCTCAGGTTTCTCACATGTTCAAGAGACCGTTGTCTGCACCATTGACGGAGAAATCTACTTTGATGGGAACAGCAACGACCATGGCGACGGTAACAACAGTGATCATGGACAGTTCACAGACGACGACAACTACATCAACGATACAGTAGATGGCGCCCATCCCGTCAACGGTTAAGTTGGTCTCTGCTACGTCGCTGACGAAACAGTCGACTGTCAAACTAGTTTCATCTACAGTGCCGTTGAGACCGCCACCGGTGACCTCATCGATGAGAGACAAAACAAAGGAAGAAAAAACAGTATCTTTTAGGCGGGAGCATACATCTCCAAGCAAAGTATTATCCTTGCCACCTAGTCAACTGCTGGATGAGGATGGCACTAATGATGGTGGCCCTTTTGGTGTGGCACATTGTCCATTAGAGCTGCATGTAAAGTATCACCAAGATGATGACGAGGAGTAAGAGGAGCATTAGGGCCAGGAGTATTACCCTCCTCAGCAAGCAAGCCTACATTATGTAGATCAATTGCAGCCATATCTGCAGCAACGATACCAGGAGGATGTGATATGCGTCCCAAAGGCATGTGTGACTGACCTACAAGTGAAGCATGCTGATTACCACAAGTGATTCCGAACTACAGCTGCCTCACCTAGGCAGGTTACAGTGCCTCCTCAGACTCCATAGGTGCAGCCTTCCACTACGCAAATGCCACAAAATATCAGCTGCCTCCAAAAGGCATACACCACAATCCAAAACCATGCTAGTGGAGGATAGCTTGTCCTCCAATGAAGACAGGAAAGAAGGGAAACTTGGAGATATCCACACTGAGTGGGATCATTATCTCATTCTGACAGTCATCCCCAACACCACCGCCTACGGATTCCCCTCCAGAAGATATAGGAGGTTTCCATAATCTCCTAGAGAGCGCGGCAGAAAGGTTTGACCTTCCAATGCCAACAAAGCAATCTGACTGTTTCTTATACTATTTTAAAGAAACCTTTTGTAAAACCATCCAAGCTATCCCTATTGTTGATTACATATTGGAGAAAGGTATCAAAACAGTGAAACATCCAGCCACAGTGGCTGCAATGTTGCCGCACCTAGATAAGAAGTATAAGGCTCCAGAAGATTCTTCAGTATGCCTGATTTGACCCCCGAAACCAGACTACATGGTCACTCAAGCGGCCCAGCGCCTTTACAAAAATTAATCGGCTCCAATATCGGCACCACCTGATAGGGAGGGAAGGCGTCTGGACAGCATTGGAAAACGTTTCTCCTCAATGTCAGCATTAATGGTACACACAGCAAATTCATTGGAGATGCTTGGAAGATAAGACAGATGTGGCACTATATATAGCTCGTCTGCCAGGTATCAGAGCAAAAGCCAAAAAGATCCTGCTAGGATAGCTTGCCTCCTCAGAAATCATTGACTTGAGCCATGTACACTGCGTCCACAGGTTTGACAGCTAGCAGGAGCTGCAGTCTTAGGGAGTGGTGGTTGAAAGCTAATTTTTTTAGACATATGGTGCAATATAATGGTGAATCCCTTTTCGGTAAACACATTAAGGCCTTCCACTCCATAAAGTCTGATATAATACCGCAAGGTCTTTAGGTACAGAAAAATTCCTTTTCGTGGTGCTCGAGCAATGGGGCACTTTTCGTGCAGAAGAGGTTACCAACCATACAGGTATCCAACATACCAACCTGGGTCATAACAGTTTTGCTCCCAATACCAGAAGTGACCATGTCCTTAAGCAGCCTACACATGGTAAACCCAGGGATGAAAGCTGGGTCCACATGGCAAGGTCACAGGAAGGCGACCGTGATGGACTACAAGCACTGGCTACAATTCCATCTCCTCCGACAAGCCTTGGAGGCAAAATATCAAATCCCCTTCCTGAATGGAAGAAAATAACAGACAAATTGGTATTGGATTGAATGACATTTGGTCACAGTCTAGAATTCATTCAAAAACCACCTCTGACTCCACCGCAGAAGTCTCTGCCAAAACATCTGCATCTTCTCAGGATAGAAGTCCAGACCATGCTCACTCAGCGAAGGGGCCATAGAATGAGTCCCTGGAAACCAGAAGGTAAAAGGTTTCTACTCCTATTTTTTCTTGGTCAAGAAAAAGTCAGGGTAATGGAGACCTTTCCTGGATTCAAGAAAATGTAACAAATATCCCAGGAATTGGACATTTTGTATGGTCACAATTCAAGATATCATACAGCTTCTGAACCAGGGAGATTATATGACCACATTAGATCTCCAAGATTTTTTTTTCTGTCCCAATTTATCCAGGCCATCGAAAAATGTTAAGGTTCTCAGTAGCCAGCAGCCATTATCGATTCAAAGGGCTCCCATTTAGCCGGAAATCAGCACCCTGTATTTTCACAAAGTACCTGCATTTCTAAAAAAGGAAAACACCAAGTATTCCCATATCCCGATGACTGGTTGGTCAAGGCACCTTCCCATCAATCTGCACAGAGATCAACCAAGGCATGCTTGCTCCTTTTCAACAAACCAGGCCTTACATTGAACATATAAAAATCAGCCCTTAAGCTGTCCACGAGGATAATGTTCCTGGGGTCCACATTGGATAGTGCAGAGAAAGGCATATGCAACTCCAGAAAGATGAACAAGATTGGTGGACTTGGCCCGTTTAATGCAAGGAAAAAAGTCACTTTCAGTTCAAATCCTTGCTAGGAATGATGTCCTCATGCATTTCTTTGGTACCGTTCCTCTGCCTCCGGATGCAGCAATTGCAAGAACTGGACAAACAGCAGATCCAAACGCAAGTGTCTTTTGGTGATATAGTTTGTGTCACTCCGTGAATGCATACTGCACTCTTGGTGGATTCGAGGGGTGAATCTCTCTACAGGCCTAATATTCATTCCCGAAGTTTCACGCTTGGTAATAGCAAAATAAGCTTCCTGAGAGAGCTGGGAGCTCATCTCCAAGATTTGCAAGTCAGTGGCAAATGGAATTCATTTGTTACTTCTACATATCAACGTTCTGGAACTCAAGGCAGTGCACCTACTCTTACGAGCTTTCCTGCAGATAATTCAAAGGTCTTTAGTGCCCATCCGCACAGACAGCACCACAACCATGCATTATAATCAACCAGCAAGGCAGTACAAGATCCCAAGCCCTCTCCCAAGAGGCGCAGAGGAAATGGGAGTGGTCAGTCGGTCACCAGATAAACCTGAAAAGTGGAACATGTGCCTTAAAAACAAAATGTCATAACTGACATGCTAAGCAAAATGAAAAACACCTGCCATGAATGGGAGATCAATCAAGTAGTCCTAGAGGAAATTTTCCATCATTGGGGCAAACCAAATGTAGAACTGTTTGCAACCTCCCAAACTTAGAAATGTTGATTCTGTGCAAGCTGACATCCACAACCAGGGTCGTGAGGGAATGCGTTTTCCATCGCATTATCAGGAATCTTTACCTATGCTTTTTCTCCGACCCCTCTCCTCGCAAGGATTCTCAGGAAGAAGAAGGCGGAGCCCTGCAGGATGATGCTCATAGCTCCGAGATGGCCAAGGCAACATTGGTTCACATAGCTACTTCTCCTATCAGAGAGATGGCACATCCAATTGCATCCACTTCCGTCTCTGCTGCCGATAAACCAAGGCCAAGTACTTCATCAGGACCTAAGAACCTTACACTTAAGAGTTTGCAAATCTGAACATCCCAGAAGAATGCAGAGATATTCTAGCCAGAGCTAGAGCAGATAGTATGAACAAGGCTTATAGTCTTAAATAAAAACGTTAATGCATCTGGTGCCAACGGTCAAGCGTGCACCCTACGTCATCTACACCGGAAGAAATTCTTCCTTACTTGTTACATTAAGGTACACTTATCTGCCATATCTCGCTTCAGAAGATCATTGATGTAGGAAGCTGGCTCTTTATATATAAAGTGGACCAAACCTAGGTGCACTGTGTAAAGAGTCCAGGCAACCCTTATTGGTTTACAGAGGTAAAAATGATAACACTAATGGTGGTAGTGTGGGCGAGCAGTTTAGGCTTATCAGAGGGTATTGCTAAGCATATGTTGTACTCACAGAGGCAATAAATAAGTCACACGCTCAAGAAGAAATACGAAACCAATTTAGAGAAATAAGTCATATTTTTATATAAATGTTGATACCAAGAACTTAGTTATCAAGTAAGTACTTTTTTTAAATATTGAATTTTACAGTAAGTAAACAGCTCACTTAAATGCGTCTTTACACAGCAATGCTTTCCTATTGGAAAAAGGCATAAGTTGCATACAATTATTTACGGTTGGTTTCTTGAGGTCTCCTTCTGGACTTATGGTTGTAGGGGGCCAAGGTCCAAAGTGCTGTAGGAAACTAGGTTTGTGTTGCAGTAGTCCCCTCACTTTTCCTGATATTTAATGCAACTTTGACTGAAGTGCACTGGGTTCCTGGTAACAAGGCCCTCAGTGCCAGTGTCCTTTCCCGAAAATAAATTCACTGGTCAATTAATCTCCACTTGACCAGGTCTTTAGCACCTCTGTAGGTCCCTAGTAAGTAGTACTCCTGTTACCTAAGGCATAGGAATAAAGAGGGTCCCTAAGAGCTGCAGCATATATTGTCCACTCTAAGGGAACCAGCACCTAACTTAGGCAGACAGCCACTGCAGGCTGTGTGACAGGGTACTCTAAAAAGTGAAAACACAACATGGCACATACCCTGTGTGCCATGTTCCCCAACACTGCATGTAATATTTGTAAGTCACCCATACAGCAGGCATTACAACCCTACATGTGAGGACATATCTGCATGAGCAGATATGCTCCTGCGCTGGCCAGTTCAATTACTGACAGTTCAAATGAACAGGGAAGCCATCTTAAGGTATGTACTGGGCACTAGTCAAAACGAGTTTCCCAGTGTAACGTCCTGGCTTTCTCTGGGTTGGGACAAACAGACGACGGACCAGAGAAATGGAGGTTTAAGGATGATTTAATAAACAGATAAACAACTACAGACAACAAAGAATACCGGTACTGGAATCACCAGTTAAAGTACGATACCCATTCACAGCTCGTCTAACCGTCCTCCGCATGCACACCGGACCCGGTATGCTCCAACGGAGGGCACAGTGCTAAGCAGTGGCCGACAATGCCATTCGACCGCTGTGAAGGGGAGTTCCAAGGTTGTGGAATCTACGGGGGGGCACGTGGGAGTCACCCGGCCGGGCTTTCTACCACCTGGGAACAGCCGCTCTACCAGTATCCCCCAGAGTACTGCCACAACACAAAGACGCTGGGAACACCTCCTAGTGTGCGTCTCTTGTATCCGGGTTTAAGTGATGATACCCAAGGTGGCGCAGAGAATAGATGGGAGCAGCCGCTCTACCTATCCCAGTTCTCCTACGAGTGTCGATGGCTAAGACGCGGAAACACCTCCGGGATAGCATCTTAGTTCTAAGCGTGGGTTTACCCAAGGAACGAGGGTTGGGAGCTTCGGCTCGCACCAACCTCGTTTTCTCCAAATTGTCAGGCCGTTGGGAGCTTCGGCTCTACCAACGGGACTTGTGCCCAATGACGTTGAATACGGCTCTCAGAACGGGACAGGACACGGGCAGGAAGCACACGCCAGCACCTCTCCTCCGCTCCTTAGAATGTTCCTTCCGCCGCTCAACTCACCAACGGGTCCGTGTACCTCAACCAGGTACTCCGGCAAAGATCAGAATATCCGACGCCGAGTCCCAGTGATCTTCTCCTTAAGTAGTACTCTCGGCGTTGTATAACCATGACTCTTGAGTTGCATAACACGAAAACTAGGCGTTACCCTTGGTGTTATGTAACCAGAACTCTTGAGTTGCATAACATGAAAACTAGGCATTCCCCTTGGTGTTATGTAACCAGAACTCTTGAGTTGCATAAGGCGATTGTTGCCGGAGGGCATTCTGGGAGTTGTAGTCCGCTCTCCTCCAAGCGCACCAGGTTCACAGAAGTGGCATCGTGGGAGGGAATCCATGTGCGGGAGGGGATTCCTGACAGTACATCCCCCTCCCATCAGCGCCCCCCTTCAGGACCAGCATAGGAAGGATATCGACGATGGAACGACGATACCAGACGAGGAGCGTGAACCCCCGCCGCAGGTTCCCATGACTGCTCCTCGGGTCCGTACCCCTTCCATGCCACCAGATACCATAGTTTGCCCCTGCGCCACTTGGAATCCAAGATAACAGCCACCTCGTACTCCACCTCCGAATCCACAGTCACCGACACCGGAGTACGAGGCCTCACCGCGTTCGCGGGTTTCAAGAGGGAAACGTGGAACACGGGATGGATCCGCAGGGACTGGGGCAGGCACACTTTCACGTTCACCGGGGTGATGCATCGAAGGATCCTATATGGGCCCATGAAGCGGGGATGGAACACGCTACTTTTCTTGAATCTCATGTGCCGTGTAGAGACCCAGACGTAATCTCCAGGTTTGTAGACCGGTCCAGGCCTTCTCCTCCTATCAGAAAAGGCTTTATACGTGGCTTTAGCCCCCTCCAGGGCAACTCGAGAACTCATCAAGGCCTCCTTGATGCGGGCCACCCTCTTGGCTGTTGTCGGCAATCTGTCTTCCCTGACCGGGTGCAGAAATGGCAAGAACCGGGGATGATGGCCGTAGTTACTATAAAAAGGGGAGGCCATGGTGGAACAATGTGTGGCGTTGTTGTACGCGATTTCCGTGATCCAAAGTAGGTCCACCCACTCATCCTTCCCTTGCTTTACAAAACAACGTAGATATTGTTTGAGCGACTGGTTCAGGCGCTCCGTCTGGCCGTCCGTCTGCGGGTGATAACTCGTGGACATGGCAGACTTCACGTGTAACGCCGAACACCAAGTTTTCCAGAAGTGCGACGTGAACTGAGACCCCCTGTCCGACACGATCACGTTGGGTAGGCCATGTAGTCTCACTACATTCTTCAATAACAACGACACCAGCTCTCCTGCCGAAGGTACCTGTTTGCAAGCGAGGAAGTGCCCCATCTTCGTGAGATAGTCCACCACCACCAGTATGGCCGTCTTTCCTTGATCCTTTGGTAGCCCGACAATGAAGTCTAAGGATATGTTTTCCCAGGGTTTGGTCGGTGTAGGAAGGGGTTGGAGGAGTCCTTGCGATCTTCTGTGGTCCGATTTCATGGATGCGCAAACGGTACATGATGAACACCAATTCCGGACGTCAGTTCTCATGGCAGGCCACCAGAACTGCCGTCCTAGGCTCGCTACCGTCTTTTCGACACCCAGATGGCCGGCACAGGGAGACACGTGGCACCAGGTGAAGGCCTGTTTTCGAAGCCTAGGCGTGGGTAACAACATACATCGTCCTTTCACCGGAATCCCGTCCTTCATCTGCCACTCCTTGTGACTGCGAAGCCACCTCCGCCACATGAAGGTATGGGTCCCCTTCTGGACCCCCCTGAGGAACGTATGTGGTTGAATCACCCCTATCACAACTCCTGGAGGGATGATGGAATGTTCGGCAACCGGCTGCGGATCCCTGGCATTCGATTGCCTCGAAAGCGCGTCCGCTTTCCTGTTCCTCTTGTGATCGCCCTTCCTTTCGTTCAATCTATGGTCCAGCCGTAGCACCAGGTTGATCAAGCCTTCACATGTCTTGGGTTGGGGGTCGATTTGTGCTACCACATCTTTGAGCTCTTCGCTCAAGCCCTGGTGAAACAGCGCGGTTTGTTTGGCAATGGGCCACTTGGTTTCGGCCACTAACCTTCGAAAAGCATTAAGGTACTGCACCAGATCATTGTTGCCTTGCCTCAGCTCCAACATCTCTCGATCAGCAGTATACGAGTCCGCCCTTCGATCAAACACCTTCAAGAATTCCTCGCGGAAGGCTCCCCAATCACATAGGATAGGGTCGTCCCTGCTCACCAGTGGGACTGCCCATTGCGCCGCGTTCCCAGCAAGATACGAGATCAGAAAGGCCACTCTGGCTTGGCTGGTAGGAAAGGCCTTTGGTTTGCAGGACAGATGCAGTGCTACTTGAGTGAGGAATACCTGCACTGTGTTGGGGTCTCCGCTGTACCTCTCTGGTGTCGCCAAAGGAATGGCTACGGGCATCTCTACCACAACCGCAGGAGCCGTGGCCATGTGAGAGGTACCCGCCTGTAGCGGATCGTTCTGCAGAGCGTCCATTCTAGCCTTAACGTCTGCTGTTTCCTGTCTGGAAGCGGTGAGCTCGATTTGCATCGCGGCTAAGACGGCCAACACATCCTCAATCGTGGCCATGTCGTTCGCCCAACCAGGAGATAGTTATGGAAGAGGTCGGATATTATGTAACGTCCTGGCTTTCTCGGGGTTGGGACAAACAGACGACGGACCAGAGAAATGGAGGTTTAAGGATGATTTAATAAACAGATAAACAACTACAGACAACAAAGAATACCGGTACTGGAATCACCAGTTAAAGTACGATACCCATTCACAGCTCGTCTAACCGTCCTCCGCATGCACACCGGACCCGGTATGCTCCAACGGAGGGCACAGTGCTAAGCAGTGGCCGACAATGCCACTCGACCGCTGTGAAGGGGAGTTCCAAGGTTGTGGAATCTACGGGGGGGCACGTGGGAGTCACCCGGCCGGGCTCTCTACCACCTGGGAACAGCCGCTCTACCAGTATCCCCCAGAGTACTGCCACAACACAAAGACGCTGGGAACACCTCCTAGTGTGCGTCTCTTGTATCCGGGTTTAAGTGATGATACCCAAGGTGGCGCAGAGAATGGATGGGAGCAGCCGCTCTACCTATCCCAGTTCTCCTACGAGTGTTGATTGCTAAGACGCGGAAACACCTCCGGGATAGCATCTTAGCTCTAAGCATGGGTTTACCCAAGGAACGAGGGTTGGGAGCTTCGGCTCGCACCAACCTCGTTTTCTCCAAATTGTCAGGCCGTTGGGAGCTTCGGCTCTACCAACGGGACTTGTGCCCAATGACGTTGAATACGGCTCTCAGAACGGGACAGGACACGGGCAGCACCTCTCCTCCGCTCCTTAGAATGTTCCTTCCGCCGCTCAACTCACCAACGGGTCCGTGTACCTCAACCAGGTACTCCGGCAAAGATCAGAATATCCGACGCCGAGTCCCAGTGATCTTCTCCTTAAGTAGTACTCTCGGCGTTGTATAACCATGACTCTTGAGTTGCATAACACGAAAACTAGGCGTTACCCTTGGTGTTATGTAACCAGAACTCTTGAGTTGCATAACATGAAAACTAGGCGTTCCCCTTGGTGTTATGCAACCAGAACTCTTGAGTTGCATAACATGAAAACTAGGCGTTACCCTTGGTGTTATGCAACCAGAACTCTTGAGTTGCATAAGGCGATTGTTGCCGGAGGGCATTCTGGGAGTTGTAGTCCGCTCTCCTCCAAGCGCACCAGGTTCACAGAAGTGGCATCGTGGGAGGGAATCCATGTGCGGGAGGGGATTCCTGACACCCAGCTACATAACGGTTTCACTGGAACCTATGGTATTTTGTATCAAACACCTCATATTAATAAACCAACACTGATTCCAGTGATGTATTTATTGATACATGCACCCAGAGGGTACCGTAGAGGTACCCCCTGAAAACCTACCTACCTCTAGTGTGTGGCTGACTGGCCCTGTCCAGCCTGCCACCACAGATGTGTTTCTGACCACTGGAGTTGAGAGCCCCCTGCTCTCTGAGGTTGGAAACAAAGCTTTTCCTGGTAGGAGGTTTTGTCACCGCCACCAAGCAGGATTAGTAGTAATCCGCATATCCTAGTAGAAGGCTTCAAAGGCCTCTATCACCTGTGATATGCAACTCGGACAGGGAAAATGCCACCCCCTGCCCAGGGCCCATTTGGCACCAGGATACGTGGGAAGATTAGCTGGTCAGGAGGCGTGTTCGCCCTCAGGCTAGTTCCACTGCTAAGGTGGGCTACCTGAAGTGAACACGCCGTGGAAAATTCCACCATCTTGGTTTTTGGTGGAATTAGATCCTCTGGGTCAGGGCTATGCCCACTTCCCAGTGGCTATATAGGGGGTGTTTTCACCCTAGAGGTAGGTAGCCCATTGGCTACTACCTGACACTCCCTGTAAAGCCCCTAAATACAGTTTTCTGGTGGCACCCTTGATGCCAGGACTTCAGATTCGACAGACTAAAAGAAGAAGTGGACTGAGAAGTTTGCTGACCCGAGAACAGAGGAGCACGACCGACTTGGAGTCAACCGTGCCAGCCTGCCCGCCTGCCTGCTGCAGCCGACCCTCGTGGAGAACCAATTTGTCCTGCCGCTGTGCAAACTCCACAAAACCGGTAGGGCTGCCAGTGCTTCGTAAATAGCCAGAGAACTCCCTTAGAGTAGAGGAGCTACTCGCCTCCAGTTGCAGACACCATAAGAAGCAAGTTCCACTTCACCGTCCTGCTGCTCACCAGCGCTGACGCTGCTGCTGCCCAGGAAGAGGCCCCCATGCTCCTACATGTCAGAACCGTCCTCTCTCTAAGTGTGGGGATGCCAATATCTGGGGTACCAGACCCCTTGCAGTAACCGCTGCTTGTTGTGTCCAGTCAGGACACCATTGCCGAGGAAAATCAACCTGCACATCGAGAGACTTCAGGGGCAGTGAGACCCACATCAAGAGCGGCCCAGTTGTTCTGTTTGCCTCCCCTTCTGCAAAATCAAAGGCCGAGTGAGTCCCCGACTTCGCCACCCAACATCTCAAAGTGCCTCTGCACCCATGCCTCACTGCCCAAGTCCAAGGGCGGTGACGTTGCCTACGGGGTTCCGAAGCCCTTCCTTGGGTCTGACCAGACTGGACTCCCAGTCGCCACCTCTAGCATCTTTCTGCAGGCCCCCTCCTTCCGCGAGTGACTCCAGCACTGAAACGGACACCCGACCCCTCAGCTCGAGGAGAATTGGACCAAAGTTGACCCTACGTGCCCGAGTGTAGGAAGCTGGCTCTGTATATACTATACCAAAGTAAGGTATAGTGTGCACAGAGTCCAGTGGATCCCGTAAGGTAGGTAGAGGCTAAAGTAGATAATACCTTACTCTCTATTTATGGTAGTGTGGGCGAACAGCAAGGCTTTATCAGAGGGTGGCTCCTGGAGCTGCGGGCCATCCTCTTAGAGTTGAAAACCTTCCTTCATTCCATCAAGGAGAGGCTGGTGCAAGTACTAATGGACCTTACCGCCCTGTGGTATTGCAACAAGCAGGGCGGTATGCGGTCTGGTCTCTTTGCCAGGATGCGCTACACTTCTGGAAAAGACTGGACCATCAATGAATTTTCTTGGTGGTGATCTACCTGGCATAATATTTGAATGACAGGGTGTACTAGCTCAAGCCGCAATGCCCGGTGGATGAATGAAGTCAGTGCACCATTCATCTCGAATGTGAATGACGTCACCGTACCAGTATTAGTATGGTGCGCTGACGTCATTGTGCCTGAAGGCTGACAGAGAAGCAATTACGCATCACCCCTCTGTATTAATTTTAGATGGGGAAATGCTCTGGAGTAAGTAGTTGAGCAAATTCTCCAGCACTCCATAGAGGACAAGACATTTACATAGCTTGCATTACAGAGGAAATGCGGAGTATGTGAACAGCTCACTCTTTATTTTAAGGGTGTTAAAGCAAGTTTGCAGGCAAATACATGTATTCTACTCAGAAGTCTGAACAAACCACCATCTTTTTCAGATGCATCTGGACAAACTGAACGAAGATAAGAAGAAGAAAAAGAAGAAGAAGAAGAAGCACAAGAAGAGCACAGATTCGGACAGTGACGATGAAGAGCGCATCAAGCGAGAGAAATTGAAAAAGGTGCGTTAACCAGTTTTCAATTGCATGCATTGTAAAATATATTACATCTTGACATAAGAAGGACCGAGAATCGACAAACACATTTAAATGGGGTTTTATCATTCTATTTAAAATCCGTGGGCTAAGAGATGTACACATTAGGGTATTTATTTTTCTCTTTATTAAATATTTTGAGGTAATTGCTATTTAGCCAATAAAATATAACCACAAGGAGAATTAAAAGCAAGATTTGTACATGCATACATGCACCTGGACTTCCCTTCAAAAAGAAGAGAACTATATATGTCTGTACCTGAAACGAAACCTCACTCAAGAACTAAAAATATAAAAGGAAAAGTACAAATAGACCAAACAAAAAATGTAAAGCACTACACTGAGTTAATGTTAACGGGCAAGGTATTTATTTGGTCATATATATCTTCGATTATGTTTCGCATCAATTAGAAAGCAATATACAGACCCTCCAGGATTTTGCGGCTTTAGGTGACAAATTTTGCTGCCAAAAAATGCAAAATTTGTTGCCCAAAACCTCAAAATTCGCACTTTTTCTGTGGTAGACAGAAAATGTACATGCCACAAAAAAAACACACAGCTTGTGCTTGGTCACTCCTGGAGACTGTACTATGTCACAGTCTGTAACCTCTGAGTCTCCAGCAGCACAGCACCTCAAATTGGAGGTTGTGCAAAATGAAATATAAAACCTGAGCTTTCTGAAATCAGACAGCCTGCATTTCAAGGAGTTTGGGGGTATGGGAAGGCATAAGAGTCGGGGGAGGGTTATGAGGGCCAGATTAGTCATGAGAAGGGGAATATACAGGGAGTCATAGCGTCAGCAGGAGAGTGGGGTGTGGCAGAGGAGAGGGAATTCTGCCTATTGCCCCTGGGCAAGTTCCCTATATATTTTTTTAAAAAGCATAAAAATAATAGACATGGGGTAGGTTAGGGATGAACAGAAGAGAGGTCGAAGCACTTGCAGAGCAGGAAAGGAGTCGCAGGCTAATTGCACAGGAGGGGCATCTGTGCATTTCAAATGCAGACGGCAGAGCACGTTATCATCTCTGCTGTCTGCTAGCCTGTTGCTCACCCTCCAATTACTGTCTCAGTGGTAACGCAGAGCCAGTAAAGAGAGTCTGTGTTCGAGGCATATGAGCTGCAGATTACACACTATGTATAGATCGCCATCTGGTGTTGGACCCGGATGTTTGCACTTGTTTTTGTCCTGGAAAGTCTCTGGAAGTCACGAGATAGGTGACTCCTCCTTAGAATGCTAGTGCGCATGGGCATCGGCTCCATCCTCAGATTGCTTTTTTCCGCCATCAGGCTCGGATGCGTTTCTCACGCTTCAGTTCGGAACCGTTAACGATTCCATTTCGACGCGCAATCCTTCACCCTTTCTACGGTATTGTCTCGATCGCGAACCCTACTCGTTGCTCATCTCTCCAAGTTGAAGTCTTTGATTCCGTTCGTTGACGAAGACCTTCAGGCCTACCTGGGCCTTAGCATCTGGTTCATGGAAAGGACGCCATTCAAAAAGTGTCCTCGATGTGGGTCGAAGTTTCCCCACACCGATCTGCATGAGGTGTGTAACCTCTGCTTGTCACCGGAGCACAAGGCCAGACACTGTCCTGCTTGTGCCTCTTTCCGCTCCAAGAAGACCATTCGGGATCGGCAAGTTCGGAGGACCATGGCTCGCTCGTCAACAGCAATCCCCGACGACATCTTCCAAGAGGGCGTCGACGTACCAGAGCCGGAGCGGATTGAAGAAGGCCTTGTCAGCGCTTCCGATGCCGATGACTCAGACGTCGAAGAAATCACTCCGGCGCAGAGGGTCGTAAGTAAAGACGTCGACCCCGACCCCCTCCATACAAAAAAGGCTTCAGTCACACCTTCACCTTCGGGCCCAGGTGCAGACCAACACACCGCTTCCCACGCCCCGCCCTCGGGCCCGGCAAAGAAGCCCACCAAGCTTTCAGGCGACAGTGCCGAAACTCTATCTTCGGCACCGAAAAAGAAACCGCCCTCCTCCTACGTGTCGACCGCTGCTTCCACCTCAAAGCCCTCGACACCGAAAACAACAAGCACCAACTCGCCGGCACCGAAAAAACACTCGGAGCCGACTAAGAAGCCACTCCCCAAGAGTAAGGGGGGACACTCTTTGGAGCCGAAAAAAATCCTCAGGACCCAAAAAACATTCAGAGACTGCAAAACACGGGTGCAAACCCAAAGACACTCCAGAGTCGATGCCTAAAAAGTCCTCAGAACTGAAACACTCGGCGCCGAAAAACCAAGCACCATCAGAAGAGCTTTTTCGCCCAGATCCTGCACAAAAACTCTGGTTAAAGACCCTAAAACTGGTCATTTGACACTAAGCTCCAGGAAAAGACCACTGGACAAGCCTACACCTGCTCCACCACCTAAAAAGAGGGACATTGCCACATCCCCTCTTCGAGTCCCCTCTGCACCTCCTCCTCTACCCCCTCCTCCCCTCCCCCACCACCTCACTCTCCTACACCATCTCCTACACCAGTAGATGATGATGACACCTCTGAAGTCACAGAGGGGGGTGCGGACGATGTGCCACTAGGGGATCCCAGCCCACCTGCTTCCCCTGACCCTTGGGAAGACTATAATACACCTGATGTCCCAAATCTCCCGCAAGACGACATCTACCCCTCTAGGCCTTCCCCGCCAGAGGACACCATGGGCTTTAATCAGCTCGTACAACGAGGTGCCCAGTACCACGGGGTCGACCTACACACAGACCCCGTTGAGGAGGATTTCTTGTTGGACACTTTTGACACTACACAAAGGTCAACATCTACTTTACCCATGCTTAAAGAGGTTATTAAGCATGCTCCTGATATATTCAAAGATCCTGTTAGGGCTCGGGTCATCAACCCTCGCATAGAAAAGAGATACAAAGCTGCCCCTACAGACCCAGCTTACATTAAGGGCTCTGTTCCATTAGACTCCATGGTGGTATCCAATGCCAGGAAGATAGCTAACTCTCAAACATCAGGTGACGCAGCCCCACCTGATAAAGAGTCTAAACTCTTTGACGCCTCCGGCAAGAGGACAGCCTCACAAGCGGCTAACATATTGCGCATTGCCAACACTCAGGCCCTGCTAGCCAGATATGATAGGGCACATTATGACGAATTAGAGTCCCTATTGCAACACCTCCCGGACAATTATATAAAAACAAAACCAACAAACTCATACAGGTTGGTAAACTAATCACCAATACCTCCATTCGTTGCGCTCTCGATATGGCAGATACCGCCTCCAGAGCTGTAAATACCAGTGTGCTTTTGCGTAGGCACGCTTGGCTACGCATTTCAGGCTTTAAGCCTTAGGTACAAAGTTCGATCCTGAACCAGCCATTTGACCAACAGCACCTCTTTGGTCCTGATGTAGACTCTTCCCTGGAGAAAATGAAAAAGGACACAGACACTGCCAAGTCAATGGGAGCCTTGCAATCGCAAGCTCCCAGACGTTCTTTTCGTCGCTCCTCCTACAGAGGCAACTCCAGAGCATACTCATCAGACAACCCTTCCATCTCTTACAAGGCTTCCACCGAGTCAACCTTCACCAGAGGATACCAGAGATGAGGATACAGAGGCAACAATAACAAGGGCAGAGGCAAGACTAACAACACCCGTTCTGCCTCCACCCCTACCCAATGACTTACCTCCGCTTCCCCCGGACCTTTCCACTCCTGTCGGGGGAAGACTACAACAGCTCCTTCCTGTCTGGACCAACATCACCACAGACAGGTGGGTGCGACAGATAGTTTAATCAGGTTACTGTCTCGAACTCACCTCTACCCCCCCCAAACATACCACCCAAACAGCGTCCAATGTCACAAGAACATATATCTCTACTAAAGCAGGAGGTAATCTCCCTTCTACAAAAAAATGCAATAGAACTGGTTCCCCTGCGCCAACAAAACACGGGAGTATACTCCCTGTATTTTCTCATACCAAAGAAGTACGGCTCTCTGAGACCTATTTTAGACCTCAGACCCCTAAACCTATACATACACTCAGACCATTTCCACATGGTCACACTTCAGCAGGTCTTCCTCTTCTTCCACAAGGCGACTTCCTTGCTACCATAGATCTCAAGGACGCCTACTTCCATATTCTCATTCACGGAGCTTACAGGAAGTATCTCAGGTTTGTAGTGGACGGGCAGCCCTATCAATTCAAAGTACTCCCGTTCGGAGTCACAACAGCACCAAGGGTATTCACCAAGTGCCTAGCGGTAGTAGCAGCTCACTTAAGAAGACAGCGAATTCACGTCTTCCCATATCTCGACGACTGGCTTATAAAAGCCAGCTCATACAACCAGTGTGTACACCACACTCACGCGACTATCCAACTATTCCACGACCTGGGGTTCACAGTAAACCACCCAAGTCTCATCTGCAACCATCCCACACACAACAATACCTCGGTGCCACCATAGACACCTCAAAAGCGCTAGCCTAGCCCACTCCAGCCAGGATAGCAAGCATGCAGGCTCTCCTCCCCAAATTTCAACCTCAACACTCCCTTCCAGCTCGAGTGTTCATGCAACTCACAGGGATGATGGACTCTTGCATATTTATAGTGCCTCACGCAAGACTCCAGATGCGTCCGCTACAAGAGTGCTTAGCACGCCAATGGGACCAGGCTCAAGGTCAGCTAACAGATCTGGTGTTGGTAGATGGTCGCACTCATCGCTCTCTGCAGTGGTGGAACACCAAGAACATCTCCAAAGGGTGACCGTTCCTAGAGCCAGTTCCCCAAATTGTCATGACCGCGGACACATCGCTCTCCGGATGGGGAGCTCACCTATCACATCACACCATGCAGGGCAGATGAACACCTCAACAAAAGTTACTCCACATCAACCACCTGGAGTTACTAGCCATATTCTTAGCCTTAAAAGCATTCCAAAAGCAAATATCAGGCAAAGCTGTCTTAGTCCGCACAGACAACATGACAGCCATGTACTACATACAGAAACAATGCAGGACACACTCTCTGCAGCTCTCTCAGCTAGCACAGAGCATATGGAGATGGGTTATACCATAGAATATATTTCTCCTAGCCCAACATGTCCCGGGAGTCCAAAACACCATCGCCGATCTGTTAAGTCGTCAAACAAAACAGATCCACGAGTGGGAACTTCATCCGCAAGTTCTTCAGCCATTCTTTCAAATGTGGGGGCAACCACAGATAGACCTCTTCGCCACCCATGAAAACGCCAAATGCCCAAGCTTCGCTGCCAGATATCCACACCCATTGTCCAAAGGCAATGCTTTTCTGCCTCTCCCACTCATTCCACTGGTGGTGCGCAAACTACAGCAACATTCACTAACTCTCATTCTAGTTGCTCCAACTTGGGCCAGACAACCGTGGTACACCACATTGCTCGGACTGTCCATAGTTCCGCACCAAAAATTACACCTCTCACCACGTCTCTTAACCCAGAACCGTGGAGAGATCAGACACCCGGACCCAGCTCAGCTCAACCTTGCGATCTGGCTCCTGAGGTCTTAGAATTCGGTTACCTTAACTTTCCACCTGGCTGTATGAACGTCATTAAAGAAGCTAGACGTCCCACCACTACAGCCTGCTATGCAGCTAAGTGGAAACATTTTGTGATATATTGCCATAACAATAACATCGTTCTCACACGTCTAATGGGTTCTCCCTTTGAACCTTTACATAAATGTGAGCTTCAATTCCTAACATGGAAAGTTGCTTTACTAGTGGCCATTACCTCTCTACGACGAGTTAGTGAGCTACAAACACTAACTATTCAGGAACCTTTGCTGCAAATCCATCATAACAAGGTTGTTCTCCTAACAAATCCTAAATTCCTTCCTAAAGTAATTTCTCCCTTCCATCTCAATCAGTCTGTAGAGTTGCCTGTATTTTTCTCGCAACCACAGACAGTCGCAGAAAGAGCTCTTCATACTTTAGATGTTAAGAGAGCATTGCTATATTACATCGAGAGAACACAACCCTTTCGTAAGACAAAACAACTTTTCATATCTTTCTCACCACCACAAAAAGGCAACCCTATATCCAAATCGGGGATAGCTAGATGGATTGTTAAATGTTTACAAGTTTGCTACCACAAAGTAAAACGTACTTTAACTGTTCTTCCTAAAGCCCATTCTACACTAAGGATAGGGGCTTCCATGGCATTTTTAAGGAACATTCTGACATCTGCAGAGCAGCTACATGGTCTACACCGCACACATTCACAAAACACTATTGTGTAGATGTGAAAACAAAACCACAAGCTACTGTGGGCCAGGCTGTATTCAAAACACTATTTCAAACTACTGCAACAGCTACTGGTGGTCGCCGCTAAGGAGGGGTACTGCTATACAATCTATGCATAGTGTGTAATCTGCAGCTCATATGCCTCAAACGGAATATGCTACTTACCAGTATGAATCTGTTCTTGGCATGTAGAGCTGTAGATCTACACACGCCCACCCGCTTCCCCGGCTACCTTATCTGTTCCAGTAACATCTTATTTAGATACACCATGCATGGGCATATTTCCTGTTGCTTACTAAGCTCCATCATTTCCCTGCTGGCGAAAAACAATCTGAGGATGGAGCAGATGCCCATGAGCACTAGCATCCTAAGGAGGAGTCACCTATCTTGTGACTTCCAAAGACTTTCCAGGACAAAAACAAGTGCAATCATCCGGGCCCAACACCAGATGGCGATCTGTGCATAGTGTGTAGATTTGCAGCTCTACATGTCAAGAACAGATGCATACTGGTAAGTAGCCTATTCCTTTTTTTCTCTAATTTTGCAGGCACTTTTGTAAAAAAATCGCAGTATTTTTACCAAAGTAGCGTTTTTGTAATGTTATTATGATATCGCAATATCCTGGGAGTCTGAATATAAAAGCAGTGAAAAGTAAGTACAACACATTTAAAATTGCACTATTTAGGTGAATATAAAATCCGCATCCAGGTACAAGTCTCAATGCCCACGCCTTATCTAGATAAATGTGATTAATGATTTTATAAGACCCCATATTTGCATATGAAAGTTTCTTAAAGTGAAAAAATCTCTTATTATTGTGCCCTTTTCAGGATGTAGTATTTTTAATAAGTTTGTGTTTTAATATTTATTTTGTTCATGACCTCATAAGAGATCTACAAAAGTTTTTTTTTTAAATAGTTACAAACTATCCATAAACAAATATTCTATCATTGAAATGTTGTTAAATTAGTAGCAGGAGCCATTATGTGCGTCAAAGCATCTTGGCAGTGATTTATAATATTCTTCATAAATAGTGGGCATAATAACTATGATGAACAGTATGCAGAACTGGCATAGATTTGGTTCAAAACCCAATAATGGACACCATGTTATTTCCTTCCAGCTTTCAGTAACTGATTTAAAAGGAATCTCTCCGTCGAAAGATTCCCTATTATTGTAATCATTCTGCCTTCTAATGTAGTCTTTTGATTTGCTGTTTCAGCAACCATGTTATAAGAGGCAAATCATATGCAGTGCAAAGTATCTCCTAAAAACTGCCATTCCCTAATCTTTTTCTCTGGATTTGCTTTAATCTGGACCTCAATGATAAAATATTATTCAAAGACTGGTCAGATTTTCATATGGCAAATGTAACAATGAGAAATTTAGAAGAGGTACGTGAGATCAGTGAAAGTTCTTCCCTTAGCAACGCTACCAGCGTACTACATAGGATATGATAACCTTGAGAACCTGTTCTGCTTGGGTTTTCAGATCGGGTGGAACCCGCTCTACAGAGCCCTTCTGACCCAAAACCAGAACGTTACCCCCTCCCTAGGGCCTTTTTACACCTAAATGACCATATATATATGTACCACCTAAGGACAGGGAATTCCTATTATATATATATATATATATATATATCAAGACCTCACAGCCCAACCACAGTCTCGCGGCCTCCAGCAGACCCAGAATCTCCTACCCAGACGGCAGCAACACACACAGTCTCGCGGCCTCAGTCAGACCCAGAATCTCCTACCCAGCGGGCAGCAGCACACATAGTCTCGCGGCCTCAGTCAGACCCAGAATCTCCTACCCAGCCGGCAGCAACACACATAGTCTCGCGGCCTCAAGCAGACCCAGAATCTCCTACCCAGCCGGCAGCAACACACATAGTCTCGCGGCCTCAGTCAGACCCAGAATCTCCTACCCAGACGGCAGTAACACACACAGTCTCGCGGCCTCAGTCAGACCCAGAATCTCCTACCCAGACGGCAGCAACACACATAGTCTCGCGGCCTCAGTCAGACCCAGAATCTCCTACCAGACGGCAGCCTTAGCACGAGCTCATCCTATTATTACCGTAGTACATGACAGGGGAATCGGGATTACTATATATCAGATCACACAAAGACTATTAGTTGAGCACAACCTGTTCTCTAGTTCGAGGGGCTCGTTTCCCCCTCATCCAGTTACCACTTACCTGACCAGGATTAACCTCTGTTCATGTTGAGTTAACTCTGACTAAAAGAATAGGCTATCCTCCTATACAAAAATACACAACACATGCTAACTCACGACAAGCTAAATACTTTATTTAAACGCCACATGCACATTCGCAGAATACATCATATATATATAACCTGCAAGGAAAGTGAAAGGTTAAGTTATACACTTCAAAGAAAAAGGGGTCGACATCACCTGAATTGTATGTAGTCTGTGCTCAATGGTCATCTAGGTTCCCTTCTCTCTCTGTGCCTCGGCTTCGCCTGGAAGTCACACCTCCGCAGTCGCGGATCTACTCCCTTCTCCCTCTCCGAGTCACTGGAATCTCTTCCTCATCGGCTACTCTCTCCTCTTTAGATTCAAGTTCGTCATCTGTCTTCCCTGGAATAAGTAGTAGCTTTTTCTGCTAACGGCCAGATGCCGCCTATGGTCTAGAAGCAAGTGCCAGTGTCTGCCTCAGACTTTCACTAATATAGATGTGCATTCTCTCATGGAAATTTCCAGCTCGAAACCTGCCGCCCACCAAATTCCTGTACCTCCCCGTGCCAAGGACACGTTCCCAGCCGGCTGGCCTGATGTAGTGTCTTCGGCATGAAGGAGAATACAATCCTTCGATAAGGGCCGGCCTGAACCGGTTCTCTCCAAGCGAATAACACCTCCTAACTAAAACACTGCCTATGACCTAGAAACTTCCCAAGCTGCCAGAGCAGGAGGAAAGATGGAGTCTCTCCCGTTTAAGGCCTACCAGGCCTGAATGCAGCACAGCTCCATTAGATACCCTCACTACAGAACAGATTACCCCTAATGCTAACGAATCTATCCCCTAGGATATGTATGCAAACCCTGATCTATGGGTAGGAGCACGGGATTGTGTCAAAGTGTCTAATAGATAGGCCCTATTCACTACTCTAGTCCTTAGACTTGGATGGAAAGAGACTGAAGTCATATTGATCGCTCTACAACACAAGAAGGCCAGGAAAATCAAGCAGTACATTTCACCCTTGACTTCAGTCTATTATACATACATTAAACAGAATTAACATCGGTGGAAGAATAATATGAAACAAAACTAACCGATCTATGTCTAGTACCAGATGTGCAGAATTGAAGCAGTGAAGGGATACACTGAATAAAACAACAGATAGAAATCAAAACAGCAATAGCAATCAAAATGCCACCTAAGATGTAGCGTAGCATATGCATGTCCGGTAACCAATTAAAGAGCCAGTCAAACCAGCCCTGATCAATGTGTTTTCTAACTTCATCGGTTAAGTCATGCAATTTATCTATGTGTGCACGAATGGATTGTGTATGATCAGATAAGTTAAAACAGCAGAGGCCTTCAAAATCTGAGCAACCATGTCCATGTTTAAGCAAAAGATAATCAATGGCTGCTCTATTTTGCAAAATGGCCCTACGTTCACCCTGGGCGTCTAATAGCAAGTCAGACAAGACTGTAGAAGTATGATTAATAGATTTAACCATCCAGCAAGCCATTTTCCCAATGGATTTGGCATTGTAAACCGCCAAAGCAGGAACACCAATAATTGAAACAGCTAGGCTAAGGTATTCAGACTTGGAATATAAATGCAAAGATGAGTCACAATCCTCCTGTAACATCACTGTATCTCGAAGCACACGAGAGTTGGCATTTGGATGGGAGGAAAACATGAGTAAACTCAGTCTAGTGATGGCACACGGGCCTCCGGAAATGTTTGCAGGGACATATGGCCAGGAAGTATTACCACATGAGAAAAGCCATCCGGCAGGTAGCAACATCGCACGATAGTGACTGGGAGTAACTACCAAACTATTGCAAGTCATATTGTTCTGGACTGAGACACATGTCGTCGGTGTCCTCTGGAAACACAAAGTTCGTTCGTGAGGTGTAAAGGAAGTGGCGCCCCTTAACTTGAGGCGTAGGCATTCAGAAATTGCATTAGGATTACATGTAAGAAAGAAGCATAGGTCACCTTGTGTTATATTATACGTAATTATTTGGGACTGGATGGGGAGTTGCTCATTCGGCAGTTCAGTACACAAAGGACAATATACATGGGTAGCAAAATCACCCAAGATAATATTCGGACGAGCCTTCGAAATGTTAAAGATACTGATTAAAGTCTCCAGCGAGGCGGGGACAGCAACTAGGCAGGTCGCAAGAATATCGTGCACAGATCTCATCGGTGTCAAACAGAAGTGAGGGGCATCAGTTACTCTTTTGGCCAGTAGGGTCCAAAAGTTCGATGATGAATCCCACGCATTGAAGGAACGCAACACTCGGGTTCCCAGTTCATCCCGGGTTGATGGGATCCCTTCTCTCTCGCCGAAGTAGTCCGAAGGGAGTCCAATGCCGGCACATCCTGCAGCAACAATCCAAAGAATGATCTGAAAAAGAACCAAATACAGGCATTAATCATTCTCGTAAATAACATTTATCAGCTGGGACAGCTTCCCAGCTATCTTTCCCTGGCCTCATAACCAAAATGGTATTATCCTGACCGGTGGCAATAACCTCTGCTTGTTCAGGGGGATTCTTAGGCGATTGCACCCAAACCTTGGCCCCAGGGTTATCCGTAGAGCAAAGCCTTTCTGGCCACGTACAGTTAGCAAAGTTGGGGCAGTGCCTTTCATTATTTCACCACTGAAAACAGGCATAATGAGTAATTGAGCCACTCGGTCAGTACGATGTATCAGCAAGTCAATCTCACTGCTATTTAGCAGAAGTACCTTAATCTCTCCCTGATAGTCGCTGTCGATAACTCCTCCAAGCACCTGGATGCCTTTTACAGCCAGCCCCGATCTAGGGGCGATCAATCCAAAATTCCCCGGTGGTATATGAATACCAACACCGGTAGCAATGATGACCCGATTTTTACTTTCCAGAACGGTGTCATCCATAGCATGCAAGTCTAAACCTGCCGACCCTGGGGTCGCTCTGCATGGAGCCAGAGCTCCGGGAATAATTTCCCAATACATCACAGTTTCATTGATTACATTAGGCATAGTCTCAACATTTGGGGGAAACAAACGCATAAGCGGAGATTCAGCATTTAAAAAAGGACGATTATTCAGGATCAATAGTGCTTGGGGTAAAAAGTCTCGCCAATTTTTATACTTGTCATCTGTTAACTTTCGTAACTGATCCTTTAGCAGGCCATTCAATCTCTCCACCAGGCCTGAGGCCTGCGGGTAATAGGGTATGTGAAATATCCATTCAATATTATTTTCCACACAGAATTCCTGTACCAATCTTCCACGAAAATGGGATGCATTATCAGATTGAATTTGGAATGGCACACCATAATACATCATAATCAATTCTAATGTTTTTATGGTATTCAATTGGGTGGCTTGCTTACATGGAAGAGCTACCAGCAAGCCACTATATGTATCGACAATTGTGCAAACATATTGACAATTTCTACTCATGGGAAGGGGCCCGATGTAATCAATCTGCCAAATTTGAGCGGGCAGTTTCCCACGATGTAAATGGCCTCTAACAATTTGGGGTACCTTACGCTGTCTGATATGTTGACAGACGGGACAATGTAAGATAACATTTTTGATTAGATCCAGGGGAATATAAATTCCTCTATCAGCAGCCCACCTGCTAGTGGCCTTCTCTCCAAAGTGTCCTGCCTTCTGGTGTGCCCATTTCGCCAATCCCGCAATATCAGGATCTTGTCTGTCCACCACTGCCTCAGCAATTTTAGATTTTTCATCTGCAATGTTATGAAAAAATTTGTCAAGGGAGTCTATTGGGGTGTGAGCATCCACATGGAAGATGGTAACAGTACTCTGTGGGAGCATCTCCCAAATCTCTTGCCATAACTCTTTTCCCCACAATTCTTTGGAGTGTAACCTCCAATTATGGGAATGCCAGGTCGGCAACCAAACAGCCAGTCCATTGGCAGTGGACCAGGAATCGGTGAAAATGTGGCATGTACCGGGTAACTCTTGTTTCAAAACTTGGTAAACAGCGTAAAGCTCGGCAAATTGGCTACTCTTCCCTTCACCAGTTGTGCTCAATAGTTTCTGTGTGATCGGATTATAAGACACCGCCTTCCAGTGCCGTGTCGTTCCAATAAACTTCGCCGACCCATCTGTAAACCAAACATGGTTTCTGTCCTCAGCGGACAAATCATCAAAAGGTCTACCCCACTTGACAGGGGACTCCTGTTCTAAAGGTACGGAACACTCACTCTCAGTCTCAGTCGATGGTGCTTGCGCCACTTGCTCATGTAAAAACGCAGCTCCTTTCGGACCCACACGTGCCCTGTCTTGTATGTACCATTTCCATTTAATCACACTCGCCTCCTGAGCATGCCCAATTCGATGAGTTTTTGGTGAACTCAAAACCCACTGCATAATAGGAATTTCAGGACGCAAAAATATGTCATGTCCCAAAGTCAATTGCTCGGTATCCACCAAAGCCCAATAACAAGCAAGTAGCTGTTTCTCAAAGGGTGTATAACGCTCACCAGCATCGGGTAGCTTTTTGGTCCAAAACCCTAACGGTACCTTACTCCTGCCTTGTTTCTGCCATAGACTCCAATTTGCATAAGGGCCTTGCACAGACACATTCAAATCCACATCACCATCACGTACAGGCCATAGATCCATAGCATGTTGAATTGCCTCTTTCGCCAGACTAAATGCATCTTGCTGTTGCTTACCCCATTCAAATGCATTCTTTTTACGTGTAATTCGGTACAAAGGGGCCAATATTTGACTCAAATGAGGAATATGCTGGCGCCAAAAACCAAATAAGCCAATGAAGCTCTGGGCTTCCTTCCTATTCCTCGGAACCGAAAAATCAAGAATCTTCTGTTTAACTTGAGGGATCACCTCGCGGTGTCCCTCGTGCCAATTAATACCTAAAAATTTTACAGCTTGAGACGGACCTTGCAATTTATCCGGATTGATCTCCCAACCTTTCCCACGCAGACACTCAATGACTCTATCTAATTGTGTCTGAACATCCTCTTGTGTTTCGCCTTGGATCAAAACATCATCAATATAATGACATATCTGAATTTTGGGATGAACTGGTACTTCAGCCAAATGTTCTGCCACCAGCCGGTGACAAATCGTAGGACTATGCACATAGCCCTGAGAAAGACTTCTGAACGTCATCTGACGCCCGTTCCACGTAAAACTGAACTGTTCCTGACACTCAGGGGCAATTGGAATAGAAAAGAAAGCATTAGCAATATCGATGGACGCATACCATGTACCTGGATGTGTTTGGATTCTTTCAATCAGGGTGATGACATCCGGTACTGCAACAGTCAAAGAGGGCGTGTGTTTGTTCAATTCTCGATAATCAACAGTCATGCGCCAAGAATTATCACTCTTACGCACCGGCCAAACAGGATTATTCCAAGCAGAAGTAACTGGAGTTATAACGCCTGCATCAACCAACTCCTGAATGGTGGTACTAATCTCTTCATGACCACCCGGAATGCGATACTGCTTCTGACAAACCACTTTGGTTGCCTGGGGAACTTGTATAGGGGGCATCCTTAAACGACCAACCCGTATAGGTCTGGACGAGATATAATGCGTTGTTCCAAATTGGTAACACCCATCATCAAGATGCAACGTCATTCCCTTCAAAATATCAATTCCAATTATGAATTCTAAGAGTGGCACCACTAATACAGAATATTCCTTTCTAGGGATTCTACCTATTCTCATTTCAAGCAAAGTTTGAACTGCAGGGGTTTCTTTTCCTCCTAATCCGGTAATAGTAAAAGGCTGCCCTGTAAATTTCTTTGATTTTCCATGAATAAGAGTGGCCTCCGCTCCTGTATCAACTAATGCTCGGGCCCTTTGGATATTACGATGTCTCCAATAAATATCAATATCTACATAGGGTCTATTATCTCTGTGAGCCCATCTGTGTACCGGAGCTTGACCTATTTCCTAGTCATTCTTACTGCATTCTGTGTACCAGGACAAATCAGGATAAAGACTCTCACGTTTCTTAAGTATCGATACCTCCTGTTCATATCCATCTCTATTACGAAATGGATTCCTGTCCTCTGCATTGTACTGCGGGTTTCGATCGGCCAAACTGTGTCGATCCTCTCTCCTTCTCAACTCAGGGGATTGATCCCTATCATCTCTACGTCTGCTGTAAGCATGATCATTTCTCCCCCTTTCCTTTTCCCCCTCTCTCTCCCTGTCCCGCTCTCGACGGGGAGACAGATCACGTACAGGACGCCGATCATCACGACGATCAGAGCGCCCACGGCGATCATCATCACTGCTACCATCAGAACAACCACGATCACACGCAGTCGTTCGAACACGCCGGGCACCCTCCTTCCGATCCAAGCCCCGTTTGCGAAACATCTCCCACAAACGAGCAGTAGTCTCACCATCAATGTCCTCCCGACGCACACCATCAGCCAAAAGACCAGTAAAGATATCACGTCTAGTAAATTTATATTCACCAGGAGTACGAGTGTCAGGCCGGGACTGACGTTCAGGTTTAAACCACTCACCCAACTCACCGAGTTGGCGTACCGATTCCAACACTGTAGATAGTACATTACCAGTCTGGTTAATCAACAAAGTCATCATGACCTGCTTGTAGGCAACAGGAGAAGAGCGAATGATACGATTTCGCACAGAAGAAGTCAACATCCCATCAAGCAACCTGTCAGCAGTGCCCAGAAAAATAGCCGTTTTCATCACTTCTTCCTTAAGACGTTGCGCAGCATCACGCAAGGTATACCATGGCTTGTCATTGACAGGCCAGTCAGATTCAGTAGGATACTTCAAATTACAACCCTCAGTCGCCAATTGGAGCAAAGAAATTTGACCACCACCATTATAGTTACGAAAATGATCTTGCACAGTAGAATCCAAACTCAAAGAACAAAATTTCAAACAATCGCCAGTATCCAACATAATACCAGCAGCGCCTAGTTCATAAAGGCGCACCATCCATGTGAGCAAAGCCTCACCAGTCTGCTGCCGAAAGCGCAGCAAAATGTCACTAATTTCTTGTTGGGTAAAATCTTCTAAACAGTCTAAAGAAATACCCTGCGGAGCATTGGGAGACTGCTGCAACTTCCGACGAAAAACCGGATGCGCAGAGACCACGGGACGAGCATCACAGGGAGCTCGAGCAGTACTAGTAGAGGGACAATCAGTGTAGGAAGCATCGATGCCGCCCGAAGAGCGAGCGTAATCACGGGGTGCACCATCAGAGGTGCGAGAAGCAGACTTACATTCATGACGGGAACGAGAAGACTCGTGCTTGACAGACTCCTCACCCGAGGAACAAGACGTAGTCGAGTCCCAGATATTACCATCCCATTCATCAGGGTTCCAATCTAGTCCAGCTTTCGCCACGACCAGACGCACCTTACGCGTCGAAACTCGACCACGCCTGTTCTTGTACTTATAACGAGCAATCCGCACAGCCGCCCTTTCGGCAACCGTTTGGTAAGTGTCAAGTTTGTCAGAAAGCAACTTATTTTGACACCGCAATAAAGTATTAGAATTCGGAATCTCAACAAAGTGTGCCTCCACATCCTTAAGAGAGATCTGCAATTTCAACAATCTCTCATGCAGAATCCGATACGCAGACAGAATAACCCAACCTCTGCGCCCCAAAGCGGGAACCTCCTCACCCTTCAATACAGGTGCTGTCTGCAAACAAGTAATCACGTCAGCCGGTTCCGCTGACTCCAAAGAAGAGTTCCAATTTTCACTCAGACCAGTAGAGTCAGCCCACTCACGGGCTAAGGCTCCATAAGGCGTTGAATCCCATCCGGGAATATCAACGGACAATTTAAGAGTAGATTTAGATTTCTTAGAAAACATCGCGAAAAAGAAAGAAAAAAGAAACGCAGAGAAAGAGAAAAAAAGGAAGAGAGAAAGAAAGAGAGAAAAAACTATACACGCAAATATATAAAAAAGAAAACCACGCACACGCTGAAAGCAAACACACGACAATGACAACGCACACAGGTTTCGTAAACAGTTCGTGACGCCAAATGTTCTGCTTGGGTTTTCAGATCGGGTGGAACCCGCTCTACAGAGCCCTTCTGACCCAAAACCAGAACGTTACCCCCTCCCTAGGGCCTTTTTACACCTAAATGACCATATATATATGTACCACCTAAGGACAGGGAATTCCTATTATATATATATATATATATATATATATCAAGACCTCACAGCCCAACCACAGTCTCCGCGGCCTCAGTCAGACCCAGAATCTCCTACCCAGCCGGCAGCAACACACACAGTCTCGCGGCCTCAAGCAGACCCAGAATCTCCTACCCAGACGGCAGCAACACACATAGTCTCGCGGCCTCAGTCAGACCCAGAATCTCCTACCCAGCGGGCAGCAACACTCATAGTCTCGCGGCCTCAGTCAGACCCAGAATCTCCTACCCAGCCGGCAGCAACACACATAGTCTTGCGGCCTCAGTCAGACCCAGAATCTCCTACCCAGACGGCAGCAACACACACAGTCTCGCGGCCTCAGTCAGACCCAGAATCTCCTACCCAGCGGGCAGCAGCACACATAGTCTCGCGGCCTCAGTCAGACCCAGAATCTCCTACCCAGCCGGCAGCAACACACATAGTCTCGCGGCCTCAAGCAGACCCAGAATCTCCTACCCAGCCGGCAGCAACACACATAGTCTCGCGGCCTCAGTCAGACCCAGAATCTCCTACCCAGACGGCAGTAACACACACAGTCTCGCGGCCTCAGTCAGACCCAGAATCTCCTACCCAGACGGCAGCAACACACATAGTCTCGCGGCCTCAGTCAGACCCAGAATCTCCTACCAGACGGCAGCCTTAGCACGAGCTCATCCTATTATTACCGTAGTACATGACAGGGGAATCGGGATTACTATATATCAGATCACACAAAGACTATTAGTTGAGCACAACCTGTTCTCTAGTTCGAGGGGCTCGTTTCCCCCTCATCCAGTTACCACTTACCTGACCAGGATTAACCTCTGTTCATGTTGAGTTAACTCTGACTAAAAGAATAGGCTATCCTCCTATACAAAAATACACAACACATGCTAACTCACGACAAGCTAAATACTTTATTTAAACGCCACATGCACATTCGCAGAATACATCATATATATATAACCTGCAAAGAAAGTGAAAGGTTAAGTTATACACTTCAAAGAAAAAGGGGTCGACATCACCTGAATTGTATGTAGTCTGTGCTCAATGGTCATCTAGGTTCCCTTCTCTCTCTGTGCCTCGGCTTCGCCTGGAAGTCACACCTCCGCAGTCGCGGATCTACTCCCTTCTCCCTCTCCGAGTCACTGGAACCTCTTCCTCATCGGCTACTCTCTCCTCTTTAGATTCAAGTTCGTCATCTGTCTTCCCTGGAATAAGTAGTAGCTTTTTCTGCTAACGGCCAGATGCCGCCTATGGTCTAGAAGCAAGTGCCAGTGTCTGCCTCAGACTTTCACTAATATAGATGTGCATTCTCTCATGGAAATTTCCAGCTCGAAACCTGCCGCCCACCAAATTCCTGTACCTCCCCGTGCCAAGGACACGTTCCCAGCCGGCCGGCCTGATGTAGTGTCTTCGGCATGAAGGAGAATACAATCCTTCGATAAGGGCCGGCCTGAACCGGTTCTCTCCAAGCGAATAACACCTCCTAACTAAAACACTGCCTATGACCTAGAAACTTCCCAAGCTGCCAGAGCAGGAGGAAAGATGGAGTCTCTCCCGTTTAAGGCCTACCAGGCCTGAATGCAGCACAGCTCCATTAGATACCCTCACTACAGAACAGATTACCCCTAATGCTAACGAATCTATCCCCTAGGATATGTATGCAAACCCTGATCTATGGGTAGGAGCACGGGATTGTGTCAAAGTGTCTAATAGATAGGCCCTATTCACTACTCTAGTCCTTAGACTTGGATGGAAAGAGACTGAAGTCATATTGATCGCTCTACAACACAAGAAGGCCAGGAAAATCAAGCAGTACAGAACCCCAACTTATTATAGTCCCAAGTGCCTTAAAATAACAAATAGCTAACCTAAGTTCTAAATGAACTGGGCCCATAATGGCAAAATTGGACAGATTTATATATATTTACTCAAATGCAAGGATGTTACTTTGGACAGAATAAATACATTTACAGAAAATTTAAAGTTGATAATTATGAAAGAAAGAATGCATATTAAAAATGCAAGGATTTGCTAAATGTTTCAAGCTGATATGAGCGGTAATTTATGTTGATTTGGAGAATTGTTCATGATATGGCATAATTTCTTGGTGAAAGCCCTTTTCTCCTTTCTTTGACAGTCTTATTACAAGATGTTTTATCAGGGGGGTGTGAAGATGTTAAGTGTTTTTTTTTTCCTTCGAAACCTTTGAATTTTCTTTTCCAAACCTTTGCAAACACTTCTGGAGAGCCTCTCTTTTTTCTAGTTTCTATATTGGAATCAAAATCTTCTGTATAGAAGTATAGCAAAATGTAATACTTGCTGAGAAATAATCTGTGTACGTTTTGCTGCATAGCTGTATTCTTTTATAGTGTAAATTATCTGACAATGTGGTATTCCCTTTGCTTTTGCGAAGTTGAATTTAAACCAGGAAGATTTGCAATTTCACAAAGGAAGAAAATTAGGAAATTCCCAAAACTCCACCACAGACAAAAAAAAATGTGCTAAAAGCTCATTATCACTATACATAATGCTTCTCTCCAATGCCACAGGCTATGAAATCATGCAATCTAGGTAATGTGTCTGTTGCAAGAACCTGTAAGGTCTCTGTGACCTTAGAAGAATGTGTTGCTTGAGCCTCTGTGATGTGATTTGAGTGACAACTCTGTAGTCTACGACTTGATGTTATGAGGTCTGTTTTATATTTTTTATTTTACCATCCTGCACTGTTCATAAAATGCCTGTCAAATGATATGATTGATAATGTTACAAATAGAAAGGAGGAAAGAAGGTGTGAAAAACGATCAAATTTCACAGTGCGGTTATAACACTGCCTTTAAAACATTAGTCTTTGTAGTAGGGGGTCACAGAAAGAAGGCAAGACAGAGCACAAAGATCCTCTTGGCTCCAATCCTCCATCCAAAGAATGCCGGAGATAGGATAAGCGTTAAAAGAAACTTGCAACATCAAACAACTAATGAAGTTGAGAAAATGAAAAGAAGGTAGCTGCTTTGACAACAGCAGCCGAATCTTCTACGTCAAAAAAGAGAAAACCACCTACTCTCGACGCCTAAGAATGTGCACTCGAAATTAAGCGCAAGAAAGGAATCGACGCAGATATGGTGGCCATACTACAAAAAAAGAAAGATTTCAACACCTCGTACAGCCTTTCAGGATTCCATTGAAGTCTTTGAGGGAAGCATACGGAGGAACTAGAGCCTCAGGAAGAAGAAGAACTAGAGCTCTTTTACGGATAAGAGGAGACAGAGGGACAGAGTCCTTATCAAGACGCCAAGGAAATTGAAGGTGTTGAAGACTTATGGCAGGATCTTTAGGTAGATTCCCCAAAGGAAGCCATCAACACTTATCTTTCAAGACCATTGCCTCCAGCTGATGTGGACATGTCCAGCCAACTGGTCAAAAAAGCAGCAGAAAGGTACGGGGTGCAGATAAAGCACTAAAAGCTACAGACTTGTTTTATGCTGAAAATCATTGATACCATAACAGAGCAAGGTCCAATTCCTTTCTATGCTACCAACCATCATGCATCAAGGTAGAGAGGCTTTTATGGAGCCAGCAACATGCAAGACAGTAACTCCTAGGGTGGAAAAAAAGTACAAACACTCCACCAAATGTCCAACATACATCCAGGGCAATATAGTGGCGGATTCAATCATTGTAGCTACTGCCAAGAAGAAGGCAAATATCCCTACCACCTCTGGCCCACCTCCAGATAGAGAGAGCATAAGAATCAATATGATGGAAATAAAAGAAGCCGCTACAAAATGGAGACACCTGCCTGAACAATATTGATAAAATAGTAAAAACCCTGGCTGAAGAAGGGAAAGGCATTGCAAACACATGCCTATCGTCAGCACTAAATGCGGCAGACTAAGCAGCAAGAGAAATCGTGACCGGAACAGCATTCAGATGTCATACATGGCTGAGAATATCGGGCTTGAAGAATGAGGTACAAGCCAACATTGTCAACAGTCCATTCAACAATGAACCTTTGTTTGGCAAAGCAGCAGACAACACCGTGCAACAAATTAAAAAAGACAACGATTCAGCAAAATCAATTGGGGTCAATGCAGTGCTCAACCAAGAAGAGGAACCCCCTCAGCTAGAAGACCTACAGGAAAAGGTGGTTTCCAGACAGGAACACTACTTCAAGGTTTCCAGATCGCAAACCAGCTTCAGCCTACATCACATTAGTGGCAGTTTCAAACACCACAAAATGGTCCTTTCGTGGGTGAACAAGAAGGAGAAGCTTGCCATCAAGAAGGGCAGCAACATCAAAGTGACTCCTTAAGTTTGGAGTTCCACCCACACACAACACCAGTGGGGTAATAATTGGAAACTTACTCCAGGAGTGGAGGGAAGTAACATCAGACAAGTGGGTGCTCAATAAAATACAACACGGTTACTGCATAGAGTGGAAAAACACCCACTAACACTTTATTCAAAGCAAGGAACGCACTTAAAGGAAGAGATAACATATCTTCAGAAGGAAGTAAAAGAACTGCTAGAGAGAATAATCAAGGAGTCTACTCAACATATTTTCTGGTTCCAAAACCAGACAAGAGACTGCGACCTACGCTAGACCTCCGTGTAGATCTCCTTCTTGTGTGTCATTTATTGATCATTATGTGTATTTGCAGATGTTTTGACCTCATCTGTGTTAAGTCTATGGCTGTTTGACCACACTACCCCCTAACAGATCACTTTGAGAATGCATAGCAGCCCCTGTCCACTCAAAAGGGAAACCATGGACGCTTTGCACGTTATATCAGGTTTTTGACATATCATATAAAGAGCTAGCTTCTTACATACCCTTTGGAATAAAGTCTGGCCCAAGGGTTTTCACTAAGTGCCTGGCAGCTGTTGCAGCACATTTGAGAAGAAAAGGAATACCCTTCTTTCCATATCTAGACGATTGGATGGTAAGACTGAACTCAGCTTACAGGCCAAAAATACATTAAGACCGTGATGACAACACTACACAGACTTGGAATCACAATAATTATGGAGAAGTCTTCACCAAAACCAGAACAACAAAAACTCTTCTTAGGAGCAAAGATCCAAACAATTCTGGGGAAAGCTTACCCATACAATAAGAGGGTAAAAGCTATAACACAAGAAGCTCTCTGATACCAGAAGGGTCCGTCTCTGAGGAATGTGGGGAAATTATTGAGGATGATGGCTTAAGGCATCCCACTAATACCACATGCGGACTTCACATGAGACAAAACTAAGAATGTATACAGAGTCAGTGCAACAAGTAACAGGGAGCTAGGAGGATGTAGTGGTTGCCTTGCAGAAAATTCAAGAGGAGATAAGTTGGTGGAACAAAACAAATGTTACTGCAGGAATACCAGTTATGAGTACAGCTCCAACCATTTCCACAGACACCTCCGATATAAAATGGGGGGCACACATGGGGAAACTCGATCTAAGAGGAGTATGGCATCCTTAGGACACAGTACAACATATAAACCTTCTAGAGTTAGAAAAAAACCTGTGTTCGTAGCCTTAAAAGCCTATCAACAAGAGTTGTGAAGTAAATCGATACGAATACAAATGGGCAATACTACAACAAAGCTTTATCTCATTAAGCAGGAGGGAACAAAGTATTTTCCCCTACCAAAGATGGCACAACAAATATGGAGATGGGCCATACCACTGCTCTCACAAGTGATAAAGTGCAGACAGTGACAGATGACGCTCATACTAATAGCCCCACAGCGGCGATACAGATTTGGTACTCCGAACTGATGGAGATGGCACAAGAAATGGAAAGATTGCCATTAATAAACTATCTACTTTCTATGGAAAGGGGAGTCGTTTTAAATCCAGAACCAAACACATTGAGCCTAGCAGCATAGCTCCAGAGGACATAGAATTTGGCCATTCTGGACTACCTGAAAAAACAATGGCAATTCTCAGCGAAGCAAGGAAAGCATCACTTGGAAGATATTACACTGCAAAAGGGAAATGATTCACATATTGGAGCCAAAAACATCATCTGCATCAAAACAGGGCAGTAATTAAATATTTCGCTTATTTCTTAGAAGGTCTTACTTCTGCTTCTCTAAAGGTGCATTTAGCAGCAATAGTCGCTTTCACAAGGGGCTACATAGTGAAAGGTTCACTGCTCCAGTAATCAAAAGATTTTTAGAAGGGGGTTAGAAGAATAGCACCACTCAGGAAAGCACCAACTCCTACATGAAATCTTAATGTGTGCTCACACAGTTAATAAAGGTACCATTCAAACAAATCTATAAGGCAAGTTTAAAGTTCTTCACATTTAAAGCAGCATTTTTAACAGCTATGATTTCATTACACCGAGTAAATGAATTTCAAGCACTCACCATACAGGAACTGTACATTCAAATAGATAAAGATCGAGTGGTCTTAAGAACTAACCCTCAATTCCTTCCTAAGGTCATATCTCTGTTTCATAAACCAAACACTACAATTTCCAAGTCTTTTCCAAAATCCAAAGACTCCAGCAGAAAAAGCTGTGCATGCTCTGGATGCCCGAAAGGCAATTATGTATTGCACAAGTAAAAACAAATAACATCAGTAAAGGGAAACAACTATTCAATTCATTTGAAAACAACACAGGAGAAACAGTTACAAAAGGTACAATTTCAAAATGTATAACACAGACCATCAAAATATGTCATAAAAAAGCTGGCATTCAACTAGAAGGCAAGCCAAGAGCACACTCTACAGGAAAGAAAGGAGCAACAATTGCCTTTCTAGCAAACGTTCCAATCAATGATATTTGCATGGTGGCCATATGGTCATCAATACACACGTTCACAAACGATTATTTCATTGATGTTCAAGTAAACAGAGAAGCACACATGGGACAAAAAGTTATAGCACATCTGTTTACGGATTCAACCTCATCTTCAACCCAACCACCACCACAATATAGAAAAAGTGCGACAAAATGAATGCACAGCATAGGAATCCAGAAAAGATTCATGCTGCAAAACAAAATGGTTACTTACTGGTAAGAGTAAACCAAGGGCATTCATACAGAAAAATAACGGGAAGCTAAAATAAAAAAAAGAATCTGAAGATAGCGACCAAGAATGGAGCATCCGGGAAGGGTGTCTGACGTTACATGGAACAAGCACCAAATGGTGGGGGTTGTTGACGCCGAACAAAACAAAAGGACTACTATACACAAGAAATTCTGGACCCTACCTCTAGATGACGGAATACTGCAAGGCATATGAATCCACAAAATTCTTCAAGCTGCAAAACTACTCCTACAGGTAAGTAACCTAAGTAACCATTTTGTTTAGGTGTATTCTTAGATCTCTGCCCCATTAATGGTAGCAGCATCTACTTTTGTTCAGCTACATGAGTCACCACCTAGCTTATATTTTTGCACCTTAACACCTCACCTACATTTTGGCTTAGAATGCACTCTGCGTTATTCTTTTGTGGGGGCTTAGAGCAGGCCATAATCGATTCTATTGCTCGTGTAACCAAAGTTACCCATTTCTCAAGCTAAGTTTCTTTTTATGGCAAAGGAATTTGTAGGTGTGTTTTTTGCATTCATGGCCGTTTACTTTGAATTACCAATGTTAATCACCAAGTTCTTTTCTGCACCAAAAGCAACAATTTCCCTTAGCAGACGTTGCATTGACATCTTGGTTAGGTGCAGTAAGACAGCATCATTTGAAAATACAGCAGAGAGACCTCAGTTTTACCTAATATGGGTGTGTCAAAATTCAAGTTATCAAGGCATCCTGCAACATTATCATGAATAAAAAGACCAAAAAGCAAATATGCCATATGCCCAGCCTCCCATACCGACTTTGTTTTAGTGTGTCCGCTGAAATGCCATTACCTTCCATTCCTTCAACCCCTGCCGTCTCAACAGAACCAGAGCTGTGTTGGATCAACAGTATAAAGGCTGACTTGGGGCAATAAAGGTCAAACATAGGGGTACATTTATAAGCAATCCAAACACCTGCTCGATAACTATATATATATATATGCTCGATAACTATATTGAGATATAGATATAGATATATATATATATTTTACCTACTGGCAGTAGCCAGTTTATAGTTGGGACATAGTTTCCATAAGAAGAGTGTTTTTAGGTCTTGCGCCTGCGTTGCAGTGCGCAGCGAGAGACCTCTTGTAGGGGGTTTGAAAATGGACCTAGGAATCGCACACGTTTGTGCGTGTGCTTTTCCTTTTGGCCCACGCTATTGGCCTTTGCGTGCGTCTTTTGATCAAAGACAGCACGCAATTGGCCAAAGGCGGGCACATTGCTCCGCCCCTGGCTTATTGGTGTCTATTACGCGCACCGCTGCCATGTGGTTTCAATTATCGTGCCCAGACACGGGCGCGATAATTGAAACCACATGTCTCGCTGTGGCGCGCGTACACCACTCGTTTTGTTAGGCACAGAGAGGTTACGCGTTTTGCCGAGAATCACAGGTTGTTGTTACACAAACAGCTACTGTGGGAAGGTGCAGCACGTTTTTTCCATAATACAGTGGTGCATCGCTGAAAGTTATATTTACTCTTTACTTTAAACACCTTATAATTAATCCCAAAATGCCCTCATTGTGTCACATAACAGGAAATAAAATAAAAAATACATGAGGGACGCCACTCTGACAACTCTAACTCCACATTATGGTATGTTTTGCAATGCAAGATCAGATCCCTCTCTTTAGTCTGTCCATAAAAAACAGTCATAAAATAGGCTTGCACATGTAACTGCATGTTCGTGTTAAGTACTGGTCTGGAAAATAGAAAGCTGCTGCACCCAGTCTAGAACTCTGTCCTGGGTTCTCCTCTTGCCCTCACTCCCTGCCTACCTAGAACCCCAAAGGACACATAAGGAGCCCCTCTGTGCTTCTGCAGAACAAGAGGATGATGAAAGTGTGCGCCACCCCCTCTACACGGATAGTAGGTTTCCTGAGAGTCAGGAACATTTCAACAAAGCTTTCTGCAAATAGTTGAGTCTTACTCCTGCCTTAGGCAAGAATTACTCCACTAATATTCAGACCTGGCCCACAATCTATTTTCTGTGAATATAGCCTTAGGCGGATGAGGGTGAGACTTGCTCCTCCTCATAAGGCATGATTTAGTCCAAGAGAATTTTTTTTCTAAATCAGGTCAAAGAATAAGAATATTTTACTCCTAAAAATTCACAAGCCACCACCACAAAGGGCCGTGAGAGTGGACTTCAGGCCAAAGCATATTCACTGGTTAGTTCCTCTCACTCCGACAACGGAGGAGACCCCACTGGAGCACTAATAGTCCGTCTCAGGACAGTCGTTCCCACCTTACATGACAGCAAACAGGGAGGTTGTAGTTTACATTATTGCAGTTGAAATGCTGACCTTCACAAATATTGTGACCATGATATTGACTTCAAAATCTCGCCGAGGTAAGTGTGCATTTACCATAATTAACTCAGCTGTGCCAATATTGCAGAGTTGCTATTATTGTCACAATATAAAAGCAGGTTGATATTTAGACCACGACAACGTGGTGCAATATTAACAGTGAGGGGGTGGCACTGTCTGTGGGCACCACTCCCCTCGCCCCCTTCCCAGACTGGGGTGTCCGTAAGTGGATAAGAATCCCTGAAACACAAAGCGGATGCAAAGGTACTTCACACCTTATCTCCACCCAGAAGGTCCCCAGCTGAGCTTTGCACTCGCCCATAAAGCGCCCTCTTGTGGTGGGAACGCTATTGTGCTCAGGAAGTAGATCCCTCTCCAGGGAAAGACAATATGAATTTTTAAGTCAGATTTCAATCCATACGATGACTTGGCCTAATACACATGCAAGGTAGTGGTGGGATAAAATAGAACTCTCAAAACTAGATTTCTAATGAAATTACATCACAGACCTCAGGTTCACCAAAGGTAAGGAATTCAGATCTTCGAAAAGCAAAAATAACTGGGTGCACAGCACTGGCAAATAGTTTATATGGTTTTTAGACAGACAACTCAAATTTCCCTGAAAACAACAGCCCCTATGAACTACAGATTCTAAGTAGCGTGCATTTGTGATTTTGACTGGATAGTGAAGCTCTGTAGGCAGAACAGGTTACCAGAATTACCCAGAAACAATAGCAAGAAACTGTAATATGGTACCCTCCCCACTGTGACAGAACAAATACGCTTCCACCACAGACAGGACTCTGCAAAGCTACGGGTGTCGCAATCAATCCAAAATGTTACGTCTTTACGGAAAATGCTGGATCCCCGTCCATCACAAAAATGAACAAGCATTTGCAGTGCAATAGGTCTCGCATTTGCGAGATTTTGCGCTGTTCGCATGACAATGCCTTTTATTTATGTTAAAAAAACCTGCAATAATAAAAGGCAGTCATTTACTGTTAGATGGCGACCTCAGAGGAGCCTGGAAGGGGTTCTGACTACCCTGAGACCCACCCTCGAAGTATCGTAGCCGGGCACTGGCGGGAGACTCCCCAGGGGGAAGAATCTCGTATCTAGGATCGTACTTCTGGCACCACACGACACAGAGTGACCACACCGGGTATTCTTAGAAATCAATCTTTATCAAGTAGGTTATCACTGCAAATATGTACAAGGTGAGCACGGGCTCAATGAGTCTCGGAAGGGGTAGGGGGTAGCGGGACAGTCTCTGGTAAAGGTTCAAGGCAGGGACGTATCCGGCGCACAGCTCACAATCCTCGAGCTGGGGGATACGTTGTTGTAGTCGAGGTCCGGCGGGACCAGGAGAGTCTGTTGGAGCCGCGAGTCACTCAGCGGGCTCAGGTACAGGTTCGGAGGTCTTACGAGCTTCAAGGAGCCGCGAGTCACTCAGCAGGCTCAGGCACAAGTTCGGAGGTCTTACGATCTTCAGGGAGCCGCGAGTCACTCAGCAGGCTCAGGTACAAGTTCGGAGGTCTTATGGTCTTCAGGGAGCCGCGAGTCACTCAGCAGGCTCAGGAGGGTCCAAGTTTCAGGAGCCGCGACCACGTCAGCAGGCTCTTGTTGTTCCAGCGTCGAATCTGCGGACAGACCCAGAGCACCCCTTGTTATAGGTCGACCCCTCTTTGATGTCCGGAGTCTGTGCAGGCAGGGGTCTTGTCACCTGGGGGTCGCTTGTCGGGATTTCCTGCTATTGTCTTTTGATCCTTTCAGGGCCGGGTCGGGAGGAGTCCCAGACACCCCGCAGGCACGGAGCCAGCCCTCAGGGAGGCCGGAGGGCCGATCGAAACCCATCGTCCCAGGGGAGTTCAGAGGTGCGATAGAAACTGCTCCTCCCTCTCTCATCCCCTGGAAGCGTGATGTCCTCCAGCCGGAGTGGCGCCTCTAGGCCCGGGTCGCGCTGGGGCCGGGCGGCCATCTTGGTGCATGAAGTGGGCACGCGGGCCCGGGGTGGCCGAAAGGGGAGAGGCCATGGACGGGGATGTCCGGGTCGGTGCGTGTGTCCTGGTGGGGAGGGTCGGCTGGGCCGTGTGCTTGGGGCTGCAGGTACCAGGTTTCGGTGGTGCGGGGGCACGTCGGGCCATTCTACGAGGCCGGGTCCAACACGCGTCCCCCCCAGCTGAAAGCCGGAGAGAACTGCCCATCATCTTGGGGGGTTCTCTTCGCTGAGGCGGAAGAACCGGGAGAGGCCGTCAGCGTTGGCGTGGTCCGTACCAGGGCGGTGTTCTACGGTGAAATCCATCCCCTGGAGAGAGATTGACCACCGCAGTAGCTTGGGGTTTTCTCCTCGCATCTGCATGAGCCATCGCAAGGGCCGATGGTCAGTTTGGACTCTGAAATGGGTGCCGAACAGGTAGGGTCGTAGCTTTTTGAGTGCCCAGACCACGGCAAAGGCTTCGCGCTCTATGGTGCTCCATCTCTGTTCTCGGGGCAACAGCCGCCGACTGAGGAAGGCGACGGGCTGGTCTAGGCCTTGGTCATTCACTTGGGACAGGACGGCCCCAATGCCATGCTCGGAGGCATCGGTCTGGACTATGAACTCCTTGGCGTAGTCGGGAGCCTGGAGGACGGGGGCAGTACACATGGCCTTTTTTAGGGCATCGAAAGCTTCCTGGCAGGCAGCCGTCCACTGCACTTTCTTTGGCTGTCTTTTAGACGTGAGTTCTGTGAGAGGGCCGACAAGGCTGCCATACCCCCGAATGAATCTTCGGTAGTAGCCAGTGAGTCCCAGAAAGGCTCGGACCTCCGTTTGGGTGATGGGTGGTTCCCAGGCCAGGATGGCGTCGATCTTTGGCTGTAGAGGGGCGACCTGGCCGCTCCCGACCTGGTGCCCCAGGTAGACTACGGATCCTTGCCCGATCTGGCACTTGCTGGCTTTTACTGTGAGGCCTGCCTGGCGCAGGGCGGTTAGCACCCTCCGGAGGTGCTGGAGGTGCTCACTCCATTCTGAACTGAAAACAGCGATGTCGTCCAGATATGCCGCGCTGAACGGCTCTAGCCCGGCCAGGACCCTATTCACCAGTCGCTGGAAAGTGGCCGGGGCATTTTTCATCCCGAAGGGCATTACGCGGAAGCGGTAGTGCCCATCGGGGGTGGAGAAAGCGGACCGCTCCTTGGCCTCTTCGGTGAGTGCAATCTGCCAGTATCCGCAGGTGAGGTCGAATGTGCTGAGGAACCGGGCTGCCCCTAGTCGGTCAATGAGTTCGTCGGCTCGTGGAATGGGGTGGGCATCGGCTCGGGTAACGTCATTGAGCCCCCGGTAGTCTACGCAGAATCGGAGCTCGGGGGCGACACCGGGGGCCGCTGCCTTCGGGACCAGGACCACGGGGCTGGCCCAGGGACTGTCAGAGGGCTCGATCACCCCCAGGGTCAACATCTTCGAGACTTTAGCTTGAATGCAGGACCGGACCCGGTCAGGAACCCGGTAGGCTCGGTGTCTCACCGGCGGGCTGTCCCCGGTGTCCACGTCATGAACACACCAGTTGGTGACCCGGGGGGTCAGGGAGAAGAGGTCGGAAAATTGTCTTAGGAGCTGGCGGCAGTCCGCTTGTTGCTGGGCAGTGAGGGCTGGGGAGAGGTTCACTCCTTCCACGGAGCCATCCTGCTCCTTGACACACAGGAGGTCCGGGAGGGGATCCGACTCATCTTCGGCCCTGTCATCGGTGGCCAGCAGGAGGCTCAGTTCTGTCCGCACGAAGTGAGGCTTGAGGCGGTTCACGTGCAGGACCCGGAGGGGATCCCGAGGCGACTGGACGTCCACCAAGTATGTGACTTGACTCTTCCGCTCAACCACTTTGTAGGGCCCAGTCCATCGGTCCTGGAGGGCGCCAGGCTTCACGGGGGCCATGACCCACACCTGCTGGCCCGGCTGGAACTCGACCAGAGTGGCATTCTGGTCGTACCAGCGCTTCATCTCTTCTTGACTTGCCTCTAGGTTGGCCTCGGCCAGTTCTCTGAACTTCCTGGTCTGGTTCCGGAGGGCCAGGACGTACTGGAACACATCTCGGGGGTGGTCTGGGGTGCTGCCTCCCACCCTTCCTTAACCAAACTGAGGGGACGTCGGACGGGGTGCCCATAGAGTAATTCAAACGGGCTAAACCCTAAGGACTTCTGGGGGACCTCCCGATAAGCGAACAAGAGGCAGGGGAGCAGGACGTCCCACTTACGCCGGAGGGGCTCTTCTAGGCCAGCGATCATCCCTTTCAAAGTCCTATTAAACCTTTCTACTAGGCCGTTCCCTTGGGGATGGTACGGGGTGGTGAACTTATAGGACACCCCACATTGTTGCCACAGGGACGTCATATATTTCGAGATAAAATTAGTGCCGCGATCGCTCACGACCTCGCGGGGAAAACCCACCCTGGAAAAGATCCCCATCAGGGCCCGGCCCACCACGGGGGCCGTAATGGTGCGTAGGGGAATAGCCTCAGGATAGCGGGTAGCGTGGTCCACTAGGACCAAGATGAAACGGTGACCTTGGGAGGTGGGGGGGTCCAGTGGTCCGACGACGTCGATTCCGACTCGTTCAAAAGGGGTACTGACGACCGGGAAGGGTTGGAGGGGAGCCTTGCGCTTCCCCCCACTCTTCCCACTAGCCTGGCACGTGGGGCAGGACTTGCAGTGGGCTTCTACCGCTGCTCTCATTCTAGGCCAGTAAAAATGGGTCACAAGACGGCTGTAGGTCTTGTCCTGACCCAGGTGGCCGGCGAGGGGGACGTCATGGGCTAAGCCCAGGAGGAAGTCTCGGAAGCGGAGGGGTACCACCAGTACCCGTCCGGATCCCAGCTCCACCGACTTCTGCTCACTGTACAAGATGTTATTTTCCCAATAGATTCGGTGCGTCCCGGTCTGGTCACCTGCGGCTTGGCCCTCGGCCTGACGCCGCAGCCCGACCAGGGAAGGACAAGTGGCTTGCTCCCGGCAAAATTCTTCCCGGGTGGGCCCGCCCTCGTGGCGCCAATGGGCCAGCTCGGGCAGATCTCCCAACTCGGGGACCGGGGCGGGGTCGGATGGTACGGGTTCGTCGCGGGCGACGGACCCTTCTGATGGGGGGACAGGAGGACCCTCGGCGGGGACTGTTCGGATCTCTTCAATCGGGGTGCTTTCGACTTCTCTCCGGGGAGTGAGTCGGGCCGACATAGATCGGGTGGTGGCGCACACCCACTCGGGGAGTCCCATCATTCCTAGGTGGGCCTTGCGCTCGACGTGCTTCCAGGGAGAACTCTCCAGGTCGTTCCCCAAGAGGCAGTCGACCGGCTGGGAGGTTCTTACGGCCACCTTGAGTTTACCTATCACCCCTCCCCACTCAAACGGCACCAGGGCTACCTGACACATACTTTCTCTATTGTCTGCGGATATTACGGGGCAAAAGACGTTGGGGAGGATCTGCTCCTCGGGGACTAGGTGCCTGAGGACACCGGTGATACTGGCCCCGGTGTCCCGCAGGGCCTCTACTTGGTGGCCATTGATTTTGACGAGCTGCCCGTATTTCTGTGTGTTGGAGGGTAGGAGGCTACCAGGGATCATCTCCCTATCTCCCAGGGATACTAGGGCCATCGCTGCGGGTTCCCACTCCTCGGCTTCCTCAACCTCCTCCCCCAGGGCTACGTTGGCTATCTGTCTCGCAGGGGTGGTAGGGGAGACTTGGGTGGCCATGGGGCACTCTGGGTCATTGGCGTAGTGCCCGGGTTTCTGGCAGCGGAAACATGTGACGGTCACCCGGTGTCCCCGTCTCCCAGGGGGCCCTGTCACTGGTGGGGGGGGCGCCGGGAAAGGTGGAGGTTGTGTCTTCGGAGGGCTAGGCTGGGACTCTCTCGGCCCTCCCTGGTTCCCTCCCCCTCTCTGGCGGGGTGGTCCCTGACTGGCTCGGGGGTACTCTCCTACCATGCCCCGGGAGACCCGGGTGTTGGTCCAGCGGTCGGCCTCCACAGCTAGCTTCCGGGGATCTGTGAGCTTGCTGTCAAGCAGATGCTGACGTAGTTCTATGAAGCAGTTCGCAGCCAGGTGTTCCCACAACATGAGGTCAGTGAGTTCGGCAAGGGTGGTGACTTTGCTGCCCTTGATCCACCCATCGAAGGCCCGACTGAAAAAGTTTACATACTCCACCCAGGTGGTGCCCGGGATCTTCCTGCAGTCCCGGAATCGCTGACGGAACATTTCTGGGGTGAGGCCGTATCTTGTGAGTAGAGCCTCTTTCATGTGGCTGTAGGAGGTCTGCAGGGAGAGGGGTAGGTCGAGCAGGGTGTCCCTTCCTTCGCTCAGAAACCGCCCCCACAACCCCGCCCCCCAGTCCTTCTGCGGGATCCGATGGGAGGTCATGGCGACCTCGTAGGCCCTGAACCATTGCTGAATGTCATCGTTTTTATAATATTCCTTGACCACATCCTTAGGGATGTGGACCTTCTGTTCCGCTGGGGAGGCCGTCTCTCGGTTTCCCGGGGGCCTCCCTTCCTCGTTTCTGGCCTTGAGCTCGAGTTCCTTCAAGCTGCGTTCGTGCTCCAGTTGGAGCTTCCTTCCTTCGTGCTCCCGTTGGAGCTTCTTTTCTTCTAGTTCGCCTTGTACACGCATTTGCTCTACTGCTAGCTTTTTTTCCGCTAACTTCAATTCGCCCTCGATTTTGAGTTTGGCTAACTCGAGTTCATGATTGCGACTTCTCTCTCTGTCCGCGAGCTCTTCCGGGGATAGGCCCCCGTCTGGTACGATGCCTCGCACCTGATTGCTGCTGCTTTCACTTTGGGGGGGTTCGGCTTCGTCGGGGCGCTCCCCCGTGCCTTCTGGGCGGGAGGCCCCGGTCTCCACCCAAGTTTTCAGTGCTTTCTGCAAATCTTCTTTAGTGTTGAGACCAGTGGTAGCGATTTTAAGTTCTTTGCAAAATTGCTTTAGCTCTTTGTGTGTGTATTCTTCTAGATGCTCCACCTGGAACACCCTGTTGGCGTTGGTTTCTGCGGGGCTCACGGCGCTTCCTTCTGCCATGTTTGTCGGTAGTGCTTCCGTCGTTCACGGTACGATCTCTAGGTGATGGGCCCGAATCCCGTCGCTTGCCACCAATGTTAGATGGCGACCTCAGAGGAGCCTGGAAGGGGTTCTGACTACCCTGAGACCCACCCTCGAAGTATCGTAGCCGGGCACTGGCGGGAGACTCCCCAGGGGGAAGAATCTCGTATCTAGGATCGTACTTCTGGCACCACACGACACAGAGTGACCACACCGGGTATTCTTAGAAATCAATCTTTATCAAGTAGGTTATCACTGCAAATATGTACAAGGTGAGCACGGGCTCAATGAGTCTCGGAAGGGGTAGGGGGTAGCGGGACAGTCTCTGGTAAAGGTTCAAGGCAGGGACGTATCCGGCGCACAGCTCACAATCCTCGAGCTGGGGGATACGTTGTTGTAGTCGAGGTCCGGCGGGACCAGGAGAGTCTGTTGGAGCCGCGAGTCACTCAGCGGGCTCAGGTACAGGTTCGGAGGTCTTACGAGCTTCAAGGAGCCGCGAGTCACTCAGCAGGCTCAGGCACAAGTTCGGAGGTCTTACGATCTTCAGGGAGCCGCGAGTCACTCAGCAGGCTCAGGTACAAGTTCGGAGGTCTTATGGTCTTCAGGGAGCCGCGAGTCACTCAGCAGGCTCAGGAGGGTCCAAGTTTCAGGAGCCGCGACCACGTCAGCAGGCTCTTGTTGTTCCAGCGTCGAATCTGCGGACAGACCCAGAGCACCCCTTGTTATAGGTCGACCCCTCTTTGATGTCCGGAGTCTGTGCAGGCAGGGGTCTTGTCACCTGGGGGTCGCTTGTCGGGATTTCCTGCTATTGTCTTTTGATCCTTTCAGGGCCGGGTCGGGAGGAGTCCCAGACACCCCGCAGGCACGGAGCCAGCCCTCAGGGAGGCCGGAGGGCCGATCGAAACCCATCGTCCCAGGGGAGTTCAGAGGTGCGATAGAAACTGCTCCTCCCTCTCTCATCCCCTGGAAGCGTGATGTCCTCCAGCCGGAGTGGCGCCTCTAGGCCCGGGTCGCGCTGGGGCCGGGCGGCCATCTTGGTGCATGAAGTGGGCACGCGGGCCCGGGGTGGCCGAAAGGGGAGAGGCCATGGACGGGGATGTCCGGGTCGGTGCGTGTGTCCTGGTGGGGAGGGTCGGCTGGGCCGTGTGCTTGGGGCTGCAGGTACCAGGTTTCGGTGGTGCGGGGGCACGTCGGGCCATTCTACGAGGCCGGGTCCAACATTTACAATACCAATAGGTCAAAGTTTTGAAAATGCAAGACCTATTGCATTGCAAATGCTTGTTTCATTTGCCAGAAACTTTGGTGTCGTACGACAAATCTTCCCGAAATTTTCAGGACTGATATGGCGTTCACTTCAGCTGCTGTCTTGAAATTTTCGGGGTGATCCGTCAAGCGGGGGAGAAGAACTAGGGAGTTCTTAAAAGCGCATTTTCCCCATTTTAATTCCCTTAGGACCTTTAGACACGGCTACAGCTCGAACTGCTAAACGGAATTACACCAAATTTGTCAGGAAGGTAGTTGTTGTTTCAGGGATGTGACTTTTTGAGATTTGGTGTACATCCGTTCAGTAGTTGCGGAATTATTTAAAGAAATTTCCAGTTGTGTAAATATAGTGATGCGGAGGATCCACAACCCCTCCTGTCTCGTGCTGAAATCTGATTACCTGCCAACACTTCAAGCCAGGAAGTGTTGACAGCCATCTGGTGACGCAGCTTGTACCAAGTCACAGAAAAAAACCATAAAAACAAAAGGGGGCCGAGTAGGAATACTCTGACCCCCTATACGTGCTCCTGGGGTCACTCAATGACCCGCAGGACAAAAAAAAGCATTAAAAAAAAAAATGGCCAGGGTCACGCAGGATCTGTGACTCCCGATGGGAAAAAACAGAAACATGGTCTCCTGCGCTTTGTTTGTAATTGGCCCCCGAGTTGGCCAGGCCTGGGGGCAAAAGAAAAAAAAGGCAGGGGGGCGCACGGGTTCCCTCCTCTGGTGCTTATGAATGCTTCGAGGGCCACCACCTCCCTGCGGTTTATTAATTTAAAAATGGGGGATGGGGTACTCTTGGACCGCCCGCCAATACAGGGGCTGCCACCTCCTGGTTGGGGGCTTTATATTTAAACAATGCATGGGGCCATGCACACTGATGGTTAGGGGATGAAGTCCCTTTGGCTCCAGAGGGTCCTTGGGGTCCAACCAGCCCTTTTGTTCCCTCCAGGAAGTCCCACACTGCGGGATTGCTGAGAGGTCTTGGGAGGCCACACACCCTTTTTCCACCATTCTGCAAACGTGTACTAGTGCACTGCTGGTTTGGGGATGAAGTCCCCTTAGATGCTGAGGGTCCTTGGGGACCAAAAAGCCCTCCTGGTACCTCCAGTAAGTCGCTCAGCCTGTGATTGCTGAGACCACTTTGGGGGCCACGTCCCCTTTCTCCAACACTTGGAAAAAAACACCTTGTGGCTTGCTGCTGGTTGAGGCGTGAGGTCTCCTTGGCTCCAGAGGGTCCATTGGGGCCAACAAGGCCTCCTGTTCCTTCCAGTCCCACACAGCTGGATTGCTGAGAGGTCTTTGGAGGCCACACCCCTTTTCTCCAACACTTTGCAAAACATGTCTCCGGGTCCACTGCTGGTTGTGGGATGTGTCCTTGGATGCTGAAGGTTCTTGGGGGCCCAGAAGCCCTCCTGTTACCTCCAGTAAGTCCAACACAGCAGGATTCCTGAGAGCTGGTCAGAGGCCCCACCCCGTTTCTCCACCGCTCTGCAAATGAGACTACTAGTTAAGAAAAACATAGAAATTCACTTAAAAAACCAAAGGTTACAGGGATGTTCTAGTTAGGCTCAGATTTCACTTCTACAAAACCAGTGAAATTCGGCAGTTATAGTTAGCAGAGCTAACTATAACGTGCGCCCTCGCAATGCTCTGCTTATGACCTCACATATTACATCACTCATGACCTGGTCAGTGACATCACTGATGACATCTCAAATTGCATCAGTGATGACATCATCCATTTACTGTGAGTGTTTTAAAAAAGTTTGAGTCCTTAATATATATATATATTTTTATAAATATTTATATATATATATATATATTTTCTCCAAAAGCCCTTGCGCTCGAGATATGCACTCAACGATGCTCCGACCCCTTGGTCTGTATTAGCCTCGATGCAGCACGCTTCTCCTCTGTCCAGATTAAAGACTGATACTCGACGCGTTTCGAGGCAGACGCCTCTTAATCATGAGTTGACAAAGGCACAGCAAGCTCACCTGTTGATTTCGTTTGTAATTTATTAAAGAGTCCGCCCATCGTGGGCGTGGCTTACAGTAAACGCCACTTTGCATGATGGTGGTTGGAGTCATACAGGTAAGTTTTAGTGTTCATCCTTAGTAGGCTCCATGCCTCTGTATTCAGTAAACTTCTTCGTGGGATCCTTTAGTAGGTAGGGACTTTGGGAGTGCGTGCTATTGTTTGCAAAGGAACATCGTGCCATGGAAAGGAATGTGACCTTCCCCAGCCTTTCAATCCGAAATGGTGCAACACTCGTTACCGCGGCCCGGGCAGCCGCGTTCATTTATTTTCTCCAAAAGCCCTTGCGCTCGAGATATGCACTCAACGATGCTCCGACCCCTTGGTCTGTATTAGCCTCGATGCAGCACGCTTCTCCTCTGTCCAGATTAAAGACTGATACTCGACGCGTTTCGAGGCAGACGCCTCTTAATCATGAGTTGACAAAGGCACAGCAAGCTCACCTGTTGATTTCGTTTGTAATTTATTAAAGAGTCCGCCCATCGTGGGCGTGGCTTACAGTAAACGCCACTTTGCATGATGGTGGTTGTAGTCATACAGGTAAGTTTTAGTGTTCATCCTTAGTAGGCTCCATGCCTCTGTATTCAGTAAACTTCTTCGTGGGATCCTTTAGTAGGTAGGGACTTTGGGAGTGCGTGCTATTGTTTGCAAAGGAACATCGTGCCATGGAAAGGAATGTGACCTTCCCCAGCCTTTCAATCCGAAATGGTGCAACACTCGTTACCGCGGCCCGGGCAGCCGCGTTCATTTATTTTCTCCAAAAGCCCTTGCGCTCGAGATATGCACTCAACGATGCTCCGACCCCTTGGTCTGTATTAGCCTCGATGCAGCACGCTTCTCCTCTGTCCAGATTAAAGACTGATACTCGACGCGTTTCGAGGCAGACGCCTCTTAATCATGAGTTGACAAAGGCACAGCAAGCTCACCTGTTGATTTCGTTTGTAATTTATTAAAGAGTCCGCCCATCGTGGGCGTGGCTTACAGTAAACGCCACTTTGCATGATGGTGGTTGTAGTCATACAGGTAAGTTTTAGTGTTCATCCTTAGTAGGCTCCATGCCTCTGTATTCAGTAAACTTCTTCGTGGGATCCTTTAGTAGGTAGGGACTTTGGGAGTGCGTGCTATTGTTTGCAAAGGAACATCGTGCCATGGAAAGGAATGTGACCTTCCCCAGCCTTTCAATCCGAAATGGTGCAACACTCGTTACCGCGGCCCGGGCAGCCGCGTTCATTTATTTTCTCCAAAAGCCCTTGCGCTCGAGATATGCACTCAACGATGCTCCGACCCCTTGGTCTGTATTAGCCTCGATGGCACGATGTTCCTTTGCAAACAATAGCACGCAAACAATAGCACGCACTCCCAAAGTCCCTACCTACTAAAGGATCCCACGAAGAAGTTTACTGAATACAGAGGCATGGAGCCTACTAAGGATGAACACTAAAACTTACCTGTATGACTACAACCACCATCATGCAAAGTGGCGTTTACTGTAAGCCACGCCCACGATGGGCGGACTCTTTAATAAATTACAAACGAAATCAACAGGTGAGCTTGCTGTGCCTTTGTCAACTCATGATTAAGAGGCGTCTGCCTCGAAACGCGTCGAGTATCAGTCTTTAATCTGGACAGAGGAGAAGCGTGCTGCATCGAGGCTAATACAGACCAAGGGGTCGGAGCATCGTTGAGTGCATATCTCGAGCGCAAGGGCTTTTGGAGAAAATAAATGAACGCGGCTGCCCGGGCCGCGGTAACGAGTGTTGCACCATTTCGGATTGAAAGGCTGGGGAAGGTCACATTCCTTTCCATGGCACGATGTTCCTTTGCAAACAATAGCACGCACTCCCAAAGTCCCTACCTACTAAAGGATCCCACGAAGAAGTTTACTGAATACAGAGGCATGGAGCCTACTAAGGATGAACACTAAAACTTACCTGTATGACTACAACCACCATCATGCAAAGTGGTGTTTACTGTAAGCCACGCCCACGATGGGCGGACTCTTTAATAAATTACAAACGAAATCAACAGGTGAGCTTGCTGTGCCTTTGTCAACTCATGATTAAGAGGCGTCTGCCTCGAAACGCGTCGAGTATCAGTCTTTAATCTGGACAGAGGAGAAGCGTGCTGCATCGAGGCTAATACTGACCAAGGGGTCGGAGCATCGTTGAGTGCATATCTCGAGCGCAAGGGCTTTTGGAGAAAATAAATGAACGCGGCTGCCCGGGCCGCGGTAACGAGTGTTGCACCATTTCGGATTGAAAGGCTGGGGAAGGTCACATTCCTTTCCATGGCACGATGTTCCTTTGCAAACAATAGCACGCACTCCCAAAGTCCCTACCTACTAAAGGATCCCACGAAGAAGTTTACTGAATACAGAGGCATGGAGCCTACTAAGGATGAACACTAAAACTTACCTGTATGACTACAACCACCATCATGCAAAGTGGCGTTTACTGTAAGCCACGCCCACGATGGGCGGACTCTTTAATAAATTACAAACGAAATCAACAGGTGAGCTTGCTGTGCCTTTGTCAACTCATGATTAAGAGGCGTCTGCCTCGAAACGCGTCGAGTATCAGTCTTTAATCTGGACAGAGGAGAAGCGTGCTGCATCGAGGCTAATACAGACCAAGGGGTCGGAGCATCGTTGAGTGCATATCTCGAGCGCAAGGGCTTTTGGAGAAAATATATATATATATATATATATATATATATATATATATATATATACATACACACCACTTGTTTTAAAAGTAATAGGAACGCGTTTCTGCTGTCCTTGCAGCCTTTCTCAACCTCCGAATACAACATATTTTTCACATTTAAAAGCTGCCCACCGGTGTTGCTAATTGCGTCGACATAGAGCTACTGCCGTTTTCTCAAACTTACAATATTTAAAGACACATTTCTATTTGTGAGCAATCATCTGTATTAAAGTGAAAATTCTTTCACTTTTCTCAGCAGTTTAAAAATTGTATATTATAAATGTCTTATTTTCACAAGTTAATTACTTGTAGTGTGCGCGCTGCTTTGTCTATAGATTTGATCAATAATTTTCCTGTTATGTCCACTTCACTACTCACTGAAGTGCTGGCAGGCATTGTCATATGTAATTTATACAAACTTGCAGGTGAGTTTACCTCATATGTCCAATGTCTGTTTTCAGCCTCTGCACTTTGTAATAATAATCAGCAGTAGTAGAACGATCCTTTGCAGTTGCGGCGCTCCCCTCATTTCATAATAGTAGAAATGCTTGAGTTGTAAATTCAATGAAAAGGTACTGTCCTTGTGATGCCATGTTCCCTTTGAATGCACTGTTCCAAAAAGTCTACAACAGCGACCGGCTCCGAGGTTACACGTAATCCAATGCAAGGGCTCCCTGCAGAACCCAAGTCCCCGCCAAGGGCAGCCATCAGACTCCGAGCGCCGAACCATCACTGCTGGTGTTAGCCATTTCCATCTAGCTGTTCCAGTGTGGTTCTCGGGGGCTCACCAACATTAGTATAAATCCTTAGTGTGGCTTTGTTGGCTTGCATCCTGACCGCCGGTGGTTCAGGTAAGAGGCGAATACCACGCAAGCCTCATTTAAATATCTAAAACACTCCTCTCCGAATCAAGAAGAAGCCTGCACTCATGTTTAATGTGAAATGTCTAGTTTAATAGCTGGCAGCACTTGTTTTGAAAGTAACAGGAATATATATATATATATATATATATATCTATATCGGCCACGAGCACATAAAACCCCATCCTCGAAGTGTTCGGCGTAAACAGTGGCGAACTGTGGTATGACTCAATGTGCTTGGGGATACGCTGAACCGCCGCGCTCCTCAAGGGCACCGTGCCAATATTGGTTTGGACTGTGATTGCACGGCAACGCGCTGACTTACTTAAGGATTGTGTGTTCCGGTGCCGGGTGGGAGAATTGCGGCAGGATGAAGGTCCAGGCAACCTGTATTCCCTCCACTGCAACTTTCAGGCATATACAGGTGAAGCTACAGGCACCGCCCACTGGGGCAGTACTTACGTCCAGTGCCTGCAGTCAACGAACCCGGTGCGGTGAGTTTGTGAACACCTCCCTGTTCCCTGTTTAGCCTGTTAGAGTGTCTCAACCAATCACGAAGGAGACACTCTGTATAAAAGTACGAACATTGTGAGTAACAAATGATGGCAAAGGCATTTGAGAAAGGTATTAACCGAAACGCGTCATGCCGCATTCATCTGGCTGGAATAAACAAGAGTTCCCGGTGACCTGTGTGGGCTTGTTTCTTTCTTAATGGGAAGGATTCTGGAGTATATATATATATGAGTGCGGTGGTCTCGTGGGTCCGTGCTGTTGCTTGTCGAGGCGGTTACATTGGACATATGGATTTAATACTTTAAGAAGTTGCCGCCATACATCTTTCCCTAAGCAACGTGAACAATGGTTCTTAATTAGCAAAGCGTCTCCGAGTAGAAAGCAGACTGCCCTCGAAGATGCATGCACTTGGAAGGAGTTAATGAACTATGAAGGTGGGCAACTGTGCTTAGAGTGAAATAATTTGACCTTGATAAATGTGTGTCTTTGGATTTTAAAGTCATTATAAAGATGCCCTTGGCTGCAGCTGGAGGTCGTGTATGAAATCCAGTCCGGGTTTTACTGCAAGTAAAATAAGGCATGTTGGGAGTTTTCTTCAGACAATATGAACTGAGGGGCATAAAACACAGAACAGCACAGACTGAAAACAATCCATAAATCAATTCAGTTTGAAGGATTTTCACTGTTGCAGTTTTTCGAAATAACTGTGACTATGCTTTGTTTGAAGAATGTGTGACCATCGGCCCACATGCTAGCTTGCACCCAATCGCTGCGCAATGAAGTGCATCTTCTGTTTTGATGAATATTTTTTTTAAATAGAAGCACCAATGTGGCGAATTTCAGGTTGAGAAAGGCAGCCTGTCTGCCGAAAACGCGTTCCCTGTTTGTCCATAGCCTGATGTAACCTACGCAATAAATGAGAAAACCCCCACGATGACGAGTGCTTTTTCCTTGATCAGATTCGGTTGGGGATTATTTTCTGTACATTTGTGGCGCTAGCGGTAGCACCTCTTTTAAAGCACCACCAGTGATCTGGTAGCACGCCAGCATTACCGCAATTTGGATTCTGAATATATATATATATATATATAGATAGAGAGATAGATAGAGATAGATAGAGATAGATATAGATAGATATAGATAGATAGATATATATATATATAGATATAGATAGATATATAGATATAGATATAGATAGATATATATATATAGATATAGATATATATATATATATTCACTGAAAAAACCATAGGTTTCACACATGTTATAGTTAGCGGAAATTTTACTGATAAAAAACCAATGAAATTGCCCCGTTATAGTTAGTGCTGGCAACTATAACTCACGCGACCGCAATCTTCTGCTGATGACATATGTGTCTTTATAAAAAAAAATATTTGTAATATATGTATAGCTAAAAATGTATGGAAGAAGACATGGGCTATTAAGTGTCTAAATACAGTATTAGCATCAGCAGAGGATTGCGGTCGCGTGAGTTATAGTTGCCAGCACTAACTATAACGGGGCAATTTCATTGGTTTTTTATCAGTAAAATTTCCGCTAACTATAACATGTGTGAAACCTATGGTTTTTTCAGTGAATATATATATATATATATAGTCCAACCACTCCCGACTTGATTCGAATTCGGACACCGACACAGGAGTTAGCTTTTGCCATTCAGCTTGTAGGTTTATTAATCCTTTAGCTTGATGCGTTTCGGCACACCTGCCTTGTTCACATGGGCAATCACATAAAATCAAACTTGATCATTTTCAAATAGATACGGAAGAAAGACTGTCATTTCTACATATGAGAAGATACAACTTTACAGAGACCAAAAAGCATCCAATAATTTATCCATAACTATAGATTGTCTTAACATTATTTCCCCTTCAATGTTATGAGCGCACTTAAAATTTTATTAATATCTCAAATTACTAGCTTTATATTTACCAAGGATCGGCTATGTTCTATCATTGATACTTTAGTGCATTACTAGTCATGCAAAAGTAAAAAACCTTTTAAAATCCCAATTATTCTCCTTTGATAACATCTCATTGGAAACATATTCGAATTTATACATCCTTGGAGATATCTTCACAACCAGTGCGTCCATTTGTTATTACATTTGCTATGGTCTCACAATCTTGATTTATTGTGTTGTATTCTTCACACAAAAATTAAAAATAAAAAGCCACAAGAGAAGATATACTGGGCCAGTGCCCTTGTCTGTAGTCAAATATCACGTCATTCATTCAGCTCTGACATCAAGTAATTTCCTTCATATGTTATCTCGGTTTATCTGCCAATAAACCAAATATATTCATTTTAGTAAATGTAGAAAATATTTTGTTAAGAAAAGTCAATAAAGGACAATTTTATAAAATAGTTTCTATAAAATTAATTACTAATTTCAGGTGCAAATATCGCAATCAAGTTAAATAAGGTGCCAATGCTTCCAGTACTAATAATACAATGTGCAACATATTGCTAATAAAGTGCAAATGCTTTACACTGCTCACATTTTCATGTGCAAATATCACAATCAAAAGTAAATAAAGTGCAAGTGCTTCACAGTACTATTGATATGATGTGCAACATATTATACATAAAGTGCAAATGCTCTACAGTACTCTTATTCACCTAATCCACTTATTGTAGATATTTGGCCCTTTACTTTCCTAACTTGATCTCAATGGCATATTAAACATGCAAATTTACTTGACACAGACTCCAAAACTATATGTATCTTTGAATATAATGCACAGTCTTCTTCCTTCCTCTGATAATTAAAATCCAAATCATTAAAATCATTGAAATGGAATACCAGTTTACAACAAGTGTACATGTAAATCTTCCTCAGCGTTTAATCCATATGGATTCTTGGTGTTAAACATGAGTATATATTTAGACTCTAGTTTGCGCAGTTTCTTTTCTCTGTCACCTCCTCTCTGATTTTTGGGGACTTGATCAATCGCAAAGTAAACAAGCTCATTAGTATTTCCTTTGTGCACTTCGTTAATGTGACGTGCTACCACATATTTTTTGTTGTTATTCTTAATTGCCCTTAAATGCTGTAAAATACGGACATGAACCATATGAATCGTACTGCCAATGTACATTTTTGGACATGAACACCTTAAAATGTAGACAACAAATTCACTTTTACAGTTAAGTGGATTTCTTATTTTCCACGGGCTGCTGAGTAAGGGAGAGGTAACCTGTTGTTAATTTTTACCATACCGACATGCCTTACAATTGTAACATTTATGGAAGCCAGGGCGGATTTTTAGCCAAACTCCTCCTTTCTTGGCTTCCGGGTTAGTCTTAAATAAGATATCCCTCATCGATTTGGCTTTATTGAAAGTCAACATTGGTGTTCGTGACACTTTCCCTTGTAATATCGGATCCTGCTTCACTAGGTACCAGTGCCTACACAGGCTATCTCTCACCTTATCCTGGTAGGCACTGTACCCAGTAGTCATCCAAATCTGATCCTGAGTGTACTTTTTCTTTTCTTTAACCTTCTCTGCATCAGGTCTCAACAGTACATCTCTCTTTATGGTATCTACCTTAGTCTTGGCCTGTTTCAGTGTTTCATACCTGTATCCTCTTTGTAGGAATCTCTCAGTTAAAGCATTTTGAGCTTGATTCAAAGCATCAGCTTCGCTGCAATTTCTCTTCATTCTCAAATTTTCTGCATACGGGATGCTCATTTTTAGGTCTCGCCTGACCCAGCGCATGCGCTGGTCTGGCGAGACTTATTGAGAGGGCTCCAAAAAGTGCTATCAGGCCAGCCTAGAGCTAGAGTGCAAGTGCGCGGGCGCGCGTGCCGCGCTTTACCGCGATCACTTTCACTTTCGCGGCCGCATGGCCGCTTTGATGTTTGATCATGATCGCGATCACTTTCACTTTCGCGGCCGCATGGTCGCTTTGCATAGCCAATAGGTCTCGCTTTTGGGACCTTATAAGTATTTAGTTATGCAACTGTTGCATGGCTAAACACTTATAAGGTCCCAAAGGCAAGACCTATTGGCTATGCCAAAGCTTGTCTTACAGAGCTATCTGCATAAACTTAAAGGACTGAAAGTAGGTTTGGTGAACTGCAGTAGTAAGTGAGTCAAGCTATTACTGGCACCACGCTAAGATGGCCGCCATTTATAATAAAAAGTTGCACCTCTGTTTGGTCTCTTTTTTATGTCTAGCTTTTCCTCCGTGATCGTCTGTTTGTCTGTGCGTGGAGTAGAAGCAATGCAGCACAGAGTCTAAGGCCGGAGAGGTATAGAGAGAAGGCCGTGTACCCAACTCAGTGGTATGCTGATAGCGTGCTGAATAGGGGTAAAGCAGGCCAGGATTCAGGATCTGGGAAGGCCATGAACAAGCATAGGTGGGCCATGGAGTTGTCTAGCGTTTTCCAGGTGTTTGAGAGTTGGGTCAGGACGTGCTTGCTGTATGGTCTTGTAGGGAGATGAGCTACATACTCTTAAGGCCATGCTTACTAGTTTTAACTCTATTTCTAGAGCTTTGCACAGAAGTGCTTTATGTCCTTTACTCCCTGTGCATCAGCCTCTTTCCTTTCTGTCAGCCTTAGGCTCCTTTCTCTCTGCCTCACCCTCGTTACTTTCAGCTTCACACTGTTCTTCTAACACTCTGTATCCTCCTGCCTCACCCTCTTGTTCACTTCCCCTCACCCTCCTCTTTACTTGCCTCGCCCTGCTCTTTCTCATTCTCCTCTCTCCCTCTCTAAGGCCTCTCTTAACCTCGCTATCCTCTCACTATGCCTCCTCTTCTCCCTCATTTATTTTATTTATTTATTTTATTTAATGTGTTTTTATATAGCGCGGACTTTACCCGAAGGTGTCAGAGCGTTTCACAGTAGGAACAGTAATGATACATGAGGAGAAAAATTACAAGTGAGCATGATACAAAAGCAAATGTTACGTTACATGAGGCAATAGTGACAATTGTGCAAGTATCAAGAGCAAACAGAATACAAGAGGTAGCTAACGATATGTTACAAAAGGAAAAAGTGACATGTGTGCAGGTTACAAAAGCATACAAAGTACACGTAGAGGTAAAAAACTGCAATAAATTGCAGACACTCAAAACACTAAAACAAATGTTACGTTACATGAGGCAATGGTGGCAATTGTGCATGTATCAAAAGCAAACAAAATACACTCACTCTCTTCTAAAACCCTTCTCTCTCTTTCACTCTCTTCCTCCTCTCCACATCACCACCTGCACTTTCGCTTCCTCTTTGTCTCCCGTCCTCCCTCTCGCTCACATACTCCTCCTTATCTTTCTCTCCTCTGCTTTAACACCCCCTCTATCTTAACCTCCGCTCTTAACCTCAATATTGGCACTCTCCACTGGGCCTTCTTTTGTCCACCTTACCTTGACTGCTGCTCCTTATGGTGTAATGGTGCTCTGTATTTACTGGAAGCCTGAAATGCTTCCATACGAGTGGGTTGTGCATATGTGTACCTTGCAATCTTGCTTCCTTGTGCCTGTTTTTCAATTGCAGATCAACATTTTGAACAGCAGCTGCTCTCAGGCCTTTATTATTTGAAGAGTGCTTATCAGCATACAGAATATCCACAAATACTTGGTGTCCATGCATATTTTAAATAGATAGTAAAGCTATTCAACTTCTTGTAATTATGGGTAACAGCTACTGCTGTCCATTTAGTTGAAGTAGATGCAATAACAATTGGAAAAGCAACCCAAATTGGAAACTGGCCAGATATCAAATGTGAGCCCGTTTCTACACTTAGCTGCCCCCCTGTGGCAAGAGTACAGCTTCTGAAGTGGACGACTTAGCTTGACAGTTTGGTGGCTAGTTTACAATCCTATATTCCGCTGTCCGTCCTTGGAGTAGAATGTATTATAAGGGAATCAAAGCGGAAATGTGCAGCTAATATGAGCGTCTCAAAACTGAACGGTCTCTTCTAAATTGTCACTGACACAGTCCCTTTTCTTTACTGTTCTCGTCCTTTCTCCCAGTAGCCTTTCCTATTCAGATCAGCCTCTCTGTCTCCGTCACTTTCTTGTTTTAGCACTCTCATCCTAACCCTCTCTCTTTGCCCAGCCACATTTTATCATATGCCCATCACATGCCTCTCTGATATTATTCCTTTCTCATCATTCCAATCCTTTGCCAGCCTCATTCAGCCGTCCCTACTTCTTTTACTCTACTCACCTCTCATCCTTTTCTCAGTACAGAACTACGAATTACCCTATTCCTTTCGCCCACTTTGCTCATCGTTCTCCTGATCCATCCTCCTTGAGCTACCTCTAACACCATCTTCATCACCTTCTCTGCTTTAATGATACACATCACTCTCCTACTCCTCTCTAATCACCTCTCTCGGTTATGTCTCTTCCCTTCTACTTCCTACTTTACCTTTATTTCACCTAACTCTTTAATTTACAATCTTTTCTCTTATGCGTGCTTTATTTTTCTTCACCATCACATTTTCTGTCCTTGCACTCTCCTCTAATCATTCCCCATTTCTCATCTCTGTGGAGCCATAATGAAAATTGTGGAGCTGTGTTTTTCAGGATTGTTGATAAAAGGACACTACCCTCCGACAGCTGTGATTTAATTGATAGCTAAAATAATTAGAGGCCTATGCGGGTTATGCGCTCTACCTTTCAAAATTTACCAAAACATCACAATTGTTCGAAGTTCAAATAAGTGTGGGTTATCCAGAACAGGGACACCAAGCAGCTCAAAGTGTTTTCACCGGTGGCAGGACATACAAGTTTTTGAGTCGGAAATGAAAAGCATAGTGGCAGTATTTGAACTTCTAAAGCCACAGATTGTAGGAACATCTTGGCAGCAAGTGCATTAGCCCTCTATATCATTGTTTAGGTACAAAGGGAGTTACATCAGCGCTATTATCCATTTCTATCTACCTATGTGACATAAAGAGAGGATTTTTTTTAATAGCGAATAAGTGCACTGTCACCCATGCCTCGAAGTGTGGTGTCTGAGCCTTCACTTCTAATTATTTTAGCAGACTCAGCTAGCACCTGTGGTGATTGGGAGTAGGCAGGACAGTGGTAGTATGTGTTAATGGTTCTGCCACTACTGTTCTTTGTATAATGGGAACTTGCACTGCTCCTGCCCATGTGAACTTGGGAAAAAGTCTTTACACCTCAGAAAAGTCCAAATGTGTTGTACTGTCAGAATTTCTCATATAGTACCACAAATAAAAAATAGTGTCCCAGCAGGAAGAACATTAAACAAACCACTACTAAAATATACATGGATTGTTTTGTTTTTTTTGTTTACATTTTCAATTACTTTTCTTTGGGTGGCAAAATCCTATCAAATTGTTTCTGCCACATGCCACACACTGGAATTATGCGGAAAAGGAGGAACAAATTGCAGCTGGTTTCAGTAAATTACACAACAAGAAAAAAAGGAAATTATGTAGTGTAATGTGGAAATATTGCTTCATTATTTTGTCATTTTCCCTCTGGTAACACTGTCTAGGCAAAGGTTTCGACCCATTAGTACAAGTCTAACACGCAAATACAGCAATAGACAACAGAGAGGTGGGCAGTCAACCTTTGGTAAGGGCCTTTCATAGTGCACCAACACGTTGCTTCTTTTTTAGCAACTTTTGATCCATTTGAGCTAGAAACATTGCTTTTGGTAAAATCTACAGATTTATGTAGCAGTTGATTGTTTTTTGTGTGGTAAATCCACAATTATTGCAGAAAACTGCCTCAGAATCCCATAATTCCGGTGTACTTTGCAAATGTCATCTCTTAAATACTGTGCAATGGGAGCTCGTGGGCCTTTTTGGATAAAAGAGGAATGTCACATGTACCCCTGCTTTTCACATGTAACATAACGGACACCACTCTCGCACACTTCACACCATTCCCTAAGCACCTCAAGTAGCCAAAGGCTTTGAAGTTTTTCATGAAAGTTAAATGATTAGGCTCAGAAAACAAAGCTTCGGGCCCACATCTTTCATTAAAGACAAGCATTGGCATAGCCAATAGGTCTCGCTTTTGGGACCTTATAAGTATTTAGTTATGCAGCACAATATCCTTGGTGCAACAACAACTGTTGCATGGCAAAACACTTATAAGGTCCCAAAGGCGAGACCTATTGGCTATGCCAATGCTTGTTAATCTTGGTGGATGGAAGCTTGCTGCATGCAGAATTGTATTGCCTGCAGTCGGCTTCCTGTATGTGCGTGTTTGGATAGCTCCTTGTGCGATGTATACTTTCAGATCTAAGTATGTCACACTTGTCGCACTAATGTATTCAGTGAATTTTAAATTAAGATTGTTTACATTGATGCTGTCTATAAACAATTGCGCTGACTCTTTAGATCCATTCCATAGAATAAAAAGATCATCGATACATCTGATCCATTTAATGATGTGATCCTTCCATTCCCTGTCATAATCGACTCTGAGCACCTGCTCCTCCCACCAGCCCATATGCAAATTAGCATCGCTGGGGGCGAAGCAGGTGCCCATCGCCGTGCCTTGCCGTTGCTTGTAGGTGTTCCCTCCGAACAAAAAATGATTGTTATTGAGACACAATCTACACATCTCAATCAACATATTAGTGTGTTGATATAAATTGATTGGTCTCATGTTCAGAAAGTGCCTAATTGCCTGTAGACCATCTTCATGGGCAATACTTGTATATAGACTTACAACATCTAATGTTATTAAAAGGTAAGAATCTTCCCATTTTACATTAGCAATTTGGTTCAAAAAATCTCTTGAGTCCTGAATAAAGGCAGGTAACGCTCTTATATATGTTTGTAGAAATGAATCTAGGTACCTGGAAGTTGGTTCAAATAAACTACCAACGGCACAAATAATAGGGCACCCCTGAGGTTTCTCTTTATGCTTGTGAATCTTAGGTATTAAATATAATGTTGGCAAAACCGGATTTCCTACCTTTAAAATGGAGTATTCTAGTTGACTGATTAGACCTAGACCTCGTCATCTCGCTAGATCCTTTTCATATTTATGTTTTATTTCAGACAGGTTACTTTGTGGAACCTTTAAATAGCAATCTTTATCTCGAAGCTGTGTCACTCCCTCACAATTGTATGCTTCTAAGGGCCAGAGGACAAGGTTCCCACACTTATCTGCCTGCCTTACCACTATATATATATATATATATATATATATTACCTACTGGCGGTCGCCAGTAGGTAGTTATAGTTAGGACCTTGTTTATATTGAAAACACGTTCTTTGTTTTGCCAATAACTTTGGCACCGTTTGACGAATCTTTGCGAAATTCTAAAAAAAAAGGTCTATTCAGGTCAGCTCCTATCCTGAAAGTTTGGGGGTGATTTGTCAGGTGGGGGCTGAGAAAAAAGGAGGGTCCCAAAAAGTGTTTCTCCAAGTTAATTTCGATAGGAAATTTTAGCCAAGGCTTCGGCCCGAACTGCTGAACAGAATTACACAACATTTGGCAAAAAAGTAGCTCTTGGTTCAGAAAGCGAAATTTTTTTAAAATGGTGTAAATCCGTTCAGTAGTTGCTGAGAAATTCAAAAAATAAGAGTCAAAAAACCAATTTCCCATAGGAAACTTTAGCCAAGGCTACAGCCCGAACTGCTGAACGGAATTACACTAAATTTGTCAAAAAGGTACTGTTTGGCTCTGAAAGCGACCTTTTTAAAAATGGTGTAAATCCTTTCAGTAATTGCTGAGAAATTGAAAAAATACAAATATCGATATCTAGGGGCGCGGTGGATCCGCGAACCCTCCCAACCAAGAGCTTCATTTTAATTGGCTGCCAACACTCCAAACCAGGAAGTGTTGGCAGCCATCTTGGGACTCGGTAGAACTGAGTGACAAGACAACAGAAAAACAAAGGTGAGAAAAAAGAAAAGGGACAGGGTAGAAACACTCTGACCCGCTAGGCATGCTCAGGGGACAAAAAAAGCATTAAAAAAAAAAAACAAATTGGCCGATTTCGCGCTGGGGTCGCGAATCCGACCGAGAATTTTTTTTTTTAAAAGCGCGGTCTCCCGCGATTTGTTGTATTTAAGCCCCCGGGTGGGCCAGGTCCCGGGGCACTGAAAAAAATGTGTGGGGGTGCCCAATCCCCCCACACTGCCCCAGGGACCGCAACCTCCCTGCCTCCCTGGGGCAAGATCTATGAGTTGCGGGGGGTACGCAGCCCCCCCGCAGTCCCGGGGGCCACCACCTCCCTGGGCACTGTATAAATTTCGGGGTCCGTAACGGGCCCCGGGGACCACCACCTCCCAGGGGCTTTGCACTTCTAGGGAGGGGGGCCGCGCGGCCCCCCTCGTGGAGCCCTTTATGGCCCTGGGGACCGCCAACCCCCAGGGCTGGGTCCTGCAGTGTCCCGGGGTGCCCACCCCCGGGACACTGCTGTTTGCTATGGCAGGGCTCTGTCATACCACCACTGGTTTGGATTTTGTAAGCGAGAGCAGGTTTCCTGCTCTCGCTTACAAAATCCAAACCAGATTGTTTTTCCACAAGGGGAGCTGCATGTCAGCAGCTCCCCGTGTGGAAAAGCAATACTGGCTCCCGCAGTAGGCAGGGAGCCGGCGAGACCGTTGGGGAATTGGGGTCCCCCCACAGCCCCCAATGGAAAGGCCAGGCCCCGGGGATGGGGTCCTCGGGGCCATGAGTGGCCTAGGAGGGGGGCCACACGCCCCCTCCATCAATTAGAAAAAATAAATAAAGAGGCACAGCCCCGGGGGATGGGGTCCCCGGGGCTAATAGAGGCCTCAGGAGGGGAGCCACCCCTCCCCCGCCTACATTAAAAAAATAATAATAATTTATGGCCATGCCCCGGGGGATGGTGTCCCCGGGGCCGAAATTGGCCTTGGGAGGGGGCCACGCGGCCCCCTTCCTGTTTATATATATATATTTTTTAAAAAGGGGTCAGGCCCTGGGGGATGGGGTCCCCAGGGCCCAAAAAAAGGAAAGAGAAGTGGGGCACATTTTTTTTTTAAGAAGCCGGCATCGCGGCTAGGCCCTGTCCCCTCCCTGCAGCACTCAAACGCACCCTCTGGCACGTTGTAAGTTGGGGAATTAATTCCACGTGAATACTGAGGGTCTCTGGGGGTTAATTAGCCCACCAGGTACCTCCAGTATGCGCCAGGGAGCTGCGTTGCAGAGAGGTGTTCAGAGGCCTCGCCCCTTTTTACACCTCTCTGCAAAGCAGCTCTGTGGCACTTACTGGAGGTACCTGGTGGGCTCGTCGGCCCGCAGGGACCCTCAGGATTCAAGGGGAATTAATCCCCCAATTTACAACGCGCCAGGGGGCGTGTTTGCACAGTGATGCAGGGAGGGGACGGGGCCTGACATAGCAGGTGTGCAAACGCACCCCCTGGCACATTGTAAATTGGGGGATTGAGTCCCCTTCAATCCTGAGGGTCCCTGGGGGCGAACTAGCCCACCAGGTACCTCCAGTATGCGCCAGGGAGCTGCGTTGCAGAGAGGTGTTCAGAGGCCATGCCCCTTTTTACACCTCTCTGCAACACAGCTCTGTGGCGCTTACTGGAGGTAGCTGGTGGGCTAGTGGCCCCCAGGGACCTTCAGGATTCAAGGGGATTTAATACCCCAATTTACAAAGCTCCAGGGGGCGCATTTGCACAGTGGTGCAGGGAGGGGGCGGGCCTGATGTGACAAGTGTGCAAACGCACCCTGTGGCGCATTTTAAGTTGGGGACTTAAGTCCCCTTGAATCCTGAGGGTCCCTGGGGGCCAACTAGCCCACCAGATACCTCCAGTAAGCGTCAGGGAGCTGCGTTGCTGAGAGATGGTCCAAGGCCATGCCCCCTTTTTACACCACTCTGCAACACAGCTCTGTGGCGCTTACTGTAGGTATCTGGTGGTTTAGTTGGCCCCCAGGGACCCTCAGGAATCAAGGGGACTTAATCCCCCAATTTACAACGCACCAAGGGGTGCGTTTGCACAGTGGTGCAGGGAGGGGCGTGGCCTGATGTCACAAGTGTGCAAACGTGCCCTGTGGCGCGTTTTAAGTTGGGGAACGCACCCCAGGGTGCTACTCTAATTACCCAGCAAGCACCATGTACTTATCCAATCATTCCACCAAAACCCAGGCACTTATAAATTCACCATGCACTGTCCGTGCAGTACTCTAATCATCCGATCAGTGCCCATGTACTTATGCAATGACCCAGGCACTAACACATGCATTGCTACAATCCTCTGAGCACTACCCATGCAGTCCAGCCATCGCCCTGTCATTACCCATGCACTCTTTCAATCACCCAGCCAGCACCATGTACTTATCCAATCACTCCACCAAAACCCAAGCACTTATAAATTCACCATGCATTCTCTTTGCAGTACTCTAATCTTCCAGTCAGTACCCATGTACTCATGGAAGGACCCAGGCACTAACACATGCACTGCTACAATCCCTTGTGCACTACCCATGTAGACCTCTAACCACCTACACAGTACTGATTCACTCCTCCAATTACACAGGTTGTACCCATACACTCCAAAAATCCCTCTGTCACTACCCATGCACTCCTCAAATCACCCATCCAGCATCATGTACTTATCCATCTCTCCACCAAGACTCAAGCAGTTATAAAATCACCATGCATTGTCCATGCAGCACTCTAATCATCCAGTCACTAGCCATGTACTCATGCAATGACCCAGGCACTAACTCATGGCAAATACAGAGGAGGTGATGCTAATTACAGGGGTACCCCAACGCATAGTGTTCCCTAGTGTATATAGGTGTTTTCACTGTATTCTAAGTGTCTGTTAGCATAGCACTGGCTCCGGTCCCGGTTAGTCATAGTCAGTTACCACCAGTACATCACTGATGACATTGTCCAGTGACTGTGTGTTTCTGTAAAGTTTAAATTTGTTTTATATATATTCCAAGGTGTATTGAAGAATTAGTGGGTGTATAAATGTCTGGATGAAGGATTTAGTAGGTGCGTGACTGACTGTATAAGTGAGTGATTAAATGTGTCTTACTAAATGCATGGGTTAGTGACTAAAGGGCATATGTATCAAACAAATGTTTAATCGCAAACACCGCGATTCGCAAAATAACCGCGTTTGCGATTAAAAAATCGGTAAGCGGGATGTATGAGGCAAGTCCCATCGCAAAATTAAGGAATTGCTAATTTAGCGATTTCTTAATTTTGCGTAAGCATTTAAGAAATCGCAAGTTGCGATTTCTTAAATGATATGTAAAAAGCACCCAAGTTGTGCGAATTATCCTTAAGAAATCGCAAATTACCACCAACTTCCAGTTGGTGGTAATTTGCGATTTCCTTTCAAAAAGCACTTTTTTGAATTTTACAAAGTGCCACGTGGCGCTCATACATGCCCTTAGGGCATGTATGTGCGCCATATGCACACACATGCACACACATGTTAATTTCAGGGGTGCATCAGGGTGTCATCATGACACCCTTGCACCTTTGAAATTATTCTCAAATTGCGATTAGCAAATTGCGATTCGCTATTTGAGAATTACTTCCCATTCATTCCTATGGGTCTCCTGGCCCATAGAAATGAATGGGCAGGTATTCCTTAATTGCGATTTCGCAATTTGCTAATCGCAATTAAGGAATTTTAAGAAATCGCAAAAAGTTTGCAATTTTTTAAATACATCCTGTTTTGCAATTCTCAAATAGCGATTCTTTAAAAATCGCTATTTGAGAATCGCAAATGGTGATGTTGATACATATGCCCTTAACTGTCTGAATGTGTGTATCAGTATGTCTGTTGTTGTGTAAGCTGCTGCATATGTTGGTCATTAGCTACATGCGTGTCTATATGGGTTATTGATTGGTTGCCTGAGTATTTGTATGGGACACTGAGTGTGTGTGTGGGTGGGTGGGTGGGAGGTGTGTGACTCTGTGGATAGATGTGTGAGTGGTTGATTCACTGGTTGTATGGGTTCAAGAGGGCATATGGAAACACCTGTATGGGTGAGTGTTGGTGAGAGATTGGATGTCTCAGTGGTACATGTCCAAGTAACTACATATGTAAAAGGTAGTGTATGTGAGAGTTGGTGTATATAAATGACTATACGTGAGAGTCAGTGATTGTGAGAGTGGCTGTATGGATGAGTGTGTACTTGTATCAGTGATTGTATAAGAGAGTAAGTATGTGTTAGTATATGTTTGAATAAGTGAGGTGGTGTGTGTATAACTGTATAGGTGAGGAAATGGGAGTGTGATTGATTCTTTGCATGACTGATTAGGTGTGTGAGTAACTTCATGGATGAGTGGTGGTGTGTGAGTGTCTGTATAGGTGTATGAGTGCATATGATAGTGCTGTATTGATGAGTGACTGTATGTATGAGTGATTGTATGGGTGAATGAGTGGATGTGTGTGTAGACCTAGGAATCAGTGAGTGCGTATGTAGTAACTGGTATTCGTGTCGATGGTTTCAAAAATGGCAGTCTGTATTTTACAGACTACCATAATCAAAGGTTATATTAGAGTGTGAGGAGGTGCATCAGATTTTGATGTGGATGATGTCATCAGTGATGTCATTTGAGATGTCATCAGTGATGTCACTGACCATGTCATGAATAATGTAATATGTGACATCATCAGCAGTGCATTGCGGGAGCGCGAGTTATACTTAGCTGAACTAACTATAACGGGGGAATTTCTATGGTTTTGTACGAGTGAAATGTCCAACTATAACGTCCCTGAAACCTATGGTTTTTTCAGTGAAAAAAATAAATAAAATATATATATATATATATTCACTGAAAAAACCATAGGTTTCACACATGTTATAGTTAGCTGTACATTTCACTCGTAAAAAACCAATGAAATTCCCCCGTTATAGTTAGTGCAGGCAACTATAACTCACGCAACCGCAATCCTCTACTGATGCTAATACTGTATTTAGACAATTCATTTTATGTGTTTTCACCTCCCCGGCGCTACTATACTTGAATGCGAGAGAGGCACAAGCCCCCCACTGCCCCAGGGACCACCACCTCCCCCGGGCAATTTTCAAAATGGGAAGGGGGCTGTCAATGGCACTAGGGACCGCCACCCCCCAGGATTGGCTCCAGCAATGTCCCAGGGTGCCCACCCCCATGACATTTCAGTGTGCTATGGGATGGCGGGCAGCAGCATCCCATAGCATGTGAAATGTCTAGTTTAATAGCTGGCAGCACTTGTTTTGAAAGTAACAGGAACGTGTGTGTATATATATATATATATATATATATATATATATATATATATATATATATATATATATATTCTACTTACTACTGGCGGTCGCCAGTAGATAGTTATAGTTGGGACCGAGTTCCCGTAGGAAATCTGAAAATTATATTTTGAATAACTTTGGCGCCGGTTGACTTATCTTTGTGAAATTTTCAAAAATATAAGGGCGCTCCGCTCAGCTCCTACCCTGAAAGTCTCGGGGTGATTTGTCAAGGGGGGTCCCAAAACGCGTTTTCCCCATGCATTTTCCCATAGGACCTTTAGTCGAAGGTACAGCCCGAACGGCTGACCAGAATTACTTGAAATTTGGCAAAGAGGTAGTCCTCAGGTCAGGCATGTGCCTTTTGCATATATGGTGTTCAGTAGTTCCTGAGAAAATTGCAATTAAAAGTACATAAATATCTATATGCGCGCACCAAATGTCCGCGAGCGTAATTCTGATTGGTAGTTAGATGTCAGTCAACATTTCAATCGGTCGAAATCAGGAAGTGTCGGACGCCATTTTGTGTGTGACAGTGAAAAAGAAAGGTGGAGAACGTGAAAAGGGGGCAGGGTAGAGAGTTTCTGACCCCCTAGCCTTTGTCAGGGGGTCCCTGAAGGACCCCGAAGGGTGAAAAAAACATTTTATTTTTTTTCCAAAAATCGCGGGGTGCGCGCACCGTGAAAAACGCTTAAAAAAAAAAAACATTTTAAACTGTTTATAAGTTTATAGAAAATATTAACTATGCTGTTCAACTTTATGCAAATTCAAAAAAAATTTGCTGAGCCATTCCATATTACAGGATACAGTCAATCTATAACTATATACATAGGTAGTTTATTGTAAAATAAATATATAAAAAATATAATAATACATACCTAAATTAGCATTCAAAAAACCTCACAAATTCACTAAAAAAAAACATAGGTTTCACACACGTTATAGTTGGAAATTAGCATTTAAAAAACCTTGCAAATTCACTAAAAAAAACATAGGTTTCACACACGTTATAGTTAGGAATTAGCATTTAAAAAACCTTGCAAATTCACTGAAAAAACCATAGCTTTCACACATGTTATAGTTAGCTGGACATTTCACTCGTAAAAAACCATTGAAATTCCCCCGTTATAGTTAGTTCAGCTAACTATAACTCGTGCGACCGCAATCCACTGCTGATGATGTCACATATTACATCACTCATGACATGGTCAGTGACATCACTCATGACATCACTCATGACATCTCAAATGACATCACTGATGACATCACTGATGACATCATCCTTGTGTAAGAGTGGCAGACCTCCTCTTATCCGAATATAAACTTTGATACACACATTGAAAAACACAAACTAAAGTTTTGAAAACTATAGAGATACCAATACCAGTTAGAACAACCTATTCAGCAATTCCAGAAAGACACATATTCACTGGATGATGTCATGAGTGATGTAATATGTGACGTCATCAGCAGTGGATTGCGGTCGCGCGAGTTATAGTTAGCTGAACTAACTATAACGGGGGAATTTCAATGGTTTTTTACGAGTGAAATGTCCAGCTGACTATAACATGTGTGAAACCTATGGTTTTTTCAGTGTGTATATATATATATATATATATATATATATATTCACTGAAAAAACCATAGGTTTCACACATGTTATAGTTAGCTGGACATTTTACTGATAAAAAACCAATGAAATTCCCCCGTTATAGTTACTGTAGGCAACTATAACTCACGCGACCGCAATCCTCTGCTGATGCTAATACTGTATTTAGACACTTATTTGCCCATGTCTTCTTCCATTAAATTTTAGCTATACATATATTACAAATATTTTTTTTTCATAAAGACACATATGTCATCAGCAGAGGATTACGGTCGCGTGAGTTATAGTTGCCTACAGTAACTATAACGGGGGAATTTCATTGGTTTTTTATCAGTAAAATGTCCAGCTAACTATAACATGTGTGAAACCTATGGTTTTTTCAGTGAATTTGCAAGGTTTTTTAAATGCTAATTCCTAACTATAACGTGTGTGAAACCTATGGTTTTTTCAGTGAATTTGTACGTTTTTTTAAATGCTAAGTTACTTTACGCCATTTGTGGCGTGCGCGCCCACTTAACGCAGTTCGTTCCGTGCGCGCACGGTGCGCTTCGCGCACCGCGTGCCCACGTTACGCTACATGGGCCATGAACGCACGATGCGCTTCGCGCACCGTGCGCACATGGAGGACATATGATGAGCATCGTTGTGACAGGTAAAATATATGTTTGATTTATCTCATATAAGCCATGCACAAAAGGTGCCCTGCGGACATCTTTTGCACACGGGGTGGGGAGAATGTGGATATTTTTTTTTTTTTTTCATATTTCTTACCGTACGCGTACGGTAAGCGTAATCGGCGAAATTTTCGAAAAAATTAAATTTGCCTTTTTTCACTTGGGGGATCGTTGGGGACTCCCTCAACATGGCTAGGTGCTTGGGAGCTGTCTAAACAGCCCCTTTACATGTTTTTGGACTTTGTTTTTCAACCCCCTGTCAGAGTGCGAGAGAGAAAATGGCGGCCGCCATTTCCTGGTTTCGACCGATTTGAATGTTTACTAAGATCTAACAGCCAATCAGAATCGCGCTCGCGCACGGCACCGTACGCGTACGGTAAGCTTACCGTAAGCGCACGGTAAGCGCACCGTAAGCTGCCACAGATATATATATTGATTTAAAGGCTATTTTCTCAGGATCTACTGAACAGATTTACACCAAACCTACAAAAGGCACTTCCTTGACCTGAGGACTACCTCTCTGCCAAATTTCAAGTAATTCTGTTCAGCCGTTTGGGCTGTAGCTGTGTCTAAAGGTCCTATGGAAAAATGCATGGGAAAAACGCGTTTTGGGACCCCCCTTTTATCTCAGCCCCCGCTTGACGAATCCCCCCGAGACTTTCAGGGTAGGAGCGGAGCATAGCGCCCCACCTATTTTAAAAAATTCGCGAGGATTCGTCAACCGGCGCCAAAGTTATTCAAAATAGAATGTTGCGGATTTCCTATGGAAACGTGGTCCTAACTATAACTATCTACTGGCGACCGCCAGTAGATAATATATATATATATATATATATATATATATATTCACTGAAAAAACCATAGGTTTCAGACATGTTATAGTTAGCGGAAATTTTACTGATAAAAAACCAATGAAATTCCCCCGTTATAGTTAGTGCAGGCAACTATAACTCACGCGACCGCAATCCTCTGCTGATGCTAATACTGTATTTAGACACTTATTTGCCCATGTCTTCTTCCATAAATTTTTAGCTATACATATATTAGAAATATTTTTTTTTCATAAAGACACATATGTCATCAGCAGAAGATTGCGGTCGCGTGAGTTATAGTTGCCTGCACTAACTATAACGGGGGAATTTCATTGGTTTTTTATCAGTAAAATTTCCGCTAACTATAACATGTCTGAAACCTATGGTTTTTTCAGTGAATTTGCAAGGTTTTTTAAATGCTAATTCCTAACTATAACGTGTGTGAAACCTATGGTTTTTTCAGTGAATTTGTACGGTTTTTTAAATGCTAAGTTACTTTACGCCATTCGTGGCGTGCACGCCCACTTAACGCAGTTCGTTCCGTGCGCGCACGGTGCGCTTCGCGCACCGTGCGCTCACGGTGAGCACGCGGTGCGCTTCGCGCACCGCGCGCCCACTTTACGCAGTTAGTGCCGTACACGCAAGGTGGGCACGCAGTGCGCTACGCGCCCCGCTTGCCCACGTTACGCACCGTGCGCACATGGAGGACATATTATGCGCTTCCTTGTGATAGGTAATCTGTTAAATTTAATTTGTAAGTGATGACAATAATATGCCATGCACAGAGAGTGTTTTTTTTTTTTTTATTAAAATTTTTAGCGTAAGCGCACCGTACGCGTACGGTAAGCGTAATCGGCGAAATTTTCAAAAAATAAAAATTTACCGTTTTTGGCCTTTGAGGACTCAACTAACATGGCTATGTGCATGGGCGCTGTCTAAACAGCCCCTTTATATGTTTTTTGCCTTTGTTTACAGCCCCCCCCTCAGAGTGCGAGAGAGAAAATGGCGGCCGCCGCTTCCTGGTTTCGACCGATTCGAATGTTTACTTAGATGTAACAGCCAATCAGAATCGCGCTCGCGCACGCCACCGTACGCGTACGGTAAGCTTACGGTAAGCGTACCGTAAGCTGGCTCAGATATATATATTGATTTAAAGGCTATTTTCTCAGAATCTACTGAACAGATTTACACCAAACCTACAAAAGGCACTTCCTTGACCTGAGGACTACCTCTCTGCCAAATTTCTAGTAATTCTGTTCAGCCGTTCGGGCTGTAGCCCTGTCTAAAGGTCCTATGGAAAAATGCATGGGAAAAACGCGTTTTGGGACCCCCCTTTTATCTCAGCCCCCGCTTGACGAATCCCCCCGAGACTTTCAGGGTAGGAGCGGAGCGTAGCGCCTCACCTATTTTGAGAAATTCGCGAGGATTCGTCGACCGGCGCCAAAGTTATTCAAAATAGAATGTTGCGGATTTCCTATGGAAACAGGGTCCTAACTATAACTACCTACTGGCGACCGCCAGTAGGTAATATATATATATATATATATATATATATATATATATATATATATATACACACACACACACACACATACATATACATCCGCCGCAAATTTGACCACTGCTTAAAATTTAATCAAAGATAGAGGCAAACAGCAAAGCTCATGTACTTTGTTCACCTTTATGTAGGTCAGACAGTACCTTGGTGGGACTCCTACCTTCTTGGAGTTTTTGGCTAGTAACTATTCCTGCTACCTCTACGACTGTTATAAACAGAAATTTTCCAATAGATTGATCAGTAGTCATCCTTGTGGTGTAAACTATCAGTGAACATTTCAGGTTTCAGTCTGCTGTTGTAAAATGCTATTTATAACCTGAATATTTGAAATATGTGCACACAAAGCAGTTGAAACCCATATTGCGAGTCCCTTCCTTATTTGCCGTTTGATGAAGGTTTGCAATAAAACATAACCATTGTCTGCAATTTCAAAATGTCCTGTTGATAAATCACTGAGAGTGTTATCTTCTAATTTTGACCCTAATATGCACAGTTTCAACTCTGCACTGTTGGGCTCTTAGTTCTGGCGGCACACGTCCTCTATACAGCCTCTCCGGTGACGTGCTGATACCTTGGGCAAAGCACACCTAGAACCTGACAAAGATACTGCCATCCAGTCCAAACTTTATGGGTTGGCCAAGGCCCGTCTGTTATTTGATTACTCAACAGTAAATCATTTTGCCTTGCAAATTCCCAATGTTGTTATGTATTGTCGCAGCAGCAAAAATAGGGCCTTTTAGAAGTCTAGAAGCTATGTGCTAGATGCAGTAAAAAAAATCTGAAGCTGATCTAAAATGCAAATTACCATTAATTCAATCTACTTTTGTTTGTAAATGCAGTCTTCATTTTTACATACATAATGTCCTAATAAAAATATTTGGTTAGATCGTTGTCTGACCTTTCCGGTTATTGTTTGAAAACTTAAAACATTGTTTCTGATTATCTCCAACATTTGCAGAACTTGTATTGTTTTTACCCTTTACTGTTTTTAACTTGTTCGTTGTTCCTTTTGACATTAGGCTTTGAACGCTGAGGAGGCCCGACTTAAGCACGTGCAAGAGCTCCTCCAAATAGATGAGCGGAAGAGGGCATACAACAGCATATATGAGTCCAAAGAGCCCACTGAGGAGGAGATGGAGGCATATCGAATGAAACGTCCGAGACCGGACGACCCAATGGCATCCTTTCTGGGACAGTAAATCAGCATCACAAACTGTTCCTTGAATATTGGAACTGATGCCCCTATGTATATAATCACATTTCCCTAAACTATAGTCTGTCGTTTCCCAGACTATGATGTACTTGTGTCATCAAAATCCTTGAGAGTTGAGCCTTTACTTTCTCTCACACCTATGACTGTGTTTTTCCACTTGCTGAAAAACAATTTTCTTCTTGTTATATCATCCAAATCAGGACTGCTTAAGTAAATGATAAAGAACATTCTTGCTATATAATAAAATAGTAATTTAAGGATGATTCTCAGTGTACCACGACATCGACTGTCCTGAGAAAACTCTGATTATGCTGCCTCTCTTATATCCTATATCCCTTACTCACTTATCCGGCTCCATGATTTCTCAGTGCTTCGGACCTTGTGAAACCAGCCAGCTGTCTTGTAACTACAGATAAGATACTGATCCCATTCATGTCTACGGTGCATATCAGTATAAGAGTGATAAGATGCCACTTAAGTAGTATCTTCTCTGTTGGACCTGACTTAATTTCAGTATAGCAGTTCTTTTGTTCATTAAGTATTCTTTGTCAGATCATTGGGAGTGAAACAGTGAGGATAATATGGCTTGTTGGGGTATATGAAGTTAATGAGCAAAGCTTCATTTTTAGCTTTTTACAATAGCAGATGTTTTTTTTTTCTTTCTAATTTGTGTTAGGAGACTGTTCTAGAGTTTGGCAGTTTGTATGGAAAAAGAAGTTCCACCAGTGTGGAAATTGTGAACCTTTAAGTGGTACCATTCTTAATCTATGCAGGCTTCTCGGTGAGTTCTTGTGAAGATTTGATTGCAAACAAATTAGTAATGTACCATGAATGGCATGATGTGTAATGAATGAACGTGTAATGAGTATGGCGTTGAAGGAGACCTGCCTGGCCACAAGCATCCAGTGAAGGTCTAATGTGATAAGATCTTTATTTTGGAGATCCATTGTACTATACCGGTGTGGTTTCTTACATTTTACTGGGGTGGGGATATGATTGCAGCTTGGACTTGATGAATGAACCCAGGTAAGGGAAGTTATGTCTTCCCAGGGCGTAGGTGAAAACATTTTGTCACTACCTGGTTCATATAAGGAATTGGGAAAGGTTTGGGCCCATAATCAGTCCAAGGTTATTCACCTTGCTGCAAGAGTTCAGAGGAGGTTGGTTCCTAAGGCTGCAAGAGTAGAAAGTGGTACATGATTCCCAAGTGAGCATCTCAATTTTCCTACGTTTTTTTTTTAGACGATTATGGGATGTCCAGTGCCCCAGGTGCAAGCACCTAGACCGGATGCTTTTACAGTTTTTAGATGATCTCTATTCTGTGTTTCATCAGAGTAGTTATATCAGGAAAGATTGAAGGTTTTGCTGGCCAGAGTGGTTGTGGAGCTTTGTCTGATACCAGAACTGATATTAAAGAGTAAAGACCATAATGGACGATAGGAAGACTACTTGATGTCTGTGTGAGCTATGAAGAGATACAGTCAAAAACAATCCCTTTTATTTCAACTTCTCAAACTCTTTATAGTAATATTGAAAGTTGAACTGTCTCAAATGTATTTGTCAAACAGGAGTGCATGAAATTAGTTCTCGTCAACTGTTGATTTGAGATTACCACAAATGGCAAATAATAAGGCTTGTGTGCTACGTCCAAGCATGTGCCCAGTTAGGAAGTTGGATAAGCTTTGTTCTTCAAAAATGTTGATTAGTACATGAAGGTTCCTCCCAAAATAACTTTCTTTACGATACGTACACCGGCATTCTGTCTGTAGTTTGCCGGATCTGAAGAACCTACACCTTGTTTCTGTAGTTGGAGTTTGATGTAGAAGTCCTGAAATCATTGAAGAATGGGCCAGAATGGAAAGAGACTGTTGGGGTATCTCTCGCAGGGAAAGCTCCTGATGTGCATAAGAGAATGTCCTTGAAGAAGTGTTTCAGGCGCAGGCAAGCAGCAACAGGGGAGCCAGAAGTGCAATTGGATTTTACTACATGTACAAGTTCCTTCAGTTTCAGAATGATGAAGCACTGTAATGGAGCTGGATTGCAGTCTCATGGAAAGACAAGGTTGGACGAAGAGGGCCTTACTGGAGATGTGGGTTTTTTGTTATTTATTATTAGGGCTTTTGAGATGTGCCAGAGGATGTCACAAAGGGCTTGTCAGTGGGTGACATTTCCTGGGTCGCACTCATGTTTCCATCATTTATTGTGGACTTCGCTGAATGTGTAATATAATGTAAAATAAGCTCCTCCAACATTGGTTCTTTTATATATTCACATGCTTAAATCCTTCCCAATAGTCGATTCGATTTTAAAAACTTTATTTCGATTCATACATAGAATCATAAAAGTATACACAGATTAAAAAAATTACATAAAATTATTTTTTTTTTAAATTAAAAAAAACATGAAATTATGTCGACATCCATAGTACAAATTATATATCCATATTAAATTTGCAATACATTTAGACTAAAAAGGTCACATATATGAGGATATTGCAAAGTGCTTGTGCGTTCCATTTAGATACAAATCCACATAGTAGTCTATTACAGAAGGTTTCCAATAATAATACTGTTCAATATCGATTTCTAATATTGAATGCCAATCTAATAAAACTAAGCACAGCACTACATATAGCTGGAGTTGACAAGGACAGTAAATACTCATAACCCTCTTTATAATAACGAGATCCAAGAGTTAACAAAACAGGCTTGATGAACCGGTTTCTTGGATCTTTATACAGAGCACAAACGAGGATGAGGTGCACAGTGCTTTGTGAAACCTTATCATTGCAAGGGCAAGGGGGTAGTCTCTCACACCACCCCCCTTGTTTTGGAAAAGCAAAAAGGAAGTGCAGAGAGCTAAGACGGAACCTTGTCAGGTAAAAACGCCATCGAGTATTCACGATATTCGATAGGTAAAACTGCTGCTGCAGCTTACCCCTATTATATAGTGCATGCTCACTATTTCTTAACATACCTAACCTGGTAAAATAAGCGTTTTTAATCATTGACTTAGACTCCTTGCCAACCATTTCGGGATTTTGAAATATATGTCCCAATCCAATCTTGTAAAGGGTTTCCCTTACATATAGCAGCCATGGGATCTCCATAGAATAATCAAGCTTAAGGCAGTCTTGTAAGATTTCCTTTGTGAGTTTCAATTCTTCAGACCGCCAAACCTTGCTCCATAGCAACAGAGGAGAGACATGGATAAAATCACTCACAAAATCAATACCCACCTCGGCATGGCAGAAACTATTTGAGGTACCAGATGGGACAGATAAAAGGCGCTTTATAAATTTATGTTCGAGGCATATGAGCTGCAGATTGTACACTTTGCATAGATCGCCATCTGGTGTTGGGCCCGGATGTTTGCAGTTTGTTTTTGTTCTTTGGACAGTCTTTGGAAGTCACGAGTTCGGTGACTCCTCCTTCGGTCCGTACTGCGCATGGGTTTCGGCTCCATCCTCAGATTGTTTTTTTCCGCCATCGGGCTCGGATGTGATACTTCGTGCTCCGGCTTCGAACTTTTACGGTTCCAGCCTCGACGGAAAATCCTCGTTCATCGAGTTTCTTCATCTTCTTCATCTCTCGTAGAGGCACTTTTCTCGATTCCACACATCGGCACCGGCCTTCGGGCCCTCCTCGACTCCGGTCCCGGCCGATGGAAAGGATTCCGTTCAAAAAGTGCCCAAAATGTGGGTCTAAATTTCCCCACACCGACCTCCATCAGGTGTGTAACCTTTGCCTCTCTCCAGAACACGAGGCTAGAGACTGCCCCGCCTGTAAGTCTTTTCGATCAAAAAAGACCATCCGGGATCGAAGAGCTCGACGCACCATGGCGCACTCATCGACCGCGGCTCCACCGGACATCTTCGGAGACGACACCGGGGCTTCGGGGCAACAACACACCGAGCAGGAGGAAGACCTCGTCAGCGCTTCTGAGGCCGACGACTCCGACCTGTAGGACATCACACCGGCGCAGAGGGTCGTGAGTACTCTACCCCCTCCCACCCCCGCGCCCATATCCAAAGAGACTCAGGTTACACCTTCGCCTTCGGGCCTAGGGAAAACCAAACACGCAGCTTCTATCACCCCACCTTCGGGCCCGGTGTCGAAGCCTCACAAGTCTCACGGCAGATCGGGCTCGAGCCAGCCTACTCCTGGTGCCGATAAACACCGTTCGGCACCGAAGAAAGTGACGCCCAGCTCGACTCCGAAGCCACTGGTGCCGAAGCCTGGACTCTCGGTGCCGACGAAACACAAACATAAATCCCTCGGTACCGACGCTCCGGAGGCTACAAAAAGGCATGGCGAGAAACCACCCAAATCCTCGGCTCCGAAAACATCGGCGCCAGCGGACGATTCGGCGCCAACGGACCTTTTTACACCTGATCCTTCTCAAAAAAACCTTATCAAAGGATCCAAAGACTGGGCTATTGACTTTGTCTATCAAGAAACGACGTCTTGACACACCAGCTCCTCCTCCACCGCCCAAATGGAAGGACTCTGCCACATCTCCTCTCAGAGTGCCCTCCCCACCACCTCCTCCTCCTCCTCCTCCTCCACCTCTTCCACCTCCTCTCCCTCCCAGGTCTCCGCCACCCTTGCCTCATCACTCCCCAACCCCGTCCCCAGAACCGGATTACGGGGATCCAGATTATGATCCAGCGGACGCCCCAATGGACCCCACACCACCTGGGACCCCAGACCCATGGGAGGATTACCAAAACCCTGACATACCAGATGTGCCTCAAGATGACCTCTACCCATCCAGGCCATCTCCCCCAGAGGACTCACTAGGGTCTCACCACTTAGTGCAGAGAGCAGCACACTATCATGGGGTGGAACTACATAGCGAACCAGTGGAAGACGACTTCTTACTGGATACGCTTGATATTCTGGACAAGTCCACAGCCATCTTGCCCATGCTTAAGGGTGTTACCAAACATGCTGCAGAGGTGTTCAAAGACCCTGTCAGGGCCAGGGTCTTAAACCCCAGAATAGAAAAGAAGTACAAAGCAGCACCCACAGACCCTACATACATTAAGGGCCCTGCTCCTTTAGATTCCCTAGTTGTGTCCACAGCTAGAAAGCGGTCTAACTCCCAGTCCTCTGGTGAGGCTCCACCGCCAGATAAGGAATCAAAACTCTTAGATGTGTCTGGTAAACGCACTGCCTCGCAAGCCGCAAACATCTGGCGCATTGCGAATACACAAGCGCTGCTTGCGCGGTATGACAGAGCACACTACGATGAGCTTGAGGCTCTTATGCAGCACCTCCCGGAGAAACACAAACGTAAAGCTCATGACCTAATACAGGAGGGAAAGCTCATTACTAACACCTCCATTAAATGTGCCCTCGATGCAGCGGACACTGCTTCTAGAGCCATAAATACTAGTGTCCTGCTTCGTCGTCATGCCTGGCTCAGGATCTCAGGGTTCAAGCCAGAAGTCCAGGCATCCATACTAAATCACCCCTTTGACCAACAACACCTCTTTGGGCCAAAGGTGGACGAAGCATTAGAAAAAAATGAAAAAGGACACGGACACAGCAAAGTCTATGGGGGCATTACAATCCCAGACCCCTAAACGCTCCTTTCGGCGTTCGTCCTTTCGTAGCACAGGCAGAGGCTACTCCACCGATAGCGCCTCTACCTCCTACAAGTCCCCTCCTCAAAATACCTTCTCAAAGGGGTGGATACAGGGGCAACAACAATAAGGGCAGGGGCAAAACTAACACCACCCGTTCTGCCACCCCGCCCGCACAATGACTTCCCTTCGCTCCCCCCAGACCATCCCACTCCGGTCGGGGGCAGACTGCGACACTTTATCCACGCCTGGGAGTCCATAACATCGGACAAATGGGTGACCCAAATTATTCGGTCAGGGTACTGTCTCGAGCGAACATCTACCCCACCCAATATCCCACCAAGGCACCGTCCAATGTCTCAGGAACATTCCACACTGCTCAAACAGGAGGTGATCTCCCTCCTCCAAAAACACGCTATAGATCAGGTCCCCGTCAATCAGCAAAATCTAGGGGTCTACTCTCTGTATTTTCTAATACCAAAAAAAGACGGGACCCTGAGGCCCATTTTGGACCTCCGGCCTCTAAATGCATATATACATTCAGACCATTTCCACATGGTCACCCTACAACAAGTCCTCCCACTCCTCTGTCAGGGAGACTTTCTCACTACCTTGGAACTGAAAGACGCATACTTTCACATTCCAATACACCCTTCTCACAGGAAGTACCTCAGGTTTGTGATGGACGGTCAGCATTACCAATTCACGGTTCTCCCCTTCGGGGTCACCACCGCACCACGGGTGTTTACCAAATGCCTAGCGGTAGTAGCAGCACACCTCAGACGTCAACATATTCACGTCTTCCCTTACTTAGACGACTGGCTGATAAAAGCCGCGTCCTACGACCAATGTGTGCAACATACAAACAGCACCATCCAACTGCTCCACCAGCTAGGCTTCACGGTGAACTACCAAAAGTCCCACCTCGTACCATCTCACACAAAGCAATATCTCGGGGCCACTATAGACACCTCCAAAGGTATAGCCTATCCCAATTCAGCCAGGATCGCAAGCATACAAGCCTTGCGCCAAACGTTCATTGCTCAACACTCTCTCCCTGCGAGAGTGTTCATGAAGCTAATAGGGATGATGGCATCTTGCATTTTCATAGTGCCCCATGCAAGACTCCACATGCGTCCACTCCAAGAGTGCCTAGCACAACAGTGGAACCAGGCCCAAGGACAGCTGACGGATCTGGTGTTGGTAGACGGCCGCACCCATCACTCTCTGCAGTGGTGGAACACCACAAACCTTTCCAAAGGGCGGCCGTTTCTGGACCCGGTTCCTCAGGTGATTCTAACAGTGGACGCATCGCTCTCCGGCTGGGGAGCACACCTCCTACACCTCACAATGCAAGGTCTATGGACGCCACAGCAAAAATCGCTCCACATCAACCATCTGGAGCTCTTGGCGATCTTTCTAGCCCTAAAATCCTTTCAAAAACAGATTTCAGCCAAAGCAGTCCTCATTCGCACAGACAATATGACTGCAATGTATTATATTCAAAAACAGGGGGGGGGCACACTCTCCCCAGCTCTCCCGCTTAGCTCAGAGCATATGGAGATGGGCAATTCCACAAAACATCTTTCTCCTGGCACAGCACGTCCCAGGCATACAAAACACCATGGCAGATCTGCTCAGCTGACAAACGCAACAACTACACGAATGGGAACTGCATCCACAAGTTCTTCACCCATTCTTCCACAAGTGGGGGCATCCTCAGATAGACCTCTTCGCCACCCACGAAAACAAAAAATGCCCAAGCTTCGCCGCCAGATACCCACACCCATTGTCCAAAGGCAATGCGATATGGATGAACTGGTCAGGCAGATTTGCATACGCCTTTCCACCTCTCCCACTAATTCCATTAGTGGTCAGGAAACTACAACAGCACTCCCTCACGCTCATTCTGGTAGCCCCAACATGGGCCAGGCAGCCGTGGTACACCACACTATTACAACTAACAGTGGTACCACATCAAAAACTGCACCTGTCCCCATGCCTCCTAACTCAGAACCATGGAGAAATCATACACCCGGACCCAGCGCAGCTCAACCTTGCGATCTGGCTCCTGAAATCTTAGAATTTGGATACCTTAACCTTCCCCCTGACTGCATGAATATTATCAAGGAAGCCAGACGTCCTACCACTCGAGCATGCTATGCTGCTAAGTGGAAGAGATTTGTTGTTTACTGCCGTAACAATACAATCAACCCTTTAGATGCATCCATACAACACATTATATGTTATCTACTCCATCTTCAAAGGTGTAACCTGGCATATTCTTCCATACGCCTACACCTAGCAGCGATTGCTGCTTACCTGCAAAACAGACAGCATTTATCACTGTTCAGGGTGCCTGCTATTAAAGCCTTTATGGAAGGCCTTAAACGCATAATTCCACCCAGGGCGCCGCCTTCTCCTGTATGGAATCTAAATGTAGTTCTTACAAGGCTAATGGGTCCGCCCTTCGAACCACTGCATAAATGCGAGCTACAGTTCCTCACCTGGAAAACAGCTTTTCTAGTGGCTATCACTTCCCTTAGAAGGGTTAGTGAAATACAAGCGTTCACTATACAGGAACCCTTCTTACAAATGCATCACAGCAAAGTGATACTTCGTACAAATCCAAAGTTTCTGCCCAACGTCATTTCCCCCTTCCATCTCAATCAATCGGTGGAATTACCTGTTTTTTTCTCGCAACCTCAATCTGTTGCGGAAAGGGCTCTACATACACTTGATGTTAAGAGGGCTTTACTGTACTACATACAGAGAACACAACCTTTCAGGAAAACTAAACAATTGTTTGTTTCCTTCTCTCCACCGCATAAAGGCAACCCCATCTCTAAATCAGGGATAGCTAGGTGGATTGTGAAGTGCATACAAATTTGCTATCAAAAGGCAAAAAGAACATTATCTGTTCCACCTAAAGCCCACTCTACTAGAAAGTTAGGGGCTTCTATGGCTTTTCTAGGGAACATACCCTTAGATGACATCTGCAAAGCAGCCACATGGTCAACACCGCACACCTTCACAAAACATTACTGTGTAGACGTGCACTCCAAGCAACAAGCTAGTGTGGGCCAGGCTGTACTAAAGACACTATTTCAAACCGCTGCAACGGATACCGGTGGTCGCCGCTAAGGTTGGGTACTGCTATATAATCTATGCAAAGTGTACAATCTGCAGCTCATATGCCTCGAACGGAATATGCTACTTACCAGTATGCATCTGTTCTTGGCATGTAGAGCTGCAGAGTTGTACACGCCCACCTGCCTCCCCGGCTACCTGTATCCGTTCCAGTCTATCTTATTTAGATACAACACACATGGGTTTCTCACTGTTATTACTACGCTCCATCATTTCCCTGCTGGCGAAAAACAATCTGAGGATGGAGCCGAAGCCCATGCGCAGTACGGACCGAAGGAGGAGTCACCGAACTCGTGACTTCCAAAGACTGTCCAAAGAACAAAAGCAAACTGCAAACATCTGGGCCAAACACCAGATGGCGATCTATGCAAAGTGTACAACTCTGCAGCTCTACATGCCAAGAACAGATGCATACTGGTAAGTAGCATATTCCTTTCCATAACTTCGATTTTGTCACAATTTTGTATTCCCCACACTCCTGCGCCATATGTTGCAACAGGGAGGCATTTTGCTTTATGTAGAGTTTTTAGTTCTGCAATCGGCTTTTGACCCAGCTTACTAGAAAAACGGAAAAGGGCCTCTATAAATTGTGTAGCCTTTTGAGCGCGAGCTGATATTAAGGGGTCCCAACTCAACATTTTGTTAAATAAATTCCCCAGATAATTAAAATTGTCGACTTTCGCAATAATTGAGTCTTTCACCATAAACCTGCGCAATTTTACCCCTTTGGGACCACAGGCCATGGCAAAAGACTTTGTGAAGTTGACCCTAAGATCTAATCCTTCCATGAAAATATCAAAGGCATTCAGACAAGTTTGCATGCTGTTGGCAGTAAGGGTCATTAGCACCGTGTCATCTGCATAAGATAACATCGGTATCCGTTTACCATTTACCTGGGGAAGTCTGCACCGCTATCCAACAGAAAACTTTCTAGACCATTGGTGTACACCAAGAATAAAAAAGGAGCCAGGATACATCCCTGGCGAACACCTTCAGTAGATGGGATGGGTTTTGTCTTCTCGCCACCTGGTCCAAATCGAATCCTCACTGTTGTGGCGGCATGCAGCCTGCGGAGCAGGATTACCAACGGTTCTTCAAACCCCATGGTCTCCATCATTTGCCACAACTTACCTCTGCATACAGTGTCAAAGGCACTGGATAAGTCCATGAAGGCCAGGTGAATACAACTATGCCTGGCCCTCATGTACTTACCCATAATTAAAGCCAAATTAAGACACTGCTCTGTGGGTCCTTTGCCTCTCCTAAACCCATACTGGGAATCCACGATAATACCTGATGACTCAGCCCATGTTTCCAGGCGTGCCAATATCACTCTTCCCATCAACTTACAAGACGCATCTATTAATGATATCGGTCTGTAGCAACGCGGATCACCCTTGTCACCCTTTTTAAAGATCGGTACCACTACCGCCTCTTGCCAAGAGGTTGGAATACGCCGTACCACAATTGCTCTAAATACATTTAATAAAAGTGGTGCCCACACCTCAACGTTGTGCTTAAAAAGATCTAAAGGGACTGCATCGGGCCTCTACATACACTTGATGTTAAGAGGGCTTTACTGTACTACATACAGAGAACACAACCTTTCAGGAAAACTAAACAATTGTTTGTTTCCTTCTCTCCACCGCATAAAGGCAACCCCATCTCTAAATCAGGGATAGCTAGGTGGATTGTGAAGTGCATACAAATTTGCTATCAAAAGGCAAAAAGAACATTATCTGTTCCACCTAAAGCCCACTCTACTAGAAAGTTAGGGGCTTCTATGGCTTTTCTAGGGAACATACCCTTAGATGACATCTGCAAAGCAGCCACATGGTCAACACCGCACACCTTCACAAAACATTACTGTGTAGACGTGCACTCCAAGCAACAAGCTAGTGTGGGCCAGGCTGTACTAAAGACACTATTTCAAACCGCTGCAACGGATACCGGTGGTCGCCGCTAAGGTTGGGTACTGCTATATAATCTATGCAAAGTGTACAATCTGCAGCTCATATGCCTCGAACGGAATATGCTACTTACCAGTATGCATCTGTTCTTGGCATGTAGAGCTGCAGAGTTGTACACGCCCACCTGCCTCCCCGGCTACCTGTATCCGTTCCAGTCTATCTTATTTAGATACAACACACATGGGTTTCTCACTGTTATTACTACGCTCCATCATTTCCCTGCTGGCGAAAAACAATCTGAGGATGGAGCCGAAGCCCATGCGCAGTACGGACCGAAGGAGGAGTCACCGAACTCGTGACTTCCAAAGACTGTCCAAAGAACAAAAGCAAACTGCAAACATCTGGGCCAAACACCAGATGGCGATCTATGCAAAGTGTACAACTCTGCAGCTCTACATGCCAAGAACAGATGCATACTGGTAAGTAGCATATTCCTTTCCATAACTTCGATTTTGTCACAATTTTGTATTCCCCACACTCCTGCGCCATATGTTGCAACAGGGAGGCATTTTGCTTTATGTAGAGTTTTTAGTTCTGCAATCGGCTTTTGACCCAGCTTACTAGAAAAACGGAAAAGGGCCTCTATAAATTGTGTAGCCTTTTGAGCGCGAGCTGATATTAAGGGGTCCCAACTCAACATTTTGTTAAATAAATTCCCCAGATAATTAAAATTGTCGACTTTCGCAATAATTGAGTCTTTCACCATAAACCTGCGCAATTTTACCCCTTTGGGACCACAGGCCATGGCAAAATACTTTGTGAAGTTGACCCTAAGATCTAATCCTTCCATGAAAATATCAAAGGCATTCAGACAAGTTTGCATGCTGTTGGCAGTAAGGGTCATTAGCACCGTGTCATCTGCATAAGATAACATCGGTATCCGTTTACCATTTACCTGGGGAAGTCTGCACCGCTATCCAACAGAAAACTTTCTAGACCATTGGTGTACACCAAGAATAAAAAAGGAGCCAGGATACATCCCTGGCGAACACCTTCAGTAGATGGGATGGGTTTTGTCTTCTCGCCACTTGGTCCAAATCGAATCCTCACTGTTGTGGCGGCATGCAGCCTGCGGAGCAGGATTACCAACGGTTCTTCAAACCCCATGGTCTCCATCATTTGCCACAACTTACCTCTGCATACAGTGTCAAAGGCACTGGATAAGTCCATGAAGGCCAGGTGAATACAACTATGCCTGGCCCTCATGTACTTACCCATAATTAAAGCCAAATTAAGACACTGCTCTGTGGTTCCTTTGCCTCTCCTAAACCCATACTGGGAATCCACGATAATACCTGATGACTCAGCCCATGTTTCCAGGCGCGCCAATATCACTCTTCCCATCAACTTACAAGACGCATCTATTAATGATATCGGTCTGTAGCAACACGGATCACCCTTGTCACCCTTTTTAAAGATCGGTACCACTACCGCCTCTTGCCAAGAGGTTGAAATACGCCGTACCACAATTGCTCTAAATACATTTAATAAAAGTGGTGCCCACACCTCAACGTTGTGCTTAAAAAGATCTAAAGGGACTGCATCGGGCCCTGGGGCCTTTAGTATGGTGCCCTTCCTTAAAGCAGCCTCTACCTCTGAAAGAGGGAGTGAAAGGCTAAGCGTTTGGGCTGACTCCAAATAGAAATCGCCAACCCCCTCATTAGGAGTTGACAACGTCACCTCATTTGGATTAAAAATCCTTCCATAATGTGCTTCCCAGGTATCCCCCGGTATATGCACTAGCATATTGCCCTTTTCTTCACTCTTTAGAAATGGGCGGTTTATTACCTCCCAAAATAACCTGCTATCCCTCAATTCTGACGCTTTTCCTAAATCTTCCCATGCCTTTGTCCTTAAATCTGATTTTCGCCTATTGATGACATCTCTGTACATTTTCCTAAAATGTCTAACCAGCTCCCTATCCCGTGGTACTTGATGTAGTACTTTTGTTAATCTTGATTGTGCAGAACATTCAGCATTAAACCATTTGCATCCAATTTCTTCCCCCCCCCCCCCCCCCACCCCACCACGGTTTTTATAAGGTGGGATGCCACATTGCCTAAAAGAGCCTCAAAGTTCTTAATTATTAAATCTGGCTCAGTGGTGGGGGTTAAGCAAGCATCTATCCCTACCTTATTTGTCTTAAAAATCTCCACCTCCAATTGCCTTGCATCTACCTTATCCCACTTTAAGGTGACCCCTTGATTCTGGCTATATTTTATTGGCTGTTTCGGGGTCTGAGCTTTCTCAAGAACAGGGTTCAGATTTAAGATTAAGGGGTTATGGTCGCTAGCAGGATTAACTTCAATCTGAAAATCATTAATGAGATGAGTATACCTGCTAGAGACCATGGCGAAATCGATTACGCTCATTTGGCCCCCTGTACCTTGAAAGGTGGGTATACCCGATGGTCTAGAGAAACTAGGCATGTCCAGGACACAAAGTTCGTTGATCATAATGATATTATTCAAAGCATCCCCTTGTTTTGAGTGCTTAAAATGTGCCAAAGGCTGATCACTTAAGTCTACAAAGCCACAGACTCTAGTCCCGCTAAACTTGCACAAAGCACAATTAAAATCACCTATCCACATAATAAAAAGGGGAAATACGGTGTTAGTCACTTTAACAATCTCATCCTGTAATTTTTAAATAACCGATGTAGCATGGGGATCAAATATATTGTAGTACCAATTTATTAGACGCAAGGGTACTAGAAATAAATCCTTGATCATAAGCATTTGGTACCAGGGAGATTCCACCAATGAGACCGTTTTTATCATATTATACTTCACAGAAATAGCTGTCATGAGGCCACCCTTAGCTCTTCCAGCATGTGAGGGCTCAGCGTGAACATTAAACATTTGATATCCGTCCAAGCTATGGTCCACTCTACTCCAGGTTTCTTGGAGGCAAATTATATCAAAGGATTCGATGAATTTTAACCACACCGGGTCCTCCAGCCTCCGAGAAAAAACAGCTATGTTCCATGAGATCAAACGGAAAGGGCAACCCTCAGCCAGACTGTCTTCTTTCCCCAGGAGTATTGTTACTTTTGGCTGGGTCACATCACTCTCACCCTGAATTATTCCTACAGGACTAATTACTGCATCAGGGGGTACCAATTTTAACTGTCTGGTGTTGTCTCTCCCACTCTGATTTACTGCAATATAAATATTTTCTATGCCCAAAGGTGCCATTGCTATTTGTTCTACCTCTCCTCTCCCTCCCTTGTACGCCACTATGAGGACAATCAACGGATTGGAAAATGGACTTGTATTGCTAACCGTTTCTACCCAAAAACCAACTGCTTCATCTGAGTTTTTCCTCATGGGGCTAACAGACATATCCCTAGCCGTATCTTCAACCCCGCTATTAGAGATGCAATCGTTCCAGAGTCAATCCACCCCCTCCAGTCCCATAAGTGGGTCGAACCTATTTCTTAGCGGTAGATACTGTGCTACCCAATCCAATCTGTTGTTACCAAAAGGTCTACCCCTACCAGAGTTCTGTGACAAACGTGGCAAACCAGGATTCACATAGGGGTAGAAATAATGTAGGCCTATTGATTGGTTATCACCTGATCGGCCAAACCTTGGTTCCCTACATATATAGTCTACAGCCCAAGGTTCTCTAAGGTTAACAATTATACAATCTCCCTCGAGATCCTTGGTACTATGGAATAACCAAGCCACTCTCCTCACACCTAAGATTTCTGTATTAGAACCCAGGGGTAATCTCCTATTCTTACTGAGCCAGAAAATGACTTTATTCTTAAGTTCCCTATCTGTTTCGTGGGATTCTGGATTAAGTTCTGGTACCCCTGTTAAGATAATAGTGAAAGGCATAGATTCCGGGGGGAGATTTACACACGGGAGCCTCTTTCTTGGCACTTCTCTACCCTGGGGTGCATCACTCAAAGACTGTCTGACCACTTGTTTTGGATTAGAAGCCTGTTTAGAGTCAACCACCATGGCTACCTCAGTGCCTTGTGCTTTTCTAATTGCTACACCTTTTTCCCCTGTGGCTGGTTGAGTATTCTGAACTACAGCAGTTACATTTGTCACAGAATGAGCAGCTTTAGCAGTCTTAGCATTTCCTGAGGGTACAGTGGGAGGGACTCTAACATCCTTGCTTTTTATGCTTTTAATCAGCGCGTCGAGTTTTGACGTGTTCCCTTTAGCCATTAACTCTAACTGCTCTAATTTTTCTTTGATTAGTTTAGTTCGATTGATCAGGGGCAATATTAATGACCTTACTAATGTTTCCATTTTGACAAAAAGATCGTCATTGGGATTCTGTTGGTTCAGAGGTAGAACAGTGTTAGTTAAAACACCATTTGGGATAGGAGACTGAACTACAACCCGTAGGGAAACGCTGGAGTTTTGGGTTTTTGTCAGTCTCATGCCACTACCCTTCCTATGACCTTCCCCTCTCTTCTTTTTTCCAAGCTTAGAAGTTACAATACAATTCTTATTTACTCCCCCCGTCACCTGATCTTGTTCTTGTTCTAACCGGGGGGCAGGAGTAGGAGGCGTTGGTATGGAGGTTCTGCGGCTCAAGCCACTGGAAAGAGAACTAAGTGAGTTTGAACTCGACATAGAGCCAGTAACTGAACCACCTGGCCCCTCCTCTGATGAGCAAGGGATTGGGCTAGTGGCTACCAGAGGGGCTGGGTCATTACAATGGGCCGGTGTTACAGCAGAGCCGATCGCACCCAGAGAAGACCGCTTGCGCGTCAAAATGTCAATCGACAGGCGCTTTTCTGTGAGAGCTATTTCCTTCTCTAACATTCTGGTAGTCCTTGTAAAGAACTGATCCAGTGTGCCCGTAACTAGACCAGCGTTTGTATTCAAGGTAACCAATCTACTTTTCCCTGAACGTAAAGCCATAATGACAGGTCAACAGTAGTCAGTAAACAGTTGTTAGGGGAATAAACTGTAACTGTATATAATATAGTAAAACAGAGAAAGTTGCAGACAGTGTCAAAGACTATGGCTGGAAACAGTGAGGCAATATAAGTCCCATTTGGGCCTAATGGTATCAAGTATAGCCCTCTTTCCGTTTTGCAGGCTCCGTATGAGACCTGTCCAGCAAGAACTGGATTTGCCATGGAAACAGATTAAAGGCTTATGGAAAGATACTGTCCTTGTCACAAGGCACTTCCATCAGTCAATCAATCAATCAAACATTTGTAAAGCGCACTACAGACCCGCGATGGTCTCAAGGCGCTTGGGGGGTTGGGGGGGGGAGGCTGCTGTTGATCGAAGAGCCAGGCCTTGAGTGTTCTCCTGAAGGTCAGCAGGTCTTGGGTCTGTCGTAGGCTCAGCGGTAGTGTGTTCCATGTTTTGGCGGCGAGGTGGGAGAAGGATCTCCCGCCGGTGGTAGTTCTTCGGATGCGCGGAACGGTGGCAAGTGCGAGGTCGGCGGATCGTAGCTGGCGGTTGGGGATGTAGAAGGAGAGTCGACTGTTGAGGTAGGCAGGGCCGGTCTTGTGGAGTGCCTTGTGTGCGTGGATGAGGAGCTTGAAGGATAACGTCTTGTTGGCGGGGAGCCAGTGCAGGTTTCTCAGGTGGGGGGTGATGTGGCTGTGGCGTGGTATGTCGAGGATCAGTCGTGCCAAGGCGTTTTGGATGCGTTGTAGTTGTTTGAAGAGTTTGGTCGGGGCTCCCGTGTAGAGGGTGTTTCCGTAGTCGAGTCTGCTGCTGACGAGGGCTTGGGTGACTGTCTTTCTTGTGTCCGTTGGGATCAATTTGTAGATTTTGCGGAGCATGCGGAGGGTGTTGAAGCAGGAGGAGGATACGGCGTTGACTTGCTTGGTCATTGTGAGCGTTGAGTCGAGGATGATTCCCAGGTTGCGTGCTTGGTCTGTGGGTGTCGGGGCTGTCCCTAGTGCCGTCGGTCACCAGGAGCCGTCCCAGGCTGAAGGGTTGGAGCAGAGGATGAGGACCTCCGTCTTGTCCGAGTTCAGCTTCAGGCGGCGGGCCTCATCTAGTCGGCGACGGCCCTCATTCCTTTGTGGAGGTTGGCAATGGCGGTGATGGGGTCCTTGGTGAGGGAGAGGATCAGCTGAGTGTCGTCGGCGTAGGAGATTATGTTGAGGTCGTGCTGTCGGGCGACATGTGCAAGCGGGGCCATGTAGATGTTGAACAGTGTCTGGCTGAGGGAGGAGCCCTGGGGCACGCCGCAGATTATCTCGGAGGCTTTGGATCGGAATGGGGGGAGGCGGACGCTCTGGGTTCTGCCTGAGAGGAAGGCTGTGGTCCATTCCAGAGCCTTGTCTCGGATCCCTGCGGCGTGGAGTCGTGCGCGTAGTGTGCGTTGGCAGACGGTGTCGAAGGCGGCGGAGAGGTCTAGGAGGATGAGTGCTGCGGTCTCACCGTTGTCCAGCAGGGTCCTGATGTCATCGGTGGCGGCGATGAGGGCGGTCTCGGGACTGTGGTTGCTGCGGAACCCTGACTGAGAAGGGTCCAGGATTCTATTTTCTTCGAGGTATTGGGTTAGCTGTTTGTTGATGATCTTCTCGATGACCTTGGCTGGGAACGGGAGCAGAGAGATGGGCCGGAAGTTCTTGAGGTCTCTTGGGTCTGCCTTGGGTTTTTTGAGAAGAGCGTTGATCTCGGTGTGTTTCCAGCTCCCTGGGAAGGTCGCGGTCTCGAGGGAAATGTTGATGACGTTGCCCAGGTGGGGTGCGATGGAGCTGCTTGCTTTGTTGAAGACGTGGTGCAGGAATGGGTCTGACGGAGAGCTGGAGTGGATTGTGCTCATGGTCTTGATGGTGTCATCGATGCTCACGCTGGCCCAGGCTAGCAGGGGGTCGTAGTCGATGATGTAAGGAGAGTCTGTTGTGTTGCTGTATGTTGGGGCGGTCTGGGTGTTGAAGCTGTCGTGGATGTCTGCTATCTTTCGGTGGAAGAAAGTGGCGAGGGAGTCGCACAGGGCATGTGACGGCGGGATGTTGTTGGTGTTGGTGTTGAAGCTGGTGTTGGAGAGTTTCTTCACGATGCTGAAAAGCTTCTTGCTGTCGTGTGCGTTGTTGTCGAGGCGGTCTTTGAAGGAGGTCCTCTTGGCAGCCTTGATGAGGTGGTGGTGGTTGCGGATGGCGTCCTTGTGTGCTGCGAGGCTGTCCGGAGTCTGTTCGCTGTGCTGTTTCTTCTCTAGCTTCCGGTAGGCTTGCTTGGAGGCTAGGAGTTCTGGGGTGAACCAGCTGGCCCTCTTGCTGGTGTCTGTGTGGGGGTTTCTTCAGCAGGGCGAGGGTGTTGGCACGGCGGCTGGCATATATGGGGAGGTGGGAGGGAGGAGCAGCTGGGAGGTGGGGCAGCGAATGGGCAGTCAGAGGGGCGGGGCCGCAGGGGAGGCAGCGGCGGGAGCCGAGCTGGACGACGAAGTGTACAGAAGGCAAGAGGCACAGGTCAGGGGGCAACGAAGCTACAGACGGCAAGGCAGATATGGAGGTATGGGGCAGCGAGGGGAACAGAGGCGAGAACGGGCACAGAAACGCAGGGCAGCGAGGGGAACAGAGGCGAGAGCGGGCACAAATGCGGGGCAGCGGGGGGAACAGAGGCGAGAGCGGGCACAGAAACGCGGGGCAGCGGGGGGAACAGAGGCGAGAACGGGCACAGAAACACAGGGCAGCGAGGGGAACTGGCGAGAGCAGGCATTGAAACGTGGGGCAGCGGGGGGAACAGAGGCGAGAGCGGGCACAAACGCGGGGCAGAGGGGGGAACAGAGGCGAGAGCGGGCACAGAGACGCAGGGCAGCGGGGGGAACAGAGGTGAAAACGGGCACAGACGCGGGGCAACGTGGGGAACAGAGGCAAAAAAAAGGCACAGAGCAAGTACAGGCAGTGGGGAAGGACGGAGAAAAAGCAGTTACGGGCATAACAAAGATCAAGCAGTACAGACAATGCAGTGAGCAACTTACTCAGCAGCAGCAGACACACAGGCGGTGGTGGAGCGACCTACCAGGCACTTGCTTTAATGTGATGAAGGACCTTGCAAACCAAAATGCAGGACTTTCTTTTCTGCCAATAACAGTAAGGATAATGCTCACTACGGAAGCGTCCATGGATAGATAGGGCACTCGCCTGCAAGAACTTTCAGCCAGAAGCCACTGGTCAGATGCAGAGAAGAGGCTTCGCATCAGTGTATTGGAATTCGGCACAATACGACTAGGTTTACCAGCGTTTCTCCCAAGATTGGCAAGTCAACCAGTCCACGTCAGAACAGACAACACAACATCCATGTTCTAAATAGCTAAGCAAGGAGGATCGCAGTCCAGGATCCTTTCAGAAGCTCGGCTACTGTGGAATTGGGCCATTTCTCACAGGATGTACATCGCTGTGGGATATATGCCAGGCTGCCAGAATGATCTGGTGGATGCATTCAGTCTGTTAATGTCGGATTGTCATGAGTGGAAAATAGAACAGAAAGAGATAGATTACATTTTCAATCAATGTGGACACCCCACAATCGATCTGTTGGACACTCTGAACAATAGGAAATACCCATGCTGCGCAAGCCGGTTTTGGCATCCAGGGATGATGGGCAATGCTCTTTCGATCGGTTGGTCCAAGATATTTGTCTACACGTTTCCTTCTTTTCCCATGATCCCCAAGTTGTTGATGAAGACAATGATAGACCATTCAACTCTGATCCTCATTGCTCTGGTGTAGCCTTGCCAATATATGTACAGCGAGCTACTGCTGTTATTGGCACATCAAGCTATTCCTCTGTAGGTTTAGCTCAGGATACTTTACAGACATAGAAAGATTCTCCACCACGATCCCAAGTTGCTGAATTTGACAGCATAGTACCTGACTACCTAGAATTTGTCCCTTTAGATCTACTGCAAGAATGTAAACCTATTCTGGTGCATGCTCGAGCTCCAGCAACTATTAAGACTTCTAACACAAAATCAGAGCATTTTTGTGTATGGTGCAAGAATGATGGTCACCATCCACTTCAAGTAAAACATTTTCATATCCCTCAAAATTTGTTGAATTTAACTAAGAGTGGACTCATATATTCTTCAGTCAGGGTCCATCTTGCTGCAGCGTCTAGATTTAGAAGAACTCGTGCATAAATGTCTACCTTGTTTTCACAAAGAATCATTCATCAGTTTATGAAAGGGCTCCTCTGAGCATTGCCATCTCTTCGTCATCCTCCAGTTCCATGAGAACTTGATACAATCATCAGTTAGCTGATGTTACCTCCTGAGCCTATACATAAAACAGACTTAATATTTATCTCTTGGAATACAGCCCTTCTCCATGCTCGACTATCCGGCAGGAGAGTGCGAGAGGATCAAACATTTACCATCGGGAAACCTTTTTTCCGGTTCATGAAGTATAGGATAATTCTCAGAACTAATCCTAAATTCATTCCAAATGTTCCAAAGGACTTTCACCAAAATGAAGCTGTCATTTTTAGATCTTTTTTCCATACCCATTTTTTGACAGCAGAAAAATCTTTACATTCTTTAGACTTACGTATATGTATCAAATTCTATATAAACAAGGCAAAGCACACACGTCAGATCAGCTCTTTGTGTAATTAGTTAACTACGAAAAGCTCAAGCCCTGTCCAAACAGGGGATAGCTCGTTGGCTCTCAGCCAGCACCACTTTCTGTCATGCCAAAGCCGAGAGTCCTCTCCAAGGAAAAGTAAGGGAACATTCCACCATAGGCATGGCTTCAACTGTGGCACTCTATGCTGACTTGAGAGGGGCTCTGGCCAACTTTACCAATTGGATCGGGCGGGCAGTTGACAGTCTCTCACCGCCTTCGCGCCGTATCCGTCATAGAGACTCTCTCTCTCTCTCTAAACCTTGGTTCTCAGCTGACTTGAAAACACTTAAGCAACACTGCAAAAAGCTGAAACACGGCTGGCGTATGGACTACTGTCCAGGGGCTAAGAAGACACTCAGAGAAGCCCAGAAAGTATACTTTATGGCCATTAGAAAGGCCAAAGGCTTATACTATGCTGATCGGATTGAGTCAGCCAGCAACAATTCTAGGGAAATATTTTCTATTATTCAGGGCTTCATGGCACCTAAGGCTATGACTACCAAACTTCCTACTTCAGTTGCCTGGTGTGAAAAGCTGTCCAATTTTTTTATTATTAAAATTCGGGCCATCCAGGCAACGTTCACCAGCCAGAGTTCGTCATGGCTGGGCGATGCATCTTTGGCTGCGGCACCAGGGCACGCTTCCATGCTGACAGTCTTCTCCTCCGTTGACTTGTCAGAGTCCCTCAAAATATTGAAATCCATGAAATCCGGGTCACCATCGGACCCGTGCGCGGCTAGGCTCCTGGCCTCCATCGCAGAATTGTTCAATCGTGAGGTCAATACACTCGTCAATCTTTCCCTCCAAGAGGCAGTTGTCCCGGTGGAGTGGAAACAGACGAAGATCCTTCCGCTTTTTAAAAAACCATCGCTTAAATTCTGGGGACCCAGGGAATTATCGCCCCATTTCTCTGCTCCCCTGTGTGGCGAAAATTTGTGAGAAGGCAGTTAACAAACGACTTACTGATTTTGTTGAGGGGGCCAGCCTACTCCATCCAGCACAATCTGGTTTTAGAGCTGCCTACAGTACTGAGTCCACCTTAGTCGAGGTCTCTGAAGCCATTCGAGACTGTTTGGACTCTGGTGGAAGTGCAGCTGTCATAATGCTGGATTTGTCGGCGTCATTCGATACCGTTCCCCATGCACTGCTTTTGGCCCGGCTGGCGGACATGGGTATCTCTGGGCTAGCTTGGATGTGGCTGAAATCCTTCCTTGAGGGGCGTTCGCAACAGGTTTGGCTCCCGTCTTTCTCGTCTCCACCCCAATCTGTGACAACTGGAGTGCTGCAGGGGTCCTCTTTGAGCCCCCTGCTTTTTAATATATATGTCACTCCTCTGGTCCAATTAGCGGAAGAGCAGGGTGCCAAGATTATTGCTTACGCCGATGACACCCAACTTCTGTTCAACTGGGGTAAATCGGAATTTTCTACCTTGAAGGCGAAAGAGTGTCTGACAGCTGTTTTCTAATGGCTCCGTGCCGCCCAACTCAAATGTAACGAGGAAAAGTCTGAAATCCTTATTTACGGAAAATTCCCCTCCCCCCCCGGTTTAGGGAATCTCTCTGGCTGTCTGACTATCCAATGCCATCTTCTTCTGGACTACCAGTTAAAAATCTGGGCGTCTGGTTCGACGAGCAGTTGTCCTTCTCAACTCAGATTAAAAAATTGGCTGGGAGTTGCTTTGGGATATTAAAGTCCCTTAAGACATTATTTTCACTGTTACCAAGGACAGCGAAGGAAACAGTGGCCCGGGCACTGATCCTTTCTCGTGTAGACTATGCCAATGGGCTGTATCTGGGCGTTCCTGACTGCTCTCTTAAACAATTGCAAGTGGTCCAGAATGCAGCGGCCAGGCTGATGCTCAACATTCCCACTAGAAAGAGCGTCAAGCATCATCTGCGTATGCTGCACTGGCTACCTGTTATGAAACGCGTTGAGTTTAATTCCCTGGTCATAGAGCATCGTGGTTTGTATGCTGGAGGACCTATATACCTTAGAAAGTGCTTTGCTTTCTACACGCCTGCCAGACACTGGAGATCATCATCTCAGCTACTTGCGCAAGTTCCTCGTGTGCGCCTTCAAAGAATGGGGGGCAGATCTCTGGCCGTGAGGGCAGCCATGGGTTGGAATTCTTTGCCTTTTTCTTTGCGCTGCATCCAAGAGCTGGGGCAATTTAAGAAACAGCTCAAAACGTTTCTGTTTTAATTTCTTCTTAATTGTCACCTCATAGGCTCGCGCCGGGACACTCCCAGGAGTAGCTCTGCATGTTATAAAAACCCAATAACATAACCTAACATATTTCTTGCTAATCTGATTGAAGAATGTGAATATATATATATATATATATATTCGCCAGGATGAGAAGAAACTGCTCAGAGGATACGGTGGTGGAAAAGACCTTTCAAGAAACAGAACAAAGATTAATTAAAAGGAACTACAAATATAGAGATGTGAAACAGGGGCAAGAAAGAGAGTAAGAAACATGTCCTGTGCCGCAACTCTGGTAAATAAAGACAAGGAAGGAGAAACTAACAAACCGAATGATACAATAAGGATGATTATGACTATATGACAATTTTATGGCTTTCCTTACTATAGTAAGGAAAGCCATAAAATTGTGAATACTCTACAAAACTTTTGGAATGTCCTCAAGAAAGTTCCTGATATTGGAAAGAAAATAGGAACAAGACCAATGGTAACCTACCGCAAAGTATGTTCACTGAAGGATAGACTGGTGAGAAGTCATTTCACCAGTGAGAAACCAACCAACTGGCTCAGCAAACAACAAACGGGCTTTATACACTGCCATAAGTGTAAAGCCTGCAAATTTAGCCAGAACACAAAGGAGGTTAAAGATTCCAGAGGGAAAACCTTTGTCATCAATGAGATTAGGTTTAGGTTTAGGGATTTATAGAGTGCATGGCTACCCGCGGGCATCCCAGCGCTATAACAGGTAAGGACAGCTATCTGGAGTGAGAGTAAGGGGAACAGCCAAGTTTTAAGTTTCTTTTTGAAAGACTGTTCATTTTCAATCAGTCACAACTCAGGGTCCATACTGTTCAAGAGTTTGGGCACCAAATGTGCAAACGACCTTCCACCCCACCTTGACCTCTTTATTTCGGTAGTGGTCAGCAGAAGATTCGACCCTGATCTGAGATAGCGGCGGGGTGAATAGGGGGAGATCAGAGTTCGTAGCATGGCTGGGCCTCTCTCATACATGGCTCTGTGTGCCAAGCAGAGGGACTTAAATTTAATCCTGGTCTGGACAGGTAGCGAGTGTAACTATTTCAATGACACTCTAGCTGACTGATTCCTGGGTATATGAAGAAGCAGTCTAGCTGCAGCATTCTGTACAACCTGTAACCCATCAGTGACGTATTTGGGTGACCCAAGGTATAGCGAGTTTCCATAATCCAGTCTCGAGACCACCAGGGCTTGTAACACTGTCCTTCTTGAGTGCTCTGGAAGTAGGCTAAGAATTTTTCTGAGCATCCGCAGGATCCCAAAGCATGTCCCCACCAGTTTTTTGGCTTGCGTCTCCATAGTTAAATTCTGATCGAGCCACATACCCAGGTTTTTTATAGAGCATTTAAGGGTGGGGGGGGGTCCAATTTACTTGCCAGGGATCTCTAGACGAGGGTTAAAATTGCTGGCCAGGATCATAAGCTTGGTTTTGTCCCCATTCAGGTTAAGACTGCATTCCGCCATCCATGTTCCAATTTTTGCCAAACACAGGGTCAGTTGCCTATGGTTGGAGTTAAGAGAGTCGGTAATTGACACCACTAACTGGGTGTCATTGGCATATGACACAATGGAGAGTCCAAACTCCGGTACTATGTGGGCCAATGGGCTCATATAGACATTATAGAGAGTTGGACTCAAGGAGGATCCTTGAGGTACACCCCAAGGGGCTGAAAAGCTGTCTGACAAAATGCCGGCCTCCATACATTGAAAGGATGTGTCGCTCAGAAACGAGGCCACCTTTTGGTTGGCTGTACCTCTAATCCCAATTTTTTTAGCCTATTGACAAGGATTTTGTGGTCTACAGTGTCGAAGGCTGCACTTAAATCTAATAATACAATGGCAGCGGCCCTTCCTTGGTTCTTAATTTTTTCGGTGACACAGAGTAGAGCTGACTCCATGTTATGCTCTGGCCAAAAGCCCATCTGGGTCATGTGTAAAATGCCATTGTTTTCCAGAAACTGTGAAATAGCACTATTCACATGTTTCTCCGCGATCTTTCCCAAAATGGGCAATAATGAAATTGGTCAATAGTTTGCCATGACCGCGGGTCTAGTTGAGGTTTTTTTAACAATGGTTTTACAATGGAAGGATTCCACTCTGGTACTTTCCCTTTTTCAAAAGATAGGGAGATAAGGCTGGCGAGCTGAGTTAAAACATAGTTTCCCCTCTGGGCAAGAATGTGAGGCAGTGCAGGGTCTAAAGGAGACCCTGATTTGATGTTCCGTAAAAGGGAACCAGCCCGTTCTTTGCTTAGTTTGGGAAAAAAGACCATAGTTGGGGGAGAGAGAGTAGTGGGCTGCACTGTGCTCGTAGGGAGTACCTGTATGCTCTTAGGGACTATGGTTGCTAGTGGCATCAGGCTCAGGTTTGAATGGAGGGAGTTGTAGATCTCTTCCACCTTATTCTTGAAAAACGTGGCCAGCTTATTACATCTTTCTTTTAATGTTGAGAGATGTGGGTGCCTGACTCAACAGTTGTGAGTGATTTTACAATTTTGAACAGGTCCTTCGAGCTGTTTGCCGACCTCTCTATGTTTTCTTCAAAAAACGTTGATTGAGCTTTCCTAATATTCTTATGGTATTGCTAGATAGCTGCCTTCTATGCTATTTTGAGCTCTGGAGCATACGTTTTCCTCCAGTTCCTCTGTAACTTTTTACAGATTTTCTTTTGGGCAACCAACTGAGGGCTGAACCAGGAGGACCTGTTGGAATTGTTAGGTTTAATTGGGCCTGGTTTCCTAAAGTTCTTATCCACAGTTCCGTTCATCCAGGTTGACCCATTTTTTGTGCTTGCTCTAGGTCACTAGTTTCTGATGGGGCAGTCACCTCAAGATCTGTGAGCCAGGCTTCAGGGGCCAACCTAGGCCATCTGTGTCCTAGCACTGGGCAACTACCCTTAAGCTTTACTGTATGGGGTTTTAGGTACCGAATGGGGATGAAAACGTGATCTGACCAGGATATACGTAGGGGAGCCAGTGCCTCTAGTTTGGGATCATTGGAAAAAATGGGATCCAAAATATGGCCCTTTTCATGGGTGGCCTGTCGCATGAGTTGTGTTAGCTGAAGAGCCTCTAAATCAGCTATACATCTTTTCGTTGACGGATTATTCTGATCGTCCAGATGAATATTAAAGTCGCCTAATACAGTAAAGTCGCTTTTCCCTATCATCATGCCGGCCAAGATGTCCAGGATCACCTCTATGAAAGGTGTGCAAGTCCCTGGAGGCCTGTAGGTAAGACTGCCCGAAAAAGAGGAGGTCGGCGTAAGGGACAATCTAAATGCAAAGGCTTCGCAATCAATGATCTTGAAAGGAGTGATGGTGCAAGCCAAATGTGCTTTACAAATGATGGTAATGGCACCTCCTATTTTACCGACTCTGTCAGGTCGGTATATCTCAAAGCCCTGGGGGAGAGTGCTTACAATCTCAGGGATAGAGCTTTCTCGAAGCCAGGTTTCCGTGAGAAATAATACCTCCAAGTCTTCCTCCTCTATCAATAGCTTGATCTCTGTTGAGTGTTTTGGGAGGGATCTACAGTTGATAAGCCCCATCTTCCCGTATTTTGTGTAGCCTTTCCACATTCCTGTATGATTTGTTTGTTGGGCCAATTTCTCTGATGTAAAGCCACAAATATGGCAATATAGAGATTCATTGGCAACCAGTGAGTGCAGACAGGAAGGGTGAGTAGCTCCCTTTAGGGCTTCAAGTTCCTTTTTAGAGTATACAATCAAGTTGGCAGGAGCCCGTTCAATTTGAGCAGAATTCCTGGCCCCTGGTCCCAAATGGGCGCGGACCGGCGCTGACTGGCTTGCCTTAGGCGCGCCTTCGGCGCACCCGCTGCGCGTCAGAGCAATCCTGGTTTTAAATCCTAACCCGGGAGGTGCCAAAGCAGAACACTAGACTGGCTACTTCCTAAAAAATGGCAGCGGTCTAGTGTCCTACCGGAAGTGAGTATTCCGGGTGAATGAGACTTACTCACCACAATCAGCTATGGAAGCTGCGGGGGACCGAGGAGAATCAAACGAAGGTGCGGCACAAAGGTAAAAATTTCCCCCAAGGACACCTGACTCAAAGTGGAAGTTGGTGTCTCTTTTTAACATGGCAACCATTAATTACGACGCAACAGTGCAAAGTTCAAATAGCAGCAAAGTAAGAAATGGCGATTAAGTAAAACAGCAACGAGAGAATAACATGTTATACATCATATGTTGTGTATATGATTAAATGACTATGCGGTCAGCGATACATAGACAGTCAATTTGCCCCTTGAGGAAAAGAATCTTAGAGCATCCCCGGGCATTCCAGAATCAGGACATGAACTATGCTATTTTGAAACACGTACATACTCAACATACTACCAACTGGCGGAATATCAAATACTTTGGTATTGTTACAGTCCCAAGAAACGAAAGAGGAGGCAATTGAACATTAAAGTTGAGAAGACTTGAATCACGACTGATCGTGAGATTCAAAACAAAGTCTCCTTTTGGCCTCAATGGGGATGAAGAGATAAGTGTTCACTTATAATAGAGTCAGCACAAAGAAAATAAAAGTAGAAGATGCATTGTTAAGAGCACTGAGCTCATGAATGTCTTCGTAAGTGACCACAAAGGACATAATCAGCTGAGTACCAACTCACACAGTAATGGAACAAATTCATAGTCCATGAATTACACTGGAATGTGACATAACAGCAGAATGAATATGGTGACTCACTTGAGCGAGATGACTGATCAATATACCCATATCTCCTGAGAAAATGTTTGTCCCATCAGAAGATCACAAATCGTTGCCAAGAGCACTGAACTCATGAATGTCTTCGGAGAGGACTACATAAATAAAAATATACAAATCGAAAGAGTGTGACTGTAAACAAAGAAATTTGGAATGGAAAGCACATGTACCCGATATTATATACATCCCCATAAAGATAGCAGTAAAATAATGAATAAATGAACTATGGTAACCAAGTACTAAGTCCCATAATGCCTCATAATGGGCTAACATGGCTCAACTATATATAGTGAAGATAGAGGGTGGACTCACGAGACCGTGAACAAGGCCATCTCTTGGTCGAAACGTTGGTGATGGTGATAATTGTGCTGAATAAATCCTAGTCAAGGAATGAAGACTCGAGGAGTGCGGTGTTTTCATTGCTAAGAAAGTATTTTGTGAGGTTAAGTCTGACCTTGACATCCTGCATCGGCTGTGTGGAAGTGCGCGCTGAATTGGGGCTGTTTGTTGAATAATATATATATATAATCTAATGTTGGGGAAGATATTAGCTACTTACATGTATCTCCAGTTCTCCAACATTGATATCTTTTATATAGTCTCAAGCAACCCTCCTTCCTTCCCAGTCAGAGGCTCATCGTATTTTATTCTCACACCTGAGCTTTGAAACCTGAGCTATTGCAGCTTAAGCTTCTACCTCATTGGATGAAGTTTAGGTTCTTTCAAATGAGGTGGGAATGCTACTAAAGATACTATTTTTGTCAGGCCTATGGCCTTTTTCACTATATACTTTATGCTGTATTTGTTTTACACTGTTTACTGTAATGTTAAGGTACCGGGGATTCCAGCCTGACTAGTTTTCAAAATTGTCTATGGTTCATAGGTTAGCGTGGGTGGTACCCAAATATTGTAGCTACCCCAATCGCTTATCAGAACAGGGCTTTAGGGCCTTTTATGTTGTGGTCTCTTGGACCACCCAAACAAGTGGGGGTACCGCTATTTTCGGGGGACATGTGGAAACTCAAAGTGGTAGGAAATTTGTTGCTCCCCGTAGATGCCAGAACTTTCCCTCACAGAAATGTAAGGAAAATGTGTGTTTTTAGGCAAAGTTTGAGGTTTGCAGGCCATTGGAAACTTTAAGGGATCCACATAAGAAATGCCACCCTGGACTCCCCTAGTTGTCCAGTTCTCAGAAATGTGCAGGTCTGTAAATGTTTCTTCTGAGACTGTCCACAACAAAAGCAGAAATTCATACCGGTTGGTTTTGGCACTACGAGTAGTAATGGGGTTAAAGCGTTAGTAACTGACTATTAAACGCATCACTTAGTGAGCCATAAAGCCGCATCAAGGCAGCAACCACTTTACGATCCATTCGCAAACCTTTCATGCACACCACAAAATGCCATTCATACCGCCTGCCATAGACCCAATACTCACATCAACAAACCACCGCCATTCAAGAGCCCATCACATTCCTTGCAACTTTCTCCACAACATACGAAATAGAGGCTACTGAAGGAAGGCTTTCAATTGCAAACAACTGAAAGTCAAGGAAGGAAATCACTTCCTGTATTGGTCTACTTATGGGCAACATATGAATTGTATGTTCCCAACTAAATCAGGTGAGTAGCCAACTTCTTATACCATGTGCAAGTTTTAGGACTCACATTATAGGGTCTTTCAGTCGATTAGCAGGCGACTTAAACAGAACATAGACCCCAATCCTATAGCTATCTTATTTGGGATCCCGAATCAAACTTTGACAGTGCGACAAAAATAATTTGTTTTTAATGCTTCCCTAATAGCTCGATCTTTAATTTTACAAAATTGGAAATCACCTGATCCACTGAAATTTCCACAATGGGTAGTGACAAAATGAGAAACACAAAAGAATGGGAAAAACTATATTCCCTTAGAATAGGCACTATCCAGAAATGTATGCAAATATGGGGGGCAAATTAGAATCGAATATTTTATAGACACTACAATAAAAGCATAAGGTGAAGAAATGGACACAGATAGTTGGCAATAACTATAACTTTTCAGTATATATTTTGATAGGCTAAAGAATATATTTGTACACTACTTCTTTTTTCATATTCAAATCACGAATTGTTGATACGAGTCTGTGATTGACTGGATAAATAAAATATATATTTTTTAAAAAGAGTGTCATTCCTTCCTACAGTGTTCAGCTCTTTTTCCTGGCAGAATGTCCTCAGTCCAGAAGTGTTCTGATTTTAGGGTGTCAGAGGTTCAATACATATACCCATTTCTGCCTTTGAAGTAGGCTAACTTCAAAGGAAAGTCTTTGTAGTGTACAAGACCCTGCCTTTCCCTGACCTGGCTCCAGACACACTATGGGGAGGGTGGAGACAGCTTTGTGTGGGAACAGGCACAGCCCTATTCAGGTGTCAGTGACAACTCCTCCCACTACTCTAGCTCAGGAAAGCTCACTACTGGGGATGGACCATCGGGATATGCAGGGCACTCCTCAGCTCTCTTTGTATGACTGTCTAGAGTGAATGCACAAGAGCCCAACTGTCAGCCAACCCAGACGTGTATTCTACAGACAGGCAAGGCACAGAATGCTTAAGCAAGAAAATGCCCACTTTCTAAAAGTAGCAGCGAAAAGGGGTTAGGCCCAAGAGACCTACACCAGGTAGGGCTGTATAATGTATTACAAAAAGAGGGGGGAAACCTGGTTGTCGTCGATCCTTTAGCTACCTGTTTACAGCAAGACCAAAAAATGAACTTTTTAATTTGATCTAGATATTTATTTAACCTGTTTCTTAGACAAATGTATAAATGTATGTACATTCTTAAATGCATAGATAGAAATAAACAACTTTTCATTCCAGAAACACATACTGTGATTAGACATACAGTGAACAAAACATTCAAACAATTATAGATATGTTACAATATACAAAACAAAACGTGAATGCATCAATTCACCAATTTGTATTCAACAACTGACAATACCCTTCTTATGTATAATTTTTTCCAAAGTAAAGGGAATGTCACACACTGAGACCAAATTATGTAAAACAGTGGAAATGATCATTTCAAAACATTAACCAACTGTACATAAGCTCTACACAAGTTACAAATCCTCAGTGTACAATGCTCAATGCCAACACGTTTTGAGTCCCGCTGAAACTCCAGGGGCTCTCATCAGGGCTTCTGAGTTATGGGTACTGGTGTAATCTATGACAACAATAAACACCAAAAAAGATTTGTGATAAAATAACAATATAGTGAGTATTGAAACTACCTTGAAATCTTGAAAATGCTGTGACTGGCCTTCCTGGGTAATTTCATAATGTGTATGACATTGTCTTTGTGTGGCTACAGTGCATATATTCCAGAAAAATTCCTTTCCTCATAAAATCCCTTGAACTTCACCTTTCTCTTCATCATTCTCATTCTTCTTCATATTATTCCTCTCATTATTGGATCTTTGACTGTAGCCCACCCCCTTTATTTCCCTAGAGAATTACTTCACAGTATGTATTTGCCATTTGTGCCTTTTTTCCACACTTGTAAGATTTTTCTCTCTTACTTTGACGAGTGATAGAGCTGAATGCATGGATGGATGAATGTGAGTGCAGGGAAACAAAAATACTTTACAACACTTTATGCATTAGTGATGTAGAGGAGAACCTAGATAATTTGTGTAATTTATTCAGAATAGTAAGTAAAAAGTATTGTGAGGAAACATTTATCTTTTCAGCAAACTGTTGTGAACTTGTCCATTATTATGTTTTGATCCATGGACATTGAATTATATTGTTGCCTATAGTCTATTCAACTGAAAACAGTTTGTAAATAAACGCAACAAAAATGTTATTGGCGAAAATGTTGTCTGACATAAACAATCTTTGCGTATACTAAAATCTGACGCAAGACCTCTATTTGTGTGTGCTATTGCAAAATACCTGGGAATTGCATGGGCAATGAAAAGAAAGGCATTGAATCCTTTTCAGCCTAACACTATGACCAGTATTCGTGTCATAATCCCCTACTAAAATATTGCTGCCATATCTGACAGCAAGTTTGAAAGAGCAACTAATATTGCTTAGTATTCTTTTAAGTATATATTTTTTTTTGCAAAAAATGTTTAAAATATTTATAATGCTTGTATTGTATAGACAGATGACTGATCCATCTCCTGGATGTATCCATCATTGCCATGAATCCATGTTGGAAATGCTGTCTTATTATAACAACTAATGTAACATAGAGCACTTAAAACATCTCCACCAGAACTTGGCTCAAGTAGGAAATGCATCTGCAAGTTTGCCTATATTTTAGAATCGGGATGGGTTGCATTTATGAGGACAATGAGATCTACATACCTCCTGTAGTTTAATTTTATGTCTATTTTTATCCTCGCTAGTTTTTACATTGAATGCTACCTTTTAAAATTGTACAACTTTTATTATTGAAGTGCATCTTTTGATGTATGTTCACACATATGTAATTCATTCTTTGATTCTGTGTCTTTTATGGTAATTTTTACCGAAATAAAGATTTGATGATAAAAAAGAAATTTAAAAAAAAAAAAAGATTTGTGTCACTACTTTTAAAAAAAAAAAAGAAAAAGAACACTCCGTCTCTCCCAACTGAGAAATAAATGAGCATGAAGTTACCTGGTGGAACCGATTTCATCCATCAGAGCAAGTTCTTATTAAATGGTTGTCGTGGGTCCTAGCTATTCCTGTTAAGAAAAAATTCTATTGTCAATTTGCATGTACGTATACTGCAAATATACGATTAAGCATGAAGAGCATACTCAGCCTACCTTCACTGAATGACACAGCCCGCTTATCTTTCGTTCAATGCTGTTGTTAAAAACAACAATGTATCAACCCGGTCCAGTAGAAAGAATCTAAACGTGGGGAAAGGAGGAGGCAACCCTGTATAACTCTATATTTTAGCAGAAGCTCATACTCGCTATTCGTTCACGCTTACTTCCAAAAAAGAATTTAAGCGTTGGACTGGTTCAAGTTAAAAGCGTACCTTATCTGGTTTTTCTCAACCTTAAAGTGTTGCTCCTTGAAATTCTGAGCTCGAGGTTGTTTCCCCAAATCTAAAACGGAACACGGACGCATTAGTAATGTGGCGTCTCTAACTATCGACATCTATCAAATTGAACAGGAACAAAAAGCTTAGTTACATACTGCTAGACTTTCCGTCTCCAAACCATTCTGCCTCTTACTTTCCCGGCATGCCAACACACATTAGAGGCTACCTAGCCAAGTTGCTTTGGAGCCATTTTCACAGGTCCATGTGGGCACGGATTCATGGGTATTGTAGTTCATTGGGTTTAACCAATGACAGTGGTTATCCATCTACAATTTACAAACAACCTTAAAGTGAATTATGGGTTTAAAAGTTCTGAGTCCAAACTACATTATAAATTGGGCAGAATTACAAGCACAAAGATAGTGTGATCAATCCTTCTCACTTCTCTTGTGGAGGCAACACTCCACTGCTTATTATGTAGGGTTCGACGAGCTTATTTCAACATTCAAGTTTTGGAAAGATCAGTCATTTTATTCATCCCAGTCGAGGCACTATTACATTTTAAAATTAAATAAGCCTCCTTCTGCATCAATGCTGAATCAATATCAATCATGAGCTTTGTGGTGTTCAAAACAGCTAAGACTGTCCATTTAAAATCTTTTTTGCTATGTGAATTCGCCAAAAAATGTTCACCTATGGGAGCAGCTACCACTTTCTTTTTAATACTGGACCGATGTTGTGTGATCCGCTGATTTCTTTGTTGATTGGTTTTTCCAATATAAACCTTGGGGCATGGGCACACCACCGCATACACCAAATTTTTTGTCTTGCAATTTGTGAAAGCAGTATGCTTCCACTGAATGGCTGTGTGAACAAACTCAGTGCCCTCTATTGTGGAGTCACAGGCTGCACAATTCCCACAGTTATGATGGCCTTCTATGGGTTTAAGTTTCCACTGTGTACGTAGATTGGCTTTTTGTTGAGGTTGAAATATATCAGCCCTTACAATTTCTTGTCCGATACTTCTGTTCTTTTTCATGGCGAACAGTGGCCTCTCAAGTGGACATGGCTAGTTTTGTAACAAGTGCCGATTTTTTAAGATGATTTGTCTGAATTTGTTTGTATCAGGCCCAAAGGTCGAAACACAAACTAATCGTTCCAAAGTAGGTTTAACATTCTTTTGTAGGAGAACCTCACAAAGCGTATACCACGCTCTCTTTGTCGCATACTTCAGCATTTTCTTAGGATAACCCCTGTCTCTCATTTGGTCACAAAATATAGCTGCATGCCACTCAAAATCTTTCTTCCTTGAGCAATTCCTGCCAATCCGCAGTAGTTGTCCATAGGGAAGATTATCCTTTAAACTTCTTGGGTGTGCGCTACTATGATGTAGGATTGTATTCTTATCAGTTTTACGATATAGTGAGATTGTCAATACATTCTCATATGGGAGTACTTCAACATCCAGAAAAGTTAAGCTAGTTTTACTTTTACTCAAGCTGAACTTGATGTCCTCGTGTCTGGTATTTAGCTAACTGTGGAAGTTCTCAAAATCATCTTCTGTGCCTTTCCAAAGGCACCACACATCGTCGATATAACAAAACCACTGTATGATATAACTTCGAAATGGATTATTATTGAAGATGAACTTCTCTTCATATTTGGCCAAGAAAAGAACCGCCATTTCTGGGGCGAAGGGACAACCCATGGCGGTCCCCTTGGTCTGAATATAAAACATGTCATCAAACTTAACATAGTTTTTTTTAAGCGCAACCTCAGCAAGTTGTAGAATACATGCAGTCGGGACTCTGTGCGGCCTGGGCCTACTCTCAAGGTAAATTTCAATAACTTGGAGGGCCTCATCTTGGGGTATCTGTGTATACAAAGAGGTGACATCAAATGACACCATCCATTGTGTTTGAACATCAAAGGGCTGCCCTTCAATGATGGGTATAAAGTCGGTGGTGTCTCTTAAATATGACGGCACCTCAGTCAAAAATGGCTTTAAAAAGACATCTACATACTTCAAAATTGGCTCAAGAAGAGAATCACACCCCGAGACGATTGGTCGCCCCGGTGGATTATTTAATCTCTTGTGGATTTTAGGCAAAAAGTAAATGACTGGGATCCTTGGATATTTCTTAGCTAAAAATCCAAATTCCTTAGATCCCAGAAACCCTGCCTCCAAGCCAAGTTGTAATATCCCACCAATTATTTCCTGTGTCGATCTTGTGGGATCTTCCTTGACTTGCCAGTACCACTCCTGGTTATTGACTTCTACCTTATGAAAGATACATCTATAAGTAGCATTTTCAAATATGCAATTTAAAAACCCACTTCACCAAAATATGTTTTTTAAATTGTGAGTTCAGAGACCCCAAACTCCAAATCTCTATCTGCTCCCAATAGGAAATTACACTTTAAAATATTTTAAGGCAATCCCTATGTTACGCTATGGGAGAGATAGCCCTTGCAATATTGAAAAACCATATTAGCAGTATTTCCATATGTCATGTAAAACACACAAGTACATGACCTACCTTTTAAATACACTGTACCCTACCCATTGGTTCTGCCTTGGGCCTACCTTAGGGGTGACTTACATGCAGTAAAAGGAAACGTTTGGGCCTGGCAAGTGGGTACACTTGCCAGGTCAAAATGGTAGTTTAAAACTGCACTCACAGTGGCAGGCCTGAGGCATCTTTGCAGGGCTACTGGTTGGTGGCACTATCAGTGCTGAAGGCCACTAGTAGCATTTGATTTACAGGCCCTGGGCACACCTGGTGCACTTTACTAGGCACTTGCACTTTAGCACTGGTCAGCAGTAGTAAAGTGCCTAGAGTCCTAAACCCAGCAAAAACTAAATGCAGCACACAGTCAAAAACAGGAGGTCAGGAGCGAAAAGAGAGGGGGAATCACCCCAAAAGATCTCAGGTCTAACTACATTGATGACTACTTTAGGTTTCATGGAGGTAATGGTGCTTCCCCCACATCAGCAAATGATGTGCTCCTGTTCCTAACAAAATATCTGTATGTTTTCGATTTTCATATTGAGTAATATGGAACATAGGGCCATATTATCAAGGAACGGCGATAACATTATCGCCGCTTTAGCGGCAGGAAACTGCCGCTAAAGCGGCGATAATGGGCTTGAAAATATGCCCTTGTGAATTCTCATAGAAGCCCAGGTTCTGTGAACCTGGGCTTCTATTGGAATTCTCTGAGGCATATTATCAAGCCCATTATCGCCGCTTTAGCGGCAGTTTCCTGCCGCTAAAGCGGCGATAACATTATCGCCGTTCCTTGATAATATGGCCTTCAGAACTCACAATGTTGGGTGACAGGGGCGAGAGTTCCAGATGTGACCACTGCTGCCTGGACTCCGGTGCTATGGGGTGTATCGTTTAACAAGGGAGTCTACTCACCCATCTTCGTCATTGGTTATGGGTTACTGCTGGCATTGTGTTCACCCTGAGACCCGCATCCGCGGCGAGTGTTGCGGTCTCCTGCGGTTGCCATCGGGCTGAACTGGTGATTGTTGCTATCAACCCACGCAGAGGTTTGGGATGTGCATGAAGCGAAACACTGTGTGTTAAAGTGTGATATTGTTCCAAGCTTGCTACAAACCTTAATCCTGTATTTTTGTAGACAGAAAAAGTATACACAGTAAACACTGGTGTGCGTTTCATTGCTTGCATCAAGCCCGGTTACCTATAGAAATGCACATTCAGAGTGCCGTGCATAGTGGTCATGTTGCGACTTTGGGAAACAGTCACATATGCATGTTTACTACTTTCACCTGTAAAGAACTACCGTATGCACTGCATTTGGCAGCCATATTGCCTCTTTGGGATTAATCACAATAAATAACCTTGTTTTATGAGGAATTTCATCGACTTTGTCTGACAGCTTTGCCTGCACTATCAGTGATAGGCACACCTATTTTATGTAGCTTTATTATTGTGGATTTGCTTTTTACAACACAATTGGTCCAATACCGGGAATTTTAGTGACATCCCAAACATCCAGTCAATTTGTTAATTTTGCAACAGCATGTGGATTTTTATCCACAGAGCAGCAACTCACCCACAGAAAATTTACAGTCCATCTCACAATAAAAAAAAAAAAGTTTGATCATAATCGACGGCATGAACGTTGTAAAGAATTTCAGCCCACCTTTATTTTTACCGGTTTCTGGAACTCCTCCAAGAACTTAGGAACAATGGCGAGATGCTTTTCATGCGTCTCTGTAAGTCATTGATGGTCCTATCTTTACGTCAAAGAAAGAAAAAAGCTCTGATACACCATAATTTGCGCCCTGAGGGAGACGTTTATTGCAAACACTTCCCCTAGAAAGTGTTAATGTATGAATTAGTACTGAAGAAGGTGATGGCAGTGAAGTAATACATGAATATGCTTTTGTCATGAAAACGTTGGACATAAGGTTCAATAAAATAAAAACAGTCTTCGAATGTCACAAATTCCTAAAGCAGCAGCAACTAGCTGGTGAACCTATTGTTTACTTTTTAGTGGTTGTAATGAATACACGCTGCCACAAACTACTGCAAAGTCGAAGATAAAATAATTTGGGATCTATTAATTGAGAAAACGAACAATAAAATGATTCAGCACGCAAAGTCAAACACATATACAAACAACCTGATAAATGCAGTACAAAAATAGACAGTGACATGCCACAACTAAATGACTGCAAATACATTCTAACAGAAAGTTGGTTTGTGAAAAGAGTGAGGTGGTGTGTTTTCGTTGTGGGTGCAAATCACATATGGGCAATGCCAAGATATGTCCAGCCTTCAACCAAACTTGCTTCAAGTGTGGCAAGAAAAAGGGCATTCTACGTGGGTGTGCAAATCAGCAGCAGGGCAACTAAACGGTAAAAACACTTGATAAATCTGAAGATGGTAAAAACGTTGTGTTGGTATTATTCACATCTGAAACGGAGGAGTGAGGTAGTTCAGACAGAGTCAATTAACAGTATCAAAAAGGGAAAACCACCCCATTGTGAGATAGCAGTTAATGGTGTGAAAGTTAAAGTTATGACAGATGTAGGGTTTACCTTAATTAGTGAAACTGAAATTTCCAATTTTCAGGATATACAACTTAAAAAGTCCTTTATCAAGACTGTGTCATATGGTGGGAAATGCGTGGAGGTTATAGGAAAATTGAGCTACATTAAAATTTTGGGGTAGTATGATTAATGTTACAGTAGATGCTGCAAGTCATGGGTAGAATTTGCTTGGTTAGAATGAGGAAATGGTAATCGACCCTAAACATCCTGATCACGTTTTTGCTATGGAAAAACGTCTTTATTTAAGATACTCAAGTATATGTCAGTTGATTGATTGTAAATGGGTTAGTGAATATCCTGAGGTTTTTACTTAAAGTTTGGGGAAGTTGAAAGGATTTCAACATCGCCTTGTGTTGATAAAGAACACTTCACCTATAAAACACAAGATTCACCCGATGTCTATCAAGAGTTGAAAGCTGAACTAGAACATGTGTATGCCCTGGGTATAATCAAACTCATTGAGGGTTCAGAGAGGCTAGCTCTGGTGGTGTTGGCACATAAAGCTGACAAATCTTTAAATTTATGTGTAGATTTACATGATTTAAACTCTAACATCTGGGTTGACTGCTAACCACTTCCCAACATCATTAAAATGCTGGCTACACTAAAAAGGGCAGTGTTTTTATCATGTCAAACAGCTTATCATCAGATAGAACTGTGTTAATAATCCAGGCACTTGACACCATATGTAACACAAGAAGGACTATGTCACCACATCTGTATGCCCTTCTGATTGGAATCTGCTTCTTTTGTCTTTTAAAAGGCTGACAAATAATCTGTTCAAATATTTCTGGTGTTGCATATTTCCAGGATGATATCCTAGCTTATGGTAAGAGGGAATGTGAACACGACTTGACTGTGAAGAATGAATAAATGCAAATTTCCTCAGATGGGTGTGGATTATTTAGGGCACCATGTTTCAAGCAGTATAGAACCCAAAGTAAAACTTTTTAGAGAACTTGTGAAGCATTTCACCCAGGGATAAAGAACAATTGAGATCTTTTTTTAAAGGTATTATTGTGCACTACGCAAAAATTGTTGATAATTACAGTAAAAAAACAGCATGTTCGCTCCGTTTGCTTAAGACAAATGCAAAGTAAGTATGGAACAGCAAGTGTGATAGTGTTTGAATCAATCAAACACAGGGTAGTTTCAACTAACCCTTGGCGGAGTTGGTGGAGTGTCACTACGCGGAGTCCCACAGAGTTATGAAAAAACTCAGTGGAACATGAGCCCATGTACTGCAGTCAGCCGAGGGTCCGTGTGCCCCGGAGGGGTTCCCTCATGCCCGGGCAGGCTCCCAGATCGCCCCGGCCTGGCTGGGTTGAGAAGCAGGGACAGGGCCCAGGGCCTGGGCTTCAGGCAGGGCCTGGGTTGTGGGAGCCCCCATCCTGTGACCTGCCAAGGGTCCGTCTACCCGGGACGGGGTCCCTGGAGCCCAGGGAGGCTCCCCCCCTTTGCCTGGCTGGGTTCAGAAGCGGGGACCGGTTCCAGGGCCTGGGCTCTGGCAGGCCCTGGGGTGTGGGAGCCAACGTACTGTGGCCAGCTGAGTGTCCGGGTGCCCGTCATGGGTGTCCACCAGGCAAGTGCAGGCCTCCCCCGCTTTGCCTGCAGGTCAAGGTGCCTGCAGGCCCCGGGTCAGAGTTCCGTCTGGGGCCTCGTGAGAAAGTGCCATCTTTCTTGCATGGTTTGCCACCACTTTTTGCTGAATTGCTGAATGTACTTTGACTGAGTGTGCCCTGGGATCCTGCCAATCAGGTGCCCAGGGCCCATGTTCCTTTCCTAAACCAAAACCTCCATCCCAAAATTGGCAATCCCTGGCCACATATCAGCCCCTGGTAAATGGTACCCTAGGTACCCAGGGCCTTGGGACCAGGGAAGGCCTCTAAGGGCTGCAGCACTCATTGTGCCACCCTTAGAGGCCCTGTACCCTAACACACACACACTGCCCTTGCAGGCTGAGTGTCTGGGTACAGGACAAAACAAAACAGAGAGTCGACATGGCACACATCCCTGTGTGCCATGCCCACAACCTACACTGCCCTGGCATACATCAGCCATCCCTCTAGCTGGGTGCCCTATGCCAGTGGTGTGGGCACAGGAGCCTGAGCCCTGTGCCCCTACAGTACCCAGGTCCATTCCTGGGCCCTGTAAGTGCAGTGCTGCCATTTAAGAGTACATGGTGCTGGGAGCTTGTCAAACACGAACTCCACAGCACCATAATGGCAACACTGAAGACTGAAAAGTTTAGTATCAAACTGCTCAGCACATTAAACCCACACTGATGCTAGTGTGGGATTTAATGTAACAAGCACCACAGAGGGCATCTTAGAGAGCCCCCCTGAAACCTAACCTACAATCCACATCTGGTCTGAGAGGCTGCCTAAGCTGCCACACAGCAGACATGTTGCTGGACCCCTGGGTAGGAGAGCCCCTGCTCTTCTGGGCCTGCAACAATGCACATCCTGGGCGAGGTGCTAGATCTCCTCCCCCAGGATGGGCAGGGGGAAGCTTCAAAGGCATGCCGCCTCTGTGAGCTTCCCCAGGCCACTTGCAACCCCCACTCTGGCGGGAAGCTTGGCCGGAAACCCCAAATAAGGACAGGGGATGTGCCAGCCTGCCAACCCCACCCCTCAGGTGTGGGAGGCGAGGTGAAGCACATCTCCAGGCGCTCGCCATCTTGAAGATGGGAGGCCCTAACCTATCAGGACTAGGCTACTGCCCCCCTCCCACAGGAGAGAGGCAGGATAGGGGGTGTACCCACCCCAGGACAGGGACCCATTGGTCCCTGCCCTTTACCTACCTGTAACACCCCTAAATCTAGTATTTAGGGTCACCCTGAACCTTCCTTCCCCAGATTCCAGATTCCGAAATACAAAGAAGAAAAAGAAGAAAGAAGACCTGCCCTGCAGCTGCTAAGAAGAGGAAGACACCAACTGCTTTGGCCCTAGCCCTACCGGCCTGTCGACCCTCGAACCTGCTCCTGCTACAACCCGGCACCTGTTGTGGCCAGCAACCTCACAAAACCCTGAGGACCTGGCTACCTTTTGGCTCTAAGCACCTGGGACTCCCATGAGTAGAGGCTCAAAAGCACCCTGCACCCAGCCGCCCGAGTGGCCCTGGCAGTGTAACCTCTACACCTATCTACTTCCCCATTTGCCCTGAGCAAGTGACCAGGAGCCCAACTCCCACAGCTGCGTTGCCTGCTAGTCAGCAGCCACCAACCAAGGCCCCTCTGCCTCCACTAGGATAACATTGGGCCTAACTCTCTCTGCACCCGGCTGCCCCTGTGCCGCTGAGGGTGTAACAACTGTACCTACCTGACCCTGAGTCTATGCCCAGAACCTTAACTTTGCCAGTCGAGTACTTACCCTAAAGCCGATAACTCAATTTTCTCCATAGGGTAACATTGACTAGTTTCTTCTGAAATTTCTTCTAAGTGTGGAGTTTTCAAAACTTAAAATATTCACCAAAAATCAGCCGAGTAACGAAAACGAAAATACTCACCTGCTATTAGGTGAGCTCCCAGTGCTGGATCTTGGTGCCCAGCACTGACTATTCACAACTGTACTTACCAGTAACCCAATTTTCTGCCATAGGAAATCATTGACTGTTTTTCTGTGAAATTTCTTCTGTGTCGATTTCTGCAAACTTTAAATATTCTTTAAAAATCGTACAAATTCTGAAAACGTATTTACTTACCTGTTTTAGATAAAGGTCCCAATACTGAGTCTAGGCACCCAGTACTGGATTACAAAAGTAAAGAGAACATACTATACCTGCAACTTGAATTTTCTTCCATAGGGAATCATTGACTGTTTTCTATGAAATTTCTTCTGTCAACTTTTAAAAATAGCAAAATATTACTTCAAAATCCTAGTAGTAACTAAGTCGACTTTTATCACTTGTTTCTAAGTACTGTCCCAGGACTGAATCTAGGATCCAGTCCTGGAATCACAAAAGTAATCCTGAAAGTAATCTATTGCAAATAACTTGAAACTTCCATTGAACTCAATGCATTATTGCGTTTAAAATTGTGTTGCCTATTGCAACAACTTGTAACTTTCTACAAAAGCCAATTGCATATTGCAAAAGTATTTATACAAAGCATCTCATTCTGAGAAAGTATATTTTAATACCTATTGTTGGTTCTAAAATAAAACAAACATATATTTTTTATATAAACTATTGACCTACAGTTCAGTTATTGAGTGTGTGAAACCATTTTGTTGACTGAGTGTGTACAACAAATGCTTTACACTGTCCTCTGATACTGCCTTACTGCTCGACCAAGCTACCACTTTAGAGAGTAAGGTTATATCTAACTTTAGCCTCTGCCAACCCTCTGGGGACTGTGGACTCTGTACACCCTGTACCTATTTGGGAACAGTATATACAGAGCCACTTTCTCACAGTCCTCCCCTCGCAGCCCCGTGCCCTAGACCAGGCTAAAGGCACTGATGAGCCCCTGGGAAGCAGAGCCCCTGAACCCTCCAAAGGGAAGGCGGGAGCCCACCCGCGAAGGCTTGGGGCGGACAGATTGGCGTCCTTCGGGTCCGGCCATTTAGTCACGCCTTTCCCTTCAGCCATCTGGTCACACGCAATGCTTTCCAATGGGGCGACCAGATGGCCGGGCTGCCCTGGAAGTCCCGATTAGGGCTCCTCTGGCCCGCCGCATGGCAAAGTGCCCGGGACCAGCTCCATTGGTCCCTGGCGGTCCTACTTTGGGCGTCCATGCCAGATACGCTCCCTACACTGGGCTCCATCCTCCTCTCTGCCATGGGCCCTGGGTCTGTCGGGTGGTCGCCAGCTTGGCTTGGGTTCAGGAGCTCCGGCAGGGGCTCTTGGTGACTCTGGGGTGGAGTGTGCCCTCCCCACCCCGGGCGCCGTCCTTGGGCCTGCCGTATGACAGGGCACCCGGGACGCGGGCCTTGGGGAGCTGGGCTTAGGCCACCGGGCTCAGTCCCCCTGCTCCGCCATGGTCCAAGGACGGGAGTCCGTAAAGGCCCGGGCAGGCCTCCCTCCTGCTTCGCCCGCCTGTCAAGGAGCCTGGGGGACCCCGGGTCGGAGGTCTGTCGGGGACCCCCGTCCACAGCCCGGGCCCCAGCCGGGGTCTCCGAGCCCCCGAGACGCAGAGGTCCCGAACCCTCCAAAGGGCAAGCGGAAGCCCTCCTGCGAAGGCTCGGGTGGGCAGATTGGCATCCTTCGGGCCCGCCCATCTAGTCATGCGCAATGCTTTCCAAACGGGCAACCAGATGGCAGGGCTGCCCTGAAAGTTCTGATGCGGGCTTGTTTGCCTCCCCCATCCCAGCCAGGGCTCCAGGGGGTTGGGCGCATCCATGCCTTGGGTCCCCTCAGTCTCGCGGTGCGCACAGGTTACCAGGAAGGGGGGTACCCTTCCTCCAGATTACTAGGGACAGGGTACTCCAAAACCCCTCTCGGCCTAGCAGTCCTCAGCCCGCAGCCAGACGTGCCAGGATGCCCCCCCAGCACGGGGCTCCGTTCCCCAGCCCAACCTGTGGCGTGGTGCCCAGGATGGGGGACCTCGGGCCTGGTCAGGCTTCATCACTGCCCAGGAGCCCCGATGGGGTCCAGGAGCCCCAGGCTCAGTCTCCTGGCCTGCCGCTCCGCCAGGGGCCCCAGACGGGGTTCTACCAGGCCCGGAGAGCCCGCCCCTGCTTGGCTGGGTACAAGAGCTCTGAAGGGCCCCCCCTGAGGGCCCTGGGGAGGGTGACCTTCCCACCCCAGGCCTGCCATGTAGCAGGGCACCCAGGATGCGGTCCTGCGGGCCCTGGGAGGCCCCACTCTGTGCCTCTGGGTATGTGAGCCTCGATGGGGTCCAGGGGCCCTGCTGGGCCCCAGGGAGAGTGCTTCCGCCCTTGGTTCCATCTCCCGGTCTGCCGCTCCACCAGGGGCCTGGGACGGGGTTCCATAGGGCCCGGAGAGCCCCCCCCCCCCTGCTTGGCTGGGTTCAGGACCTCCAGCCAGGGCCTGGGGGAGGGCGGCCTCCCCACCCCGGGCTCCGTCCTCAGACCAGCCAAGTGGCAGGATGCCTAGGACGGGGTCCGGTGGGCCCAGGAAGGCCCCACCGTACGCCTCTGGGCACGGGAGCCCCGATGGGGTCCAGGATCCTGCCGGGCCTCGGGGAGGTCGCTCCCACCCTGGGCTCCATCTCCCGTTCTGCCACTCCGCCAGGGGCCAGGGACGGGGTTCTGTCCTGCCCAGGGAGCCTCCCCCTGCTTGTCTGGGTTCAAGTGCTCCAGCCGGGGCTCCTGAGGGCCCTGAGGAGGGTAGCCTCCCACTCCACGCCCCGTCCTCGGGCCTGCCCTGTGGCAGGGTGCCTGGGATGTGGTTCCACAGGCCCGGGGAGGCTTCCCCTGCGCCTCTGGGCCTGGGAGCGCTGGCTGGGTCCAGCGGCCCCGCCGGGCCCCCTTGTCGGTTGCTCCAGCCCTGGGGCCCGTCCTCTGGCCTGCCGCTCTGCCAAGGACCCGGGACTGGGGCCCGTCGGTCCTGTCCAGACCTGGTTGCGCGCAATGCTTTCCAATGGGGCGACCAGATGGGCGGGCTTCCCTGGAAGTCCCGATGAGGGCCCGGGTGGAGCAGCTGCAGGTGCAGATCTTGGTGGTAGTAGCAAATATTCAAACGAGAACTTTGAAGGCCGAAGTGGAGAAGGGTCCCATGTGAACAGCAGTTGAACATGGGTCAGTCGGTCCTAAGAGATGGGCGTGCACCATTCGGAAGGGACGGGCGATGGCCTCCATTGCCCTCGGCTGATCGAAAGGGAGTCAGGTTCAGATCCACGAACCCGGAGTGGTGGAGACGGGTGCCCTTGCGGTGTCCAGTGCAGTAATGCAAACACTCCTGGAGAAGCCGGTGGGGGCCCCGGGAAGTGTTCGCTTTTCTTTGTGAAGGGCAGGGCGCCCTGGAATGGGTTCCCCCGAGAGAGGGGCCCGAGCCTTGAAAAGCGTTGCGGTTCCGGCGGCGGCCGGTGAGTTCTCGCTGGTCCTTGAAAATCCACGGGAGATGGCATAAACCTCGGGCCAGACCATATCCATATCTGCAGTAGGTCTCTAAGATGAACAGCCTCTGGCATGTTGGAACAATGTAGGTAAGTGAAGTCGGCAAGTCAGATCGTAACTTTGGAATAAGGATTGGCTCTAAGGGCTGAGTCGGTTGGGCTGAAGAGCAAAGCGGGGCAGGGCAGGGCGTGCGCTGTGGCTGGATGAGGCGCCGCCCTCCGGGCGGGCAGCGAATGGACGTGAGCCGGGCCCTTCCTGTGGTTTGCCCCAGCTACGGTGTTTGCCTCTCCCCGTGCCCTCTCCCGGGGGACACGGGGCCGGCATTCTGCCTCGGCCGGTGCCTAAGAGCTGACTTAGGACTGGTGCAGACAAGGGGAATCCGACTGTTTAATTAAAACAAAGTATCGCGAAGGTCCGAGGCGGGTCTTGACTCGATGTGATTTCTGCCCAGTGCTCTGAATGCCAAAGTGAGGAAATTCAATGAAGCACGGGTAACCGGGGGGAGTAACTATGACTCTCTTAACCTATTCTCAGTTGTAGTGGTCTTTATCTCCCAGTGGTCCCGCTGCTAACTGCCTCTATAGTACTTGACTATTCGTAGGAAAGTCTATAGAGACATGCCAAACAAGGTTCTATCAAGGCGGCAAGCATGATAGTGAGAAATGGCGAAGCAAACAAACACAATTCCATATTGGGTAGTTCCTGGTGATTAAAAACCCTGTAAAGATGGCGAAAGGAGGTGCTGTCTTTTCCAGAAATCATTAACCTCCTTACCGACTTTGACAACCCAGCACCCGCTTCAAACAATGCAATAAGTAACAACGATTCAGGTCACGATATAGCACCTAGTTCACCCTCCATAGCAGACGAAGACACTACAGTAGACCTCAGCAAAAACATCGAATTGGTGGCTTCCTCTGCCAAGAATGACATTGTTACAACCAACTTTGAAAATCTACCCGATGTGTACGAGGTCAGCAAAGAATTGAATACAAAGAAAAGTGATTACACAAAGTCACATATTGGGAATACCCAAACAAACAGTATAATTGTGATTTGTGTGGATACATTTTGGGAACATTTAAAGAACTAAGAAAACATGTCTAACAAGCATAAAGGCTTCTATCTAAAAATCTATTTCTCAAAATGTAACAAAGAAGCTGAATTCCAAAACATTGCTTGCCACTATGCAAAATGTAAAGGAAGACCTCAAATAGGAGAGCTGCAATTCCTGTGCAGCTTCTGTGACCTTAGATTCGGATCAAAGATTGGAGTTTCACAACATGCTCGGCATGCGCACCGAAGAGCGCAAAATGAGGCTAGACTAGCAGCTCGAGCAAGCAGCAAACCATCAAAATTATGGTCACAGGAAGAAAAACTGCTAATAGCAGAATTGGAAAAAGTGTATGAGGACAAGAGAAACATTAATGCGCTGATGGTTCCTCATTTTGACAAAAACAGTAAACAAATTGCAGAAAAAAGAAGAGATAAGAGCAAAAAATTGGCAACGGATGTACTGCAAGCATCCAATATCTCTGAGAATGACTCCTGTGATGAACCAGAGATTTCAGTGGAAGTAACAACAGAAAGGCGCAGAGACTTTATCAATCGGAGAAGTAACAACGGAAAGGCGCAGAGACTTTATCAATCGGAAACTATCGCCAAAAATAAAAAACTTTGATGAACTGAAAGATACAATCACAGAAGGCGAGAAATACACCAAAAACATCCAGCATCACGATGCTGCAATGGATCTGATGGATAAGATAGTGACTTAAATTTCAGAAAACATGAAGTTGTTCACGAAAATACTAACTAAAAGAATCATCTTTCATTTAATTGAATACAAGACAAAAAGGCTTCATGAAGGTAAGAGGTTGTCTCAAAAATCTGACTCTTCTGCAAAGCATCATAAAAGGGGCACAAAAGAACAGAAGCTCTTTAGCAGTGGTGTTCATAGATATCTCAAAAGCCTTTGACTCTGTCAGCCATGGTCACATTTTACAGAGTCTTGAAAGGCACAGAGTTCCATCATGCATCAGAGACATAATAACACACTTATACACTGACTCAACAACATTTTTCAAGGGAAAAAACAATGAAGCAACTCCAGAAATAAAAATGAAGGGGCATATTATCAAGGACGGCGTTAAAATTATCGCCGGTTTAGCGGCAGAAAACTGCCGCTAAAGCGGCAATAATGGGCTTGATAATATGCCCTGGAGAATTCCAATAGAAACCCATGTTGACACCAGAACATGGACTTCTATTGGAATTCTCAAGGGCATATTATCAAGCCCATTATCGCCGCTTTAGCGGCAGTTTTCTGCCGCCAAAGCGGCGATAATTTTTACGATGTTTCTTGATAATATGCCCCAAAGTCGGGAGTTAAGCAAGGTGACTCTTTATCCCCACTGTTGCTTAACATTGCACTAGATCCTTTGATCTGTGATCTTCAGAAAGACGGCAAGGGCTTCACATTCGGTTCCGATGGTCTCATTAAGCAAATCACCGCTCTTGCCTTTGCCGATGACATTGCAGTACTCAGCAACACCTGGGAAGGAATCAGTACAAATCTGAAAATTACTGAAAAATTTAGTAAAACAACAGGCTTAAAACTTAATGTGAAAAAAACACATGGATTTTATATAAGTCACCATAAAGATAAGATCCTGGTTAACAACTGTAAACCATGGCAATTTGAAAAACAAAATATTGAAAACATTCATCCAGGAGAAAGTGAGAGATACCTCGGATTGAATTTTGATCCACACACCAGCCATTCAAGCAACAACAAAATTAATGAGGTTCTTGTTGACTGGGCTCAAAAACTCGAGAATCTACCACTTAAGCCCACACAGAAAATGGAAATATTGTGTCAATATTTGATCCCTAAACTGTCATTTAAACTGGAAATGACAGGAACAGAAGCTAAAACTTTAAACATTCTGGATCAAACAATAAAATAAAGTATGTCAAACATTTCCTACACCTGCCTGCATTCACATGTGATGGTCTCCTGTATTCGAAAAGATCCTTTGGGGGCCTCAGTATACCAAAGTTATGTACGACAATTGGTCTAAACAAAATCAATAGTTTATTGTATCTCAGGGAAGCTCCAGGTCTGTACATAGCTCATTCATTCATGTATGCAGGAGAAGTAATCAATAAAAAAATTGATAGCATCATCATCAAAACACACAAACTCAACATTTTTAGACAGTAGATTTCTGAGTTATGAATCGAATTTGATAGCAACATATGATTGGAGGAAAGAGGAATTTGAGAAATGGGCAAATCTCCCTGTCCAAGGTGATGGTATAAAATACTAAGCAAGTAGTCCAACCTCAAATTTCTAGATCTGCAAACGTAATAAAATGAAAGAAAATCAATACATAGCTGCGCGGATGTTGAGAGCAAATGTTTTGTATACTAGAGAAACCATCACTAGGGGAAGAAATCGTACATTTGCTACTTGTAGATACTGCAAAGATGTGTGCGAAACAATTTCACATATTTCAGGTGCATGTCCTAAAACCAAGAACATAAGGATAAAAAGGCATAACAAAGTGTTGGAATTACTCATTGATAGAGCAAAAATGTGTGGGTGGGTGACAAACAAGGAACCTCATGTTAAAAATAGTCAAGGTGAACTAAGAAAACCAGATATAGTGTTCACCAAAAATGGAACTGCTGTAGGGATTGATGTTTCAATTTGTTATGAAAACTCACAGAATTGCCTTGAATTAGCGTTCGAGAGTAAAGGTAAATACTATTAGGATCTATTGCAGCAAATCAAAGCTCTTACCAACTGTAACACTGTAAAATTTCATGGCTTTATTGTCGGATGTCGGGGTATTTGGCCTCAATGTAATGATGTTCCTCTGGCTGATCTTGGTCTGCAAATGTCGTTCTCATTCAAGAAGAATGTTTGCCTGACTACTTTAATGGACACTCTTAAAATGTGCCAAGTATTCATGGACAATTAAATTTAAAGCTAAATGCTGAGATGTACACTATCATACAATACGCATGTCACCAGTGGCGGCTGGTGACATTTGAAAGTGGTTGGGCATAAAATTGTCATACTGCACTTTGGCGAGCGAGCGTGAGCCTAAAATTCCTCAAAAGTGCCATACATTCATCTGCTCTCACTCTCATGTATAAATAACAAATATGTTTGGTTTGATGCTAGCCGAATCACAATGTGGTGGTGTCTGCAGTAATTAATGACCACTTTAATTTTATCGCCTATCACTACGTCCTTTGTTTTAATTAGACACCCTGGCACTCTCCTTGATCTGCAGTCACCCGCGTCAACTTATATCACACCATCCACCAGGGTCAGAATACACAACAATATCCTTAGACCCACATTATGAATTCCTCGACAAAACAAATCATAGCACACTGTATAGCTTCACTTCAGTCTTACAAAAAAAGTGCCAAGCCATAACTCATTGAAAAGTACGACATTGTGACATCCAGATCACAACACACAGCTAAAATAAATCCACGTTCACTTTACCCGTTTACTTTGGCTATCACATGATTCCACCTTAGGACACTAAATAAAGAACAATTTAGCCCGTATCACAACACACTGTTATATAAAACCTCATACTGTTAACACAATTATTCTATATCTTCAACACCAAATCGCTAGTTGTAGTGGTACGTCTACACAGTGAAGTAGAGGAGCAGAAACAGAGCGCCTCAGCTCATATTCTTGTTTTCTCTGTGTCCCCGTCTTGGGATTCTCTGAACACCACACATTGTTTAATAATCTTGCACACGATCCACGTGACCCAAACCTAGCCCTTTTATACTATGGAGATCATTTTAAACCTGTCTACCCGTGCTTTATTTGCGCAAGTCCAGTTAACTGCTCCAGGAGTTTGGCGCACGCCGCATCTTCACTCTCCTGGCTTGTGTGTCAGCTGCCCTGCCATGTTTGCACAGTGCTTTGGCTACCTGGGCTTGCCATACATCTCGTGCTGATGCCACGTAGGATACCCTTTTGAAGGTTGGCAAACTGCTAGTTTGGAGACCTGCAGTGCTTCCGATTAGTAAGGGCCATTTTGTGGAGCGGTTGATTGCCACAGTAATATACACATTAATGTCAGTGGCTGCACCAGGCTTTAGGTCAAACGTTATCGTGGTGGCTTATGATTAAGCTTAAATTGATATTGCAATAACTTCAGAAAACAACCAATGAGATTTAGGCCCATGTTTCAGTCTGTATTCAACCTCCCGACACCATCTCCTCCTCGCTCCGGTTTTACAAGAATTTTGTTGTCTTTAATGGAATAGAGGAAACGGACACAATAATGCTGACCTGAAAATGCCTAAGTCCATTCGCGGCCGGCATTACGGGCGGGTGGGGGGGTGGAAATGGGGTCGTTGCGCCGCGGGGAGATAGGGGGTAAGGCAGGAGGGGTTTAATGGGAAAAAAATATGTAAAATAAAACTTACCATCCCGCACCATCTTCTGGATGGTTCCTGACTCCCGTCGTCTGGTCCTGACTCGTTTTCCAGTTCCGGGCCGGCTGCAGCTCTCCCCGCGTCATCAGGAAAGGCAGCCTCCCTCCTCTCCGCCAATCAGAACTGGTGAGGCGAATCTGAGCGCGCCCCACCTGGGCCATTTTCTCTATGTAGTCAGCTGCATGCAGGAGCCTACATAGATAAAAGGGAGAGTGGGCGGTCCTACTCGAGCGCAGGGGGGAGTGGCTTGCCCACTGTTGTACATACTGACTGTTTGGTCGGCCCTGGGGCCGCCCAAACAGTCACTATGCAGAACAGTGGGCAAGCCACTCCCTCCCTGCCCTCGAGCAGAACCGTCCACCCCAAACCAGGCACTTCTGCTTTCTCACAGTACGAGAAGGCAGTAGTTATTACCATTTATGTTTCTGTCTTCTCGCACTGCGAGAAAGCAGGGGGGCGGCGCCCAAACGCCCCTATAGAGGAGCCGCCAATGCATGTCACTCTTATAAAACATATTGTTTTAAACTGTTGATTCATTAATATTTAAATATGGTTAAACAGTTACATAATAGTTTATAGTTGACACAAGAATTAGCATTGATGTGGATTTTATAGATGTGCATTTTCTAGCTAGATGTGCAATTTATAGATGTGTATTTTTATAGATGTGTGCTTATAATAATTTAGATACAAAGGTGTGCATCATGGTTATTGAAATGTCTTGAATGAAGAATAGGTCTCAAATAATTACATACACATAACCACTACATATTGCATTGATTATTGATGTCCAACTAATCATA